>NW_027596164.1:0-600000 GCF_964194155.1 Cetorhinus maximus | reverse complement strand
AAAAAATCATTGAA
Organism: Cetorhinus maximus; assembly: GCF_964194155.1. Classification (NCBI taxonomy): domain Eukaryota; kingdom Metazoa; phylum Chordata; class Chondrichthyes; order Lamniformes; family Cetorhinidae; genus Cetorhinus; species Cetorhinus maximus. The sequence continues at coordinate 599,986 of NW_027596164.1, read as the reverse complement.
TACACCAATAAATTCAACAACAACCTCAATATTGAAAATCCGCAAAAAATTCAACAACAACCTCAACAATGAAAAACACCAACAAATTCAATACCCTCAACATGGAAAAACACCAACATATTTAACTACAACCTCAATATTGAAAATCAGCAACAAATTCAACAACAACCTCAACACTGAAAACCAGCAACCAATTCAACAAAAACCTCAACAATGAAAAATACCAAAAAATTCATCAACAACCTCAACATTCAAAAAGACCAACAAATTCAACAACAACCTGAGGAATGAAAAACAACAAACAATTCAACAACATCGACATCAACAATGAAAAACACCAAAAAATTCATCAACAACCTCAGCAATGAAAAACAGGAATAAATTCAACAATAACGATCTCATCAATGAAAAATACCAAAGGATTCAACAACAACCTCAACATTCAAAAACAACAGCAAATTCAACAAAAACTCAACAATGAAAAACACCAAAAAATTCATCAACAACCTCAACATTCAAAAACACCAACAAATTCTAAAACAACCTCAACAATGAAAAACACCAAATAATTCAACAAAAACCTCAACAATTAAAAACACCAAATAATTCAACAACAACGTCAACTTTGAAAAACACCAACAAATTCAACAACCCCAACGTTGAAAAACACTTACAAATTCAACAACAAACTCAAAATTGAAAAACTCCAACAAGTTCAACAACAACCTCAACAATGAAAAACACCAAAAAATTCAACAGCAACCTCAACATTCAAAAACACCAAAAAATTCAACAAATACCTCAACAATGAAAAACACCAAAAAATTCAACAACAACCTCAACTTTGAAAAACACCAACAAATTCAACAACCTCAACATTGAAAAATACCAACAAATTCAAATGCAACCTCAACTTTGAAAATTACAAAAAAGATAAAAAAAAACCATTGAGAACACCAATAAATTCAACAACATCAACTTTGAAAATCATCAACAAATTCAACAACAACCTCAGCAATGAAAAACATCAAAAAATTCATCAAGAACCTCAACAAACTCAAAATTGAAAATCATCATTAAATTCAACAGAAATCTCAACATTGAAAAACATCAAAAAATGCAACAACAACCTCAACATTCCAAAACACCAACAAATTCAACAAAAACCTCAACAATGAAAACACCAAAAATTTCAACAACAATCTCAACTTTGAAAAAAACCAACAAATTCAACAACATCAACATTGAAAAACACCAACAAATTAAATTGCAAAATCAACTTTGAAAAATACAAAACAGTTTTAAAAAAAACATTGGTAACACCAATAAATTCAACAACAACCTCAATATTGAAAATCACCAACAAATTCATCAACAACCTCAGCAATGAAAACAGGCAAACAATTCAACAACAACGACCTCAACAATGAAAAACACCAAATAATTCAACAACAACCTCAACATTGAAAAACTCCAACAATTTCAACAACAACCTCAACAATGAAAAACACCAAAAAATTTAACAACAACCTCAGTATTGAAAATCACCAACAAATTTAACAACAACCTCAACTTTGAAAACATAAACAAATTCAAAAACCTCAACATGGAAAAACACCAACTAATTCCACAATAACCTCAATATTGAAAATCACCAACAAATTTAACAACAACCTCAACAATGAAAAACAACAAAAAATTCAACAACAACATCGTCAACAATGGAAAACACCAAACAATTCAACACCAACCTCAACATTCAAAAACAACAACAAATTCAACAACAACCTCAACAATGAAAAACACCAAAAAATTCAACAACAACCTCAACATTCAAAAACACCAACAAATTCAACAAAAACCTCAACAATTAAAAACACCAAAAAATTCAACAACAACGTCAACTTTAAAAACAGCAAGAAATTCAACAACCTCAACATTGAAAAACGCCAACACATTCAACAACAACCTCAACATTGAAAAACTCCAACAAATTCAACAACAACCTCAACAATGAAAAACGCCAAAAAAATTCAACAACAACCTCAACTTTGAAAAACACCAACAAATTCAACAACCTCAACATTGAGAAACAGCAACAAATTCAACTGCAACCTCAACTTTGAAAAATACAAAAAGATTAAAAAAAAACATTGAATACGCCAATAAATTCAACAACAACCTCAAGATGGTAAAACACCAACAAATTCAACAACAACCTCAACATTGAAAAACATCAAGAAATTCAACAACAACCTCAATTTTGAAAAACACCAACAAATTCAACAACCTCAAATTTGAAAAACATCAACTAATTCAACTGCAACCACAACTTTGAAAAATACAAAAAAGTTGAAGAAAAATCAGTGATAACACCAATAAATTCAACAAGATCCTTAACATTGAAAAACACCAAAATATTCAACAACAACCTCAACTTTGAAAACATAAACAAATTCAAAAACCTCAACATGGAAAAGCATCAACAAATTCAACAACAACCTCAACTTTGAAAAAATCCAACAAATTCAACAACCTCTACTTTGAAAAACACCAACAAATTCAACAGCAACCTCAACTTTGAAAAATACAAAAAAGTTCAAGAAAAATCATTGATAACACCAATAAATTCAACAAGATCCTTAATATTGAAAATCACCAATAAATTCAACAACAACCTCAAAAATGAAAAAAATCAATAAATTCAACAACAACACCCTCAACAATGAAAAACACCAAATAATCCAACAACAAGCTCAACATTCAAAACACCAACAAAATCAACAACAACAACATTCGAAAATACCAACAAATTCAACAACAAACTCAACAATGAAAAACACCAAAAAATTCAACAACAACCTCAACATTCAAAAACACCAACAAATTCAACAACAACCTCAGCAATGAAAAACAACAAACAATTCAACAACAACAACCTCAACAATGAAAAACACCAAAAAATTCAACAACAAACTCAACATTGAAAATTACGAACAAATTCAACAACATCCTCAACAATGAAAAACATCAATAAATTCAACAACAACCTCAACATTCAAAAACAACAACAAATTCAACATAAAACTCAACAACGAAAAGCACCAAAAAATTCAACAACAACCTCAACTTTGAAAAACACCAAGAATCTCAACAACCTCAACATTGAGAAACACCAACAAATTCAACTGCAACCTCAACTTTGAAAAATACAATAAGATTCAAAACAAAAACGTTGAATACACCAATAAATTCAACAAAAACCTCAATATTGAAAATCATCAAAAAATTCAAGAACAACCTCAGCATTAAAGAACACCAAAATATTCAACAAAAACCTCAACTTTGAAAAACACCAACAAATTCAAAAACATCAACATGGAAAAACACCAACAAATTCAACTACAACCTCAAAATTGAAAATCACCAACAAATTCAACAATAAACTCAACAATGAAAAACACCAATAAATTCAACAAAAACCTCAACAATGAAAAACACCAAAAAATTCATCAACAACCTCAGCATTCAAAAATACCAAATGATTCAACAACAACCTCAACATTGAAAACTCCAACAATTTCAACAGCAATCTCAACAATGAAAAACACCAAAAAATTCAACTACAAATTCAACATTGAAAATAATCAAAAAAATTCAACAACAACCTCAACAATGAAAAAAATCAATAAATTCAACAACAACCTCAACATTCAAAAACAACAACAAATTCAACAAAAAACTCAACAATGAAAAACACCAAAAAATTCAACAACAACCTCAACTTTGAAAATCAGCAAAAAATTCAACAACCTAACCATTGAGAAACACCAACAAATTCAAATGCAACCTCAACTTTGAAAAAGGCAAAAAGATTCAAAAAATATCATTGAATACACCAATAAATTCAACAACAACCTCAATATTGAAAATCAGCAAAAAATTCAACAACAACCTCAACACTGAAAACCAGCAACATATTCAACAAAAACCTCAACAATGAAAAACACCAAAAAATTCATCAACAACTTCAACATTCAAAAAGACCAACAAATTCTAAAACAACCTCAACAATGAAAAACACCAAAAAATTCAACAACAACTTCAACGTTCAAAAACAACAACAAATTCAACAAAAACATCAACAATTCAAAACACCAAATAATTCAACAACAACGTCAACTTTGAAAAAGGCCAACAAATTCAACAACCCCAACGTTGAGAAACACAGACACATTCAACAACAACCTCAAAATTGAAAAATTCCAACAAATGCAACAACAACCTCAACAATGAAAAACACCAAAAAATTCAACAGGAAACTCAACATTCAAAAACACCAAAAAATTCAACAAATACCTCAACAATTAAAAACACCAAAAAATTCAACAACAACCTCAACTTTGAAAAACACCAACAAATTCAACAACCTCAACATTGAAATAAACCAACAAATTCAAATGCAACCTCAACTTTGAAAATTACAAAAAAGATCCAAAAAAACCATTGATAACACCAATAAATTCAACAACATCAACATTGAAAATCATCAACAAATTCAGCAACAACCTCAGCAATGAAAAACATCAAAAATTTCAACAAGAACCTCAACAAACTCAAAATTGAAAATCAGCATCAAGTTCAACAGAAATCGCAACATAGAAAAACAACAAAAAATGCAACAACAACCTCAACATTCCAACACACCAACAAATTCAACAAAAACCTCAACAATGAAAACACCAAAAATTTCAACAACAATCTCAACTTTGAAAAAAACCAACAAATTCAACAACATCAACATTGAAAAACACCAACAAATTAAATTGCAAAATCAACTTTGAAAAATACAAAAAAGTTTTAAAAAAAACATTGGTAACACCAATAAATTCAACAACAACCTCAATATTGAAAATCACCAACAAATTCATCAACAACCTCAGCAATGAAAACAGGCAAACAATTCAACAACAACGACCTCAACAATGAAAAATACCAAATAATTCAACCACAACCTCAACATTGAAAAACACCAACAAATTCAACAACAACCTCAATATTGAAAATCACCAGCAAATTTAACAACAACCTCAACAATGAAAAACATCAAAAAATTCAACAACAACAACGTAAACAACGAAAAACACCAAACAATTCAACACCAACCTCAACATTCAAAAACACCAACAAATTCAACAACCTCAACATTGAAAAACACCAACAAATTCAAAAACAACCTCAACTTTGAAAAATAAAAAAATTATCAAAAAAATCCATTTATGACACCAATAAATTCAAAAATCTCATGATTGAAAATCACCAACAAATTCAGCAACAACCTCAGCAATGAAAAACATCAAAAAATTCAACAAGAACCTCAAGATTGAAAAACACCAACATATTCAACAACAACCTCAATATTGAAAATCACCAACAAATTCAACAACAACCTCAAAAATGAAGAACGCCAACGTATTCAACAAAAACGTCAACAATGAAAAACACCAAAAGATTCAACAACCTCAATTTTGAAAAATGCCAATAGATTTAACAACCTCAACATTCAAATACACCAACAAATTCAACAACAACCTCAGCTTCGAAAATCATAAACAAATTTAACAACAACCTCACCAATGAAAAACATCAAAAAATTCAACATCAACAACCTCAACAATGAAAAACACCAAGCAATTCAACACCAATCTCAACATTCAAAAACAATAACAAATTCAACAACAACCTCAACAATGAAAAACACCAAGAAATTCAACAACAAACTCAACATTCAAAAACACCAATAAATTCAACAAAAACATCAACAATTAAAAACACCAAAAAATTCAACAACAACGACAAGTTTAAAAACACCAACAAATTCAACAACCTCAACATTGAAAAACACCAACAAATTCAACAACCTCAACATTGAAAAACACCAACAAATTCAACAAAACCTCAACATTGAAAAACTCCAAGAAATTCAACAGCAACCACAACAATGAAAAGCACCAAAAAATTCAACAACAACCTCAACATTCAGAAACACCAACAAATTCAACAATAACCTCAACAATAAAAAACACCAAAAAATTCATCAACAACCTCAACATTCAAAAACACCAAATAATTCAACAAAAACCTCAACAATGAAAAACACCAAAAAATTCAACAACAACCTCAACTTTGGAAAGCACCAACAAATTCAACAACCTCAACATTGAAAAACACCAACAAATTCAACTGCAACCTCAACTTTGAAAACTACAAAAAAGATAAAAAAAAACATTGATAAGACCAATAAATACAACAACCTCAACATTGAAAATCACCAACAAATTCAACATCAACCTCAGCAATGAAGAAAACCAACAATTCAACAACAACCTCAAAAATGAAAAACATCAAAAAATTCAACAACAAACTCAAAATTGAAAATGACCATCAAATTCAACAAAAATCACAACATTGAAAAACATCAAAAAATACAACAACCCCAACATTCCAAAACACCATGAAATTCAACAAAAACCTCAACAATGAAAACACCAAAAAATTCAACAACATCCTCAACTTTGAAAAACACCAACAAATTCAACAACCTCAACATTGAAGAACACCAACAAATTCAACAACAACCTCAACATTCAAAAACAACCACAAATTCAACAAAAACCTCAACATTGATAAACATCAAAACATTCAACAACAACCTCAACTTTGAAAAACACCAACAAATTCAACTCCAACCTCAACTTTGAAAAAACAAAAAAGAACAAGAAAAATCATTGATAACACCAATAAATTCAACAAGATCCTTAATATTGAAAATCACCAATAAATTCAACAACAACCTCAACAATGAAAAAAACATCAATAAATTCAACAACAACCTCAGCAATGAAAAACACAAAATAATTCAACAACAATCTCAATATTCAAAACACCAAAAAATTCAACAACAACCTCAACAATGAAAAACACCAACAAATTCAACAACAACCTCAGCAAGCAAAACAGCAAACAATTCAACAACAACGACCACAACAATGAAAAACAACAAAAAATTTATCAACAACCTCAGCAATGAAAAACAGGAATAAATTCAACAACAACGATCTCATCAATGAAAAATACCAAAAGATTCAACAACAACCTCAACATTGCAAACCCCCAACAATTTCAACAACAACCTCAACAATGAAAAACACCAAAAAATTCAACAACAAACTCAACAAGGAAAATCACCAAAAAATTCATCAACAACCTCAACAATGAAAAACATCAATAAATTCAACAACAACCTCAACATTCAAAAACAACAACCAATTCAACAAAAAACTCAACAATGAAAAACACCAAAAAATTCAACAACAACCTCAACTTTGAAAAACACCAACAAATTCAACAAAAACCTCAACAATGAAAAACACCAAAAAATTCATCAACAACCACAACATTCAAAAAGAACAACAAATTCAACAAAAGCCTCAACAATGAAAAACACCAAAAAATTCAATAACAACCTCAACATTGAAAAACACCAACAAATTCAACAACAACCTCAACATTCAAAAACACCAACAAATTCAAAAAAAACCACAACATTGAAAAACATCAAAAAATTGAACAACAACCACAACTTTGAAATACACCAACAAATTCAACTGCAACCTCAACATTGAAAAATACAAAAAAGTTCAAGAAAAATCATTGATAACACCAATAAGTTCAACATAATCCTTAATATTGAAAATCACCAATAAATTCAATAACAACCTCAACAATGAAAAACATCAAAAAATTCAACAACAACAACCTCAACAATGAAAAACACAAATAATTCAACAACAATCTCAATATTCAAAACAGCAACAAAATCTACAACAACATCAACATTCGAAAATACCAACAAATTCAACAACAACCTCAACAATGAAAAACACCAAAAAATTCAACAACAACCTCAACAATGAAAAACTCCAAAAATTTCAACAACAACCTCAACAATGAAAAACACCAAAAAATTCAACAACAAACTCAACATTGAAAATTACGAACAAATTCAACAACAACCTCAACAATGAAAAACATCAATATATTCAACAACAACCTCAACATTGAAAAACAACAACAAATGCGACATAAATCTCAACAACGAAAAACACCAAAAAATTCAACAACAACCTCAACTTTGAAAAACTCAAAAAACTCAACAACCTCAACATTGAGAAACACCACCAAATTCAACTGCAACCTCAACTTTGAAAAATACAATAAGATTCAAAGAAAAATTGAATACACCAATAAATTCAACAAAAACCTCAATATTGAAAATCACCAAAAAATTCGAGAACAACCTCAACATTGAAGAACACCAAAATATTCAACAAAAACCTCAACTTTGAAATACACCAACAAATTCAAAAACCTCAACATGGAAAAACACCAACAAATTCAACTACAACCTCAATATTGAAAATCACCAACAAATTCAACAACAACCTCAACAATGAAAAACACCAACAAATTCAACAAAAACCTCAACAATGAAAAACACCAAAAAATTCAACAACAAACTCAACATTGAAAATAACTAACAAATTCAACAACAACCTCAACAATGAAAGACATCACTAAATTCAACAACAAACTCAACATTCAAAAACAACAACAAATTCAACAAAAAACTCAACCATGAAAAACACCAAAAAATTCAACAACAACCTCAACTTTGAAAAACACCAACAAATTCAACAACCTCAACATTGAAAAACACCAACAAATTCAAATGCAACCTCAACTTAGAAAAATACAAAAAAGATAAAAAAAAACCATTGATAACACCAATAAATTCAACAACCTCAACATTGAAAATCACCAACAAATTAAACAACAACCTCAGCAATGAAAAACATCAAAAAATTCATCAAGAACCTCAACAAACTCAAAATTGAAAATCACCATCAAATTCAACTGAAATCTCAACCTTGAAAAACATCAAAAAATGCAACAACAACCTCAAAATTCCAAAAACCAACAAATTCAACAAAAACCTCAACAATGAAAGCACCAAAAAATTCAACAACAATCTCAACTTTGAAAAAAATAAACAAATTCAACAACAACAACATTGAAAAACACCAACAAATTAAAGAGCAAACTCAACTTTGAAAAATACAAAAAAGTTTTTTAAAAAACAGTGTTAACATCAATAAATTCAACAACAAACTCAATATTAAAAATCACCAACAAATTCATCAACAACCTCAACAATGAAAACAGGAAAACAATTCAACAACAACGACCTCAACAATGAAAAACACCAAATAATTAAACAACAACCTCAACATTGAAAAACTCCAACAATTTCAACAACAACCTCAACAATGAAAAACACCAAAAAATTCAACAACAACCTCAATATTGAATATCACCAATAAATTTAACAACAACATCAACTTTGAAAACATAAACAAATTCAAAAAACTCAACATGGAAAAACACCAACAAATTCAACAACAACCTCAACATTGAAAAACCCCAACAATTTCAACAACAACCTCAACAATGAATAACACCAAAAAATTCAACAACAAACTCAACAATGAAAATCACCAAAAAATTCATCAACAACCTCAACAATGAAAAACTTCAATAAATTCACCAACAACCTCAACATTCAAAAACAACAACCAATTCAACAAAAAACTCAACAATGAAAAACACCAAAATTCAGCAACAACCTCAATATTGACAATCACAAAGAAATTCAAGAACAACCTCAACATTGAAGAACACCAAAATATTCAACAACAACCTCAACTTTGAAAAACACCAACAAATTCAAAAACCCCAACATGGAAAAACACCAACAAATTCAACTAAAACCTCAATATTGAAAATCACCAACAAATTGAACAACAACGTCAACAATGAAAAACACCAACAAATTCAACAAAAACCTCAACAATGAAAAACACCAAAAAATTCATCAACAACCACAACATTCAAAAAGAACAACAAATTCAACAAAAGCCTCAACAATGAATAACACCAAAAAATTCAATAACAACCTCAACATTGAAAAACACCAACAAATTCAACAACAACCTCAACATTCAAAAACACCAACAAATTCAAAAAAAACCACAACATTGAAAAACTCAAAAAATTCAACAACAACCACAACTTTGAAAAACACCAACAAATTCAACTGCAACCTCAACTTTGAAAAATACAAAAAAGTTCAAGAAAAATCATTGATAACACCAATAAGTTCAACAAAATCCTTAATATTGAAAATCACCAATAATTTCAATAACAACCTCAACAATGAAAAACATCAAAAAATCCTTAATATTGAAAATCACCAATAAATTCAACAACAACCTCAACAATGAAAAACACCAAATAATTCAACAACAATCTCAATATTCAATACAGCAACAAAATCAACAACAACCTCAACAATGAAAAACACCAAAAAATTCAACAACAACCTCAACAGTGAAAAACACCAAAAAATTCAACAACAACCTCAACAATGAAAAACACCAAAAAATTCAACAACAAACTCAACATTGAAAATTACGAACAAATTCAACAACAACCTCAACAATGAAAAACATCAATATATTCAACAAGAACCTCAACATTGAAAAACACAAAAAACTCAACAACCTCAACATTGAGAAACACCACCAAATTCAACCGCAACCTCAACTTTGAAAAATACAATAAGATTCAAAAAAAAATTGAATACACCAATAAATTCAACAAAAACCTCAATATTGAAAATCACCAAAAAATTCGAGAACAACCTCAACATTGAAGAACACCAAAATATTCAACAAAAACCTGAACTTTGAAATACACCAACAAATTCAAAAACCTCAACATGGAAAAACACCAACAAATTCAACTACAACCTCAATATTGAAAATCACCAACAAATTCATCAACAACCTCAGCAATGAAAACAGGCAAACAATTCAACAACAACGACCTCAACAATGAAAAACACCAAATAATTCAACAACAACCTCAATATTGAAAATCACCAACAAATTCAACAACAACCTCATCAATGAAAAACACCAACAAATTCAACAAAAACCTCAACAATGAAAAACACCAAAAAATTCAACAACAAACTCAACATTGAAAATAACTAACAAATTCAACAACAACCTCAACAATGAAAGACATCACTAAATTCAACAACAACCTCAACATTCAAAAACAACAACAAATTCAACAAAAAAACTCAACCATGATAAACACCAGAAAATTCAACAACAACATCAACTTTGAAAAACACCAACAAATTCAACAACCTCAACATTGAAAAACACCAACAAATTCAAATGCAACCTCAACTTTGAAAAATACAAAAAAGATAAAAAAAAACCATTGATAACACCAATAAATTCAACAACCTCAACATTGAAAATCACCAACAAACTCAACAACAACCTCAGCAATGAAAAACATCAAAAAATTCATCAAGAACGTCAACAAACTCAAAATTGAAAATCACCATCAAATTCAACAGAAATCTCAACCTTGAAAAACATCAAAAAATGCAACAACAACCTCAACATTCCAAAAACCAACAAATTCAACAAAAACCTCAACAATGAAAGCACCAAAAAATTCAACAACAATCTCGACTTTCAAAAAAACCAACAAATTCAACAACAACAACATTGAAAAACACCAACAAATTAAAGAGCAAACTCAACTTTGAAAAATACAAAAAAGTTTTTAAAAAAACAGTGTTAACACCAATAAATTCAACAACAAACTCAATATTAAAAATCACCAACAAATTCATCAACAACCTCATCAATGAAAACAGGCAAACAATTCAACAACAACGACCTCAACAATGAAAAACACCAAATAATTCAACAACAACCTCAACATTGAAAAACTCCAACAATTTCAACAACAACCTCAACAATGAAAAACACCAAAAAATTCAACAACAACCTCAATATTGAATATCACCAACAAATTTAACAATAACATCAACTTTGAAAACATAAACAAATTCAAAAACCTCAACATGGAAAAACACCAACAAATTCAACAACAGCCTCAATATTGAAAATCACCAACAAATTTAACAACAACCTCAACAATGAAAAACATCAAAAAATTCAACAACAACAACATCAACAATGGAAAACACCAAACAATTCAACACCAACTTCAACATTCAAAAACAACAACAAATGCAACAACAACCTCAACTATGAAAAACACCAAAAAATTCAACAACAACCTCAACATTCAAAAACACCATCAAATTCAACAAAAACCTCAACAATTATAAACACCAAAAAATTCAAGAAAACGTCAACTTTAAAAACACCAAGAAATTCAACAACCTCAACATTGAAAAACACCAACAAATTAAACAACAACCTCAACATTGAAAAACATCAAAAAATTCAACAACAACCTCAACTTTGAAAAAAACCAACAAATTCAACAACAACGTCAACTTTAAAAACACCAACAAATTCAACAACCTCAACATTGAAAAACACCAACAAATTCAACAACAACCTCAACAATGAAAAGCGCCAAAAAATTCAACAACAACCTCAACATTGAGAAACACCAACAAATTCAACAAAAACCTCAACAATGAAAAACTCCAAAAAATTCAACAACAACGTCAACTTTAAAAACACCAACAAATTCAACAACCTCAACATTGAAAAACACCAACAAATACAACAAGAACCTCAACATTGAAAAACTCCAACAAATTCAACAACAACCTCATCAATGAAAAGCACCAAAAAATTCAACAACAACCTCAACATTCAGAAACACCAACAAATTCAACAAAAACCTCAGCAATGAAAAATACCAAAAATTCAACAACAACCTCAAGAATGAAAAACACCAACAAATTCAACAAGTACCGCAACAATGAAAAGCACCAAAAAATTCAACAACACACTCAAAATTGAAAATAACCATCAAATTCAACCAAAATCTCTGCATTGAAAATCACTAAAAAATACAACAACAACCTCAACATTCCAAAAAACCTAAAAATTCAACTAAAACCTCAACAATGAAAACACCAAAAAATTCAACAACAATCACAACTTTGAAAAACACCAACAAATTCAACAACATCAACATTGAAAAACACCAACAAATTAAAATGCAAACTCAACTTTGAAAAGTACAACAAAGTTTTAAAAAAAACATTGATAACACCAAGAAATTCAACAACAACCTCAATATTGAAAATCACCCGCAAATTCATCAACAACCTCAACAATGAAAAACACCAAAAAATTCAACAACAAACTCAACATTGAAAATCACCAACAAATTCAACAACAACCTCAAAAATGAAAAACATGAAAAAATTCAACAACAACCTCAACATTCAAAAACAACAACAAATTCAACAGCAACTTCAACATTGAAAAACACCAACAAATTCAACAACAACATCAACATTCAAAAACACCAACAAATTCAACAAAAACCTCAACATTGAAAATCACCAAAAAATTCAACAACAACCTCAACTTTGAAAAATACAAAAAAGTTCAAGAGAAATCATTGACAACACCAATAAATTCAACAAGAACATCAACAATGAAAATAAACAATACATTCATCAAAAACCTCAGAATGAAAAACATCACAAAATTCAACAACAACCTCAACAATGAAAAAGGCCAAATAATTCAACAACAATCTCAACATTCAAAACAGCAACAAATTGAACAACAACCTCATCATTCGAAAACACCAACAAATTCAACAACAACCTCAACAATGAAAAGCAACAAAAAATTCAACAGCAACCTCAACATTCAATAACACCAACAAATTCAACAACAACCTCAGCAATGATAAACAGCATACAATTCAACACAACGACCTCAACATTGAAAAATACCAAAAAATTCAACAACCTCAACATTGAAAAACTCCAACAATTTCAACAACAACCTCAACAATGAAAAACAGCAGAAAATTCAACAACAACCTCAACTTTGAAAAACACCAACAAATTCAAAAGCCTCAACAGGGAAAAACACCAAAAAATTCAACCACATCCTCAGTATTGAAAATCACCAACAAATTCAACAACAATCTCAACAGTCAAAAACACCAACAGATTCAACTAAAACCTCAACAATTAAAAACATAAAAAAATTCAACAACAACGACAACTTTGAAAAATACCAACAAATTCAACAACCTCAACATTGAACAACACCAACAAATTCAACAACAAACTCAACATTGAAAATCACCAACAAATTCAACAACAACCTCAACTTTGAAAAACACCAACAATTTCAAAAACCTCAACATGGAAAAACACCAACAAACTCAACCACAACCTCAATATTGAAAATCACCAACAAATTCAACAACAACCTCAACAATGAAAAACACCAAATAATTCAACAACAATCTCAACATTTAAAACACCAACAAATTCAACAACAACCTCAGAAATGAAAAACAGCAAAAAATTCAACAACAACGACCTCAACAATGAAAAATACCAAAAAATTCAACAACAACGTTAGCATTGAAAAACTCCACAATTTCAACAACAACCTCAACAATCAAAAACACCAAAAAAATCATCAACAAGCACAACATTGAAAATCACGAACAAATTCAACAACAACTTCAACAATGAAAAACATTAAAAAATTCAACAACAACCTCAACATTCAATAACAGTAACAAATTCAACAAAAAACTCAACAATGAAAAACAACAAAAAATTCAACAAAAACCTCAACTTTGAAAAACACCAACAAATTCAAAAACCTCAACATGGAAAAACACCAATAAATTGAATTGCAACCTCAATATTGAAAATCACCAACAAATTCAACAATATCCTCAACAATGAAAAACACCAACAAATTCAACAAAAACCTCAACAATGAAAAACACCAAAAAATTCAAAAACCTCAACATGGAAAAACACCAACAAATTCAACTACAACCTCAATATTGAAAATCACCAACAACTTCAAAAACAACCTCAACAATGAAAAACACCAACAAATTCAACAAAAACCTCAACAATGAAAAACACCAAAAAATTCAACAACAACCTCAACATTGAGAAACACCAACAAATTCAACTGCAACCTCAACTATGAAAAATGCAAAAGATTCAAAAAAAAACATTGAATACACTAAGAAATTCAACAACAACCTCAACATTGAAAAACACCAAAATATTCAACAACAACCTCAACTTTGAAAAACACCAACAACTTCAAAAACCTCAACATGGAAAAACACCAACAAATTCAACTACAACCTCAATGTTGAAAATCACCAACAAATTCAACAAAAACCTCAACAATGAAAAACACCAAAAAATTCAACAACAACCTCAACAATGAGAAACACCAACAAATTCAACTGCAACCTCAACTATGAAAAATGCAAAAGATTCAAAAAAAAACATTGAATACACTAAGAAATTCAACAACAACCTCAACATTGAAAAACACCAAAATATTCAACAACAACCTCAACTTTGAAAAACACCAACAACTTCAAAAACCTCAACATGGAAAAACACCAACAAATTCAACTACAACCTCAATGTTGAAAATCACCAACAAATTCAGCAAAAACCACTAAAATGAAAAACACCAACAAATTCAACAAAAACCTCAACAATGAAAAACACCAAAAAATTCAACAACAACCTCATTTTTGAAAAACACCAACAGATTTAACAAACCTCAACTTTCAAATACAACTACAAATTCAACATGAAACTCAGCTTTGAAAAACACCAGCAAATTCAACAACCTAAACATTGAAAAACATCATGAAATTCAACAACAACCTCAACTTTTAAAAATACAAAAAGTTTCAACAAATTCAAAATTGATAACACCAACAATTCAACAACAACCTTAATATTGAAAATCACCAACAAATTTAACAACAACATCAACAATTAAAAACATCAAAAAATTCAACAACAACCACAACAATGAAAAACACCAACAAATTCAACAAAAACCTCAACATTGAAAAACACCAAGAAATTCAACAACCTCAACATTGATAAACTCCAACAAATTCAACAACAACCTCAATATTGAAAATCACCAAAAAATTTAACAACAACCTCAACAATGAAAAACATCAAAAAATTCAACAACAACAACGTCAACAATGGAAAACACCAAACAATACAACACCAACCTCAACATTCAAAAACAACAACAAATTCAACAACAACCTCAACTTTGAAAAACACCAACAAATTCAAAAGCCTCAACAGGGAAAAACACCAAAAAATTCAACCACATCCTCAGTATTGAAAATCACCAACAAATTCAACAACAATCTCAACAGTCAAAAACACCAACAGATTCAACTAAAACCTCAACAATTAAAAACATAAAAAAATTCAACAACAACGACAACTTTGAAAAATACCAACAAATTCAACAACCTCAACATTGAACAACACCAACAAATTCAACAACAAACTCAACATTGAAAATCACCAACAAATTCAACAACAACCTCAACTTTGAAAAACACCAACAATTTCAAAAACCTCAACATGGAAAAACACCAACAAACTCAACCACAACCTCAATATTGAAAATCACCAACAAATTCAACAACAACCTCAACAATGAAAAACACCAAATAATTCAACAACAATCTCAACATTTAAAACACCAACAAATTCAACAACAACCTCAGAAATGAAAAACAGCAAAAAATTCAACAACAACGACCTCAACAATGAAAAATACCAAAAAATTCAACAACAACGTTAGCATTGAAAAACTCCACAATTTCAACAACAACCTCAACAATCAAAAACACCAAAAAAATCATCAACAAGCACAACATTGAAAATCACGAACAAATTCAACAACAACTTCAACAATGAAAAACATTAAAAAATTCAACAACAACCTCAACATTCAATAACAGTAACAAATTCAACAAAAAACTCAACAATGAAAAACAACAAAAAATTCAACAAAAACCTCAACTTTGAAAAACACCAACAAATTCAAAAACCTCAACATGGAAAAACACCAATAAATTGAATTGCAACCTCAATATTGAAAATCACCAACAAATTCAACAATATCCTCAACAATGAAAAACACCAACAAATTCAACAAAAACCTCAACAATGAAAAACACCAAAAAATTCAAAAACCTCAACATGGAAAAACACCAACAAATTCAACTACAACCTCAATATTGAAAATCACCAACAACTTCAAAAACAACCTCAACAATGAAAAACACCAACAAATTCAACAAAAACCTCAACAATGAAAAACACCAAAAAATTCAACAACAACCTCAACATTGAGAAACACCAACAAATTCAACTGCAACCTCAACTATGAAAAATGCAAAAGATTCAAAAAAAAACATTGAATACACTAAGAAATTCAACAACAACCTCAACATTGAAAAACACCAAAATATTCAACAACAACCTCAACTTTGAAAAACACCAACAACTTCAAAAACCTCAACATGGAAAAACACCAACAAATTCAACTACAACCTCAATGTTGAAAATCACCAACAAATTCAACAAAAACCTCAACAATGAAAAACACCAAAAAATTCAACAACAACCTCAACAATGAGAAACACCAACAAATTCAACTGCAACCTCAACTATGAAAAATGCAAAAGTTTCAAAAAAAAACATTGAATACACTAAGAAATTCAACAACAACCTCAACATTGAAAAACACCAAAATATTCAACAACAACCTCAACTTTGAAAAACACCAACAACTTCAAAAACCTCAACATGGAAAAACACCAACAAATTCAACTACAACCTCAATGTTGAAAATCACCAACAAATTCAGCAAAAACCACTAAAATGAAAAACACCAACAAATTCAACAAAAACCTCAACAATGAAAAACACCAAAAAATTCAACAACAACCTCATTTTTGAAAAACACCAACAGATTTAACAAACCTCAACTTTCAAATACAACTACAAATTCAACATGAAACTCAGCTTTGAAAAACACCAGCAAATTCAACAACCTAAACATTGAAAAACATCATGAAATTCAACAACAACCTCAACTTTTAAAAATACAAAAAGTTTCAACAAATTCAAAATTGATAACACCAACAATTCAACAACAACCTTAATATTGAAAATCACCAACAAATTTAACAACAACATCAACAATTAAAAACATCAAAAAATTCAACAACAACCACAACAATGAAAAACACCAACAAATTCAACAAAAACCTCAACATTGAAAAACACCAAGAAATTCAACAACCTCAACATTGATAAACTCCAACAAATTCAACAACAACCTCAATATTGAAAATCACCAAAAAATTTAACAACAACCTCAACAATGAAAAACATCAAAAAATTCAACAACAACAACGTCAACAATGGAAAACACCAAACAATACAACACCAACCTCAACATTCAAAAACAACAACAAATTCAACAACAACCTGAACTATGAAAAACATCAAAAAATTCAACAACAACCTCAACATTCAAAAACACCAACACATTCAACAAAAACCTCAACAATTATAAACACCAAAAAATTCAAGAAAACGTCAACTTTAAAAACACGAAGAAATTCAACAACCTCAACATTGAAAAACACCAACAAATTAAACAACAACCTCAACATTGAAAAACATCAAAAAATTCAACAACAACCTCAACTTTGAAAAACACCAACAAATTCAACAACCTCAACTTTGAAAAACACCAACAAATTCAACTGCAACCTCAACTTTGAAAAATACAAAAAAGTTCAAGAAAA
This sequence comes from Cetorhinus maximus, assembly GCF_964194155.1. Lineage (NCBI taxonomy): Eukaryota > Metazoa > Chordata > Chondrichthyes > Lamniformes > Cetorhinidae > Cetorhinus > Cetorhinus maximus. The sequence goes on along the minus strand of NW_027596164.1, from coordinate 581,128 downwards.
ATCATTGATAACATCAATAAATTCAACAAGATCCTTAACATTGAAAAACGCCAAAATATTCAACAACAACCTCAACTTTGAAAACATAAACAAATTCAAAAAACATCAACATGGAAAAGCACCAACAAATTCAACAACAACCTCAATATTGAAAATCACCAACAAATTTAACAACAACCTTAACAATGAAAAACATCAAAAACTTCAAGAACAACAACAACGTCAACAATGAAAAACACCAAACAATTCAACACCAACCTCAACATTCAAAAACAACATCAAATTCAACAACAACCTCAACAATGACAAACACCAAAAAATTCAACAACAACCTCAACATTCAAAAACACCAGCAGATTCAACAACCTCAACATTGAAAAACACCAACAAATTCAACAACAACCTCAACTTCGAAAAATACAAAAATGATCAAAAAAAAACATCGATGACACCAATAAATTCAACAACCTCAACATTGAAAATCACCAAGAAATTCAACAACAACCTTAGCAATGAAAAACATCAAAAAATTCAACAAGAACCTCAAGAATGAAAAACACCAACAAATTCAACTACAACCTCAATATGGAAAATCACCAACAAATTCAACAACAACCTCAACAATGAAAAACACCAACGTATTCAACAAAAACGTCAACAATGAAAAACACGAAAAATTCAACAACCTCAATTTTGAAAAACGCCATTAGATTTAACAACTTCAACATTCAAAGACACCAACAAATTCAAGAAAAACCTCAACAATGAAAAACACCAAACAATTCAACACCAACCTCAACATTCAAAAACAACAACAAATTCAAAAACAACCTCAACAATGAAAACAGCAACAAATTCAATAAGAACCTCAACATTCAAAAACTCCAACAAATTCAACAACAACCTCAACAATTAAAAGCACCAAAAAATTCAACAACAACCTCAACATTGAGAAACACCAACAAATTCAACAATAACCTCAACAATGAAAAACTCCAAAAAATTCAACAACAACGTCAACTTTAAAAACACCAACAAATTCAACAACTTCAACATTGAAAAACACCAACAAATAGAACAACAACCTCAACATTGAAATACTCCAACAAATTCAACAACAACCTCATCAATTAAAAGCACCAAAAAATTCAACAACAACCTCAACATTCAGAAACACCAACAAATTCAACAAAAACCTCAGCAATGAAAAAAATCAAAAATTCAACAACAACCTCAAGAATGAAAAACACCAACAAATTCAACAAGTACCGCAACAATGAAAAACACCAAAAAATTCAACAACACACTCAACATTCCAAATAACCAAAAAAATCAACTAAAACCTCAACAATGAAAACAGAAAAAAATTCAACAACAATCACAACTTTGAAAAACACCAACAAATTCAACAACATCAACACTGAAAAACACCAACAAATTAAAATGCAAACTCAACTTTGAAAAGTACAAAAAAGTTTAAAAAAAAACATTGATAACACCAATAAATTCAACAACAACCTCAACAATGAAAAACACCAATAAATTCAACAACAAACTCAATATTGAAAATCACCAACAAATTCAACAACAACCTCAACTTTGAAAAACACCAACAAATTCAAAAACCTCAACATGGAAAAACACCAACAAATTCACACACAACCTCAACATTGAAAATCACCAACAAATTCAACAACAACCTCAGCAATGAATAACATCTAAAAATTCAACAACAACCTCAACTTTGAAAAACACCAGAAAATTCAACAACCTCAACATTGAGAAACAGCAACAAATTCAACTGCAACCTCAACTTTGAAAAATACAAAAAGATTCAACAACAACCTCAACATTGAAAAACTCCAACAATTTCAACAACAACCTCAACAATGAAAAACACCAAAAAATTCAACAACAAACTCAACATTGAAAATCACCAACAAATTTAACAACAACCTCAACAATGAAAAACATGAAAAAATTCAACAACAACCTCAACATTCAAAATCAACAACAAATTCAACAAAAAACTCAACATTGAAAAACACCAACAAATTCAACTACAGCCACAATATTGAAAATCACCAACAAATTCAACAACAACCTCAACAATGAAAAACACCAACAAATTCAACAAAAACCTCAACAATGAAAAACACCGAAAAATTCAACAACAACTTCAATAATGAAAAACATCAAAAAATTCAACAACAACCTCAACATTCAAAAACACCAACAAATTCAACAAAAAACTCAACAATGAAGAAAACCAAAAAATTCAACAAGAACCTCAACTTTGAAAAACACCAACAAATTCAAAAACCTCAACATGGAAAAACACCAACAAATTCAACTACAACCTCAATATTGATAATCAGCAACAAATTCAAAAACAACCTCAACAATGAAAAACACCAACAAATTCAACAAAAACCTCAACAATGAAAAACACCAAAAAATTCAACAACAACCTCAACATTGAGAAACACCAACAAATTCAACTGCAACCTCAACTATGAAAAATGCAAAAGATTCAAAAAAAACGTTGAATAAACTAAGAAATTCAACAACAACCTCAACATTGAAAAACACCAAAATATTCAACAACAACCTCAACTTTGAAAAACACCAACAACTTCAAAAACCTCAACATGCAAAAACACCAACAAATTCAACTACAACCTCAATGTTGAAAATCACCAACAAATTCAACAAAAACCTCGAAAATGAAAAACACCAACAAATTCAACAAAAACTTCAACAATGAAAAACACCAAAAAATTCAACAACAACATCATTTTTGAAAAACACCAACAGATTTAACAACCTCAACAGTCAAATACACCAACAAATTCAACATGAAACTCAGCTTTGAAAAACACCAGCAAATTCAACAACCTAAACATTGAAAAACATCATCAAATTCAACAACAACCTCAAATTTTAAAAATACAAAAAGTTTCAACAAAATCAAAATTGATAGCACCAACAAATTCAACAACAACCTCAATATTGAAAATCACCAACAAATTTAACAACAACATCAACAATTAAAAACATCAAAAAATTCAACAACAACCACAACAATGAAAAACACCAACAAATTCAACAAAAACCTCAATAATGAAAAACACCAAGAAATTCAACAACCTCAATATTGATAAACACCAACAAATTCAACAACAACCTCAATATTGAAAATCACCAAAAAATTTAACAACAACCTCAACTATTAAAAACACCAAAAAATTCAATAACAACCTCAACATTCAAAAACACCAACAAATTCAACAAAAACCTGAACAATTATAAACACCAAAAAATTCAAGAGAACGTCAACTTTAAAAACGCCAAGAAATTCAACAACCTCAACATTGAAAAACACCAACAAATTAAACAACAACCTCAACATTGAAAAACATCAAAAAATTCAACAACAACCTCAACTTTGAAAAACACCAACAAATTCAACAACCTCAACTTTGAAAAACACCAACAAATTCAACTGCAACCTCAACTTTGAAAAATACAAAAAAGTTGAAGAAAAATCATTGATAACATCAATAAATTCAACAAGATCCTTAACATTGAAAAACGCCAAAATATTCAACAACAACCTCAACTTTGAAAACATAAACAAATTCAAAAACCTCAACATGGAAAAGCACCAACAAATTCAACAACAACCTCAATATTGAAAATCACCAACAAATTTAACAACAACCTTAACAATGAAAAACATCAAAAACTTCAACAACAACAACAACGTCAACAATGAAAAACACCAAACAATTCAACACCAACCTCAACATTCAAAAACAACATCAAATTCAACAACAACTTCAACAATGACAAACACCAAAAAATTCAACAACAACCTCAACATTCAAAAACACCAGCAGATTCAACAACCTCAACATTGAAAAACACCAACAAATTCAACAACAACCTCAACTTTGAAAAATACAAAAATGTTCAAAAAAAACCATTGATGACACCAATAAATTCAACAACCTCAACATTGAAAATCACCAACAAATTCAACAACAACCTCAGCAATGAAAAACATCAAAAAATTCAACAAGAACCTCAAGAATGAAAAACACCAACAAAGTCAACTACAACCTCAATATTGAAAATCACCAACAAATTCAACAACAACCTCAACAATGAAAAACACCAACGTATTCAACAAAAACGTCAACAATGAAAGACACAAAAAATTCAACAACCTCAATTTTGAATAAACGCCATTATATTTAACAACCTCAACATTCAAAGACACCAACAAATTCAAGAAAAACCTCAACAATGAAAAACACCAAACAATTCAACACCAACCTCAACATTCAAAAACAACAACAAATTCAAAAACAACCTCAACAATGAAAAACAGCAACAAATTCAATAACAACCTCAACATTCAAAAACTCCAACAAAATCAACAAAAACCTCAACAATGAAAAACACCAGAAAATTCAACAACAACCTCAGCATTCAAAAACACCAACAAATTCATCAAAAACCTCAAAAATTATAAACACCAAAAAATTCAAGAAAACGTCAACTTTTAAAACACCAATAAATTCAACAACCTCATCATTGAAAAACACCAACAAATTAAACAACAACCTCAACATTGAAAAACATTAAAAAATTCAACAACAACCTCAACTTTGAAAAACACGAACAAATTCAACAACCTCAACTTCGAAAAACACCAACAAATTCAACTGCAACCTCAACTTTGAAAAATACAAAAAAGTTCAAGAAATATCATTGATAACATCAATAAATTCAACAAGAATCTTAACATTGAAAAACGCCAAAATATTCAACAACAACCTCAACTTTGAAAACATAAACAAATTCAAAAACCTCAACATGGAAAATCACCAACAAATTCAACAACAACCTCAATATTGAAATTCACCAACAAATTTAACAACAACCTTAACAATGAAGAACATCAAAAACTCCAACAACAACAACAACGTCAACAATGAAAAACACCAAACAAATCAACACCAACCTCAACATTCAAAAACAACATCAAATTCAACAACAACCTCAACAATGACAAACACCAAAAAATTCAACAACAACCTCAACATTCAAAAACCCCAGCAGATTCAACAACCTAAACATTGAAAAACACCAACAAATTCAACAACAACCTCAACTTTGAAAAATACAAAAATGATCAAAAAAAACCATTGATGACACCAATAAATTCAACAACCACAACATTGAAAATCACCAGCAAATTCAACAACAACCTCAGCATTGAAATACATCAAAAAATGCAACAACAACCTCAACATTCAAAAATTCCAACAAATTCAACAACAACCTCAACAATGAAAAGCACCAAAAAATTCAACAACAACCTCAACATTGAGAAACACCAACAAATTCAACAATAACCTCAACAATGAAAAACTCCAAAAAATTCAACAACAACGTCAACTTTAAAAACACCAACAAATTCAACAACCTCAACATTGAAAAACACCAACAAATACAACAACAACCTCAACATTGAAAAACTCCAAAAAATTCAACAACAACCTCATCAATGAAAAGCACCAACAAATTCAACAACAACCTCAACATTCAGAAACACCAACAAATTCAACAAAAACCTCAACAATGAAAAAAACCAAAAATTCAACAACAACCTCAACAATGAAAAACACCAAAAAAATCATCAACAAGCACAACATTGAAAATCACTAACAAATTCAACAACAACTTCAACAATGAAAAACATCAAAAAATTCAACAACAACCTCAACATTCAAAAACAGCAACAAATTCAACAAAAAACTCAACAATGAAAAACAACAAAAAATTCAACAAAAACCTCAACTTTGAAAAACACCAACAAATTCAAAAACCTCAACATGGAAAAACACCAACAAATTCAACTACAACCTCGATATTGAAAATCACCAACAAATTCAACAACAACCTCAACAATGAAAAACACCAACAAATTCAACAAAAACCTCAACAATGAAAAACAGGGAAAAATTAAACAACAACTTCAACAATGAAAAACATCAAAAAATTCAACAACAACCTCAACATTCAAAAACAGAAACAAATTCAACAAATAACTCAACAATGAAAAACACCAAAAAATTCAACAAGAACCTCAACTTTGAAAAACACCAACAAATTCAAAAACAACCTCAACAATGAAAAACACCAACAAATTCAACAAAAACCTCAACAATGAAAAACACCATAAATTCAACAACAACCTCAACATTGAGAAACACCATCAAATTCAACTGCAACCTCAACTATGAAAAATGCAAAAGATTCAAAATTAAACATTGAATACACTATGAAATTCAACAACAACCTCAACATTGAAAAACACCAAAATATTCAACAACAACCTCAACTTTGAAAAACACCAACAACTTCAAAAACCTCAACATGGAAAAGCAACAACAAATTCAACTAAAACCTCAATGTTGAAAATCACCAACAAATTCAACAAAAACCTCGAAAATGAAAAACACCAACAAATTCAACAAAAACCTCAACAATGAAAAACACCAAAAAATTCAACAACAACCTCATTTTTGAAAAACACCAACAGATTTAACAACCTCAACTTTCAAATACAACTACAAATTCAACATGAAACTCAGCTTTGAAAAACACCAGCAAATTCAACAACCTAAACATTGAAAAACATCATCAAATTCAACAACAACCTCAATATTGAAAATCACCAACAAATTTAACAACAACATCAACAATTAAAAACATCAAAAAATTCAACAACAACAACCACAACAATGAAAAACACCAACAAATTCAACAAAAACCTCAACATTGAAAAACACCAAATAATTCAACAACAACCTCAACATTGAAAAACACCAACAAATTCAACAACAACCTCAACATTCAAAAACATCAAGAAATTCAACAAAAACCTCAACATTGAAAAACATCAATAAATTCAACAACAACCTCAACTTTGAAAAACACCAACAAATTCAAATGCAACCACAACTTTGAATAATAGGAAACAGTTCAAGAAAAATCATTGATAACACCAATAAATTCAACAACATCCTTAATTTTGAAAATCACCAATAAATTCAACAACAACCACAACAATGAAAATCATCAAAAAATTCAACAACAACCTCAACAATGAAAAACACGAAATAATTCAACAACAATCTCAATATTCAAAACACGAACAAATTCAACAACAACCTCAACATTCGAAAATACCAACAAATTCAACAACAACCTCAACAATGAAAAACAACAAAAAATTCAACAACAACATCAACATTCAAAAACACCAACAAATTCAACATCAATATCAGCAATGAAAAACAGCAAACAATTCAACAAGAATGACCTCAACAATGAAAAACACCAAAAAATTCATCAACAACCTCAGCAATGAAAAAAAGGAATAAATTCAAAAACAACGATCTCAACAATGAAAAATACCAAAAGATTCAACAACAAACTCAACATTGAAAATTACCAACAAATTCAAAAACAACCTCAAAAATGAAAAACACCAATAAATTCAACAACAAACTCAACATTGAAAATCACCAACAAATTCAACGACAACCTCAACATCGAAAAACATCAATAAATTCAACAACAACCTCAACATTCAAAGACAACAACAAAGTCAACAAAAACTCAACAATGAGAAACACCAAAAAATTCAACAACAACCTCAAATTTGAAAAACACCAAAAAATTCAACAACCTCAACATTGAGAAACACCAACAAATTCAACTGCAACCTCAACTATGAAAAATGCAAAAGATTCAAAAAAAAAACATTGAATACACTAAGAAATTCATGAACGATCTCAACATTGAAAAACACCAAAATATTCAACAACAACCTCAACTTTGAAAAACACCAACCACTTCAAAAACCTCAACATGGAAAAACACCAACAAATTCAACTACAACCTCAATGTTGAAAATCACCAACAAATTCAACAAAATCCTCGAAAATGAAAAACACCAACAAATTCAACAAAAACCTCAACAATGAAAAACACCAAAAAATTCTACAACAACCTCATTTTTGAAAAACACCAACAGATTTAACAACCTTAACATTCAAATACACCAACAAATTCAACATGAAACTCAGCTTTGAAAAACACCAGCAAATTCAACAACCTAAACATTGAAAAACATCATCAAATTCAACAACAACCTCAACTTTTAAAAATACAAAAAGTTTCAACAAAATCAAAATTGATAACAGCAACAAATTCAACAACAACCACAATATTGAAAATCACCAACAAATTTAACAACAACATCAACAATTAAAAACATCAAAAAAATTCAACAACAACAACCACAACAATGAAAAACACCAAACAATTCAACAACAACCTCAACATTCAAAAACACCAACAAATTCAACAACAACCTCGTCAATGAAAAACATCAAAAAATTCATCAACAACCTCAACATTCAAAAACACTAACAAATTCAACAAAAACCTCAACAATTAAAAAAACCAAAAAATTCAACAAAAACGTCAACTTTGAAAATACCAACAAGTTCAACAACCTCAACAGTGAAAAACACCAACAAATTCAACAACAACCTCAGCAATCAAAAACAGGCACAAATTCAATAACAACCTCTGCAATGTAAAACACACAAGAATTCAACAACAAACTCAACATTCAAAAACACGAACAAATTCAACAAAAACCTCAACAATGAAAATCATCAAAAAAATCAACAACAACCTCAACATTGAAAAACTCCAACAATTTCAACAACAAACTCAACATTGAAAATCACCAACAAATTCAACAACAACCTCAACAATGATAAACATCAAAAAATTCAACAACAACTTCAACATTCAAAAACAACAACAAATTGAACAAAAAACTCAACAATGAAAAACACCAAAAAAATCAACAACAAACTCAACTTTGAAAAAAACCAAAAAATTCAACAACCTCAACATTGAGAAACAGCAACAAATTGAACTGCAACCTCAACTTAGAAAAATACAAAAAGATTAAAAAAAAACATTGAATACACCAATGAATTGAACAACAACCCCAATATTGAAAATCACCAAAAAATTCAACAACAACCACAACATTGAAAAACACCAAAATATTCAACAACAACCTCAACTTTGAATAACACCTACAAATTCAGAAACCTCAACATGGAAAAACACCATCAAATTAAACTACAACCTCAATATTGAAAATCACCAACAAATTCAACAACAACCTCAACATTCGAAGACACCAACAAAATCAACAACAACCTCATCAATGAAAAACACCAAAGAATTCATCAACAACCTCAACATTCAAAAACACCAACAAATTCAACAACAACCTCAACAATGAAAAACACCAAAAAATGCAACAACAACCTCAACATTCAAAAACAACAACAAATTCAACAAAAACCTCAACAATTAAAAAAACAAAAAATTCAACAACAACGTCAACTTTGAAAAACAGCAGCAAATTCAACAACCTCAAAAGTGATAAACACCAACAAATTCAACAACAACCTCTATATTGAAAGTCACCAACAAATTCAACAACAACCTCAACAGTGACAAACACAAACAAATTCAACAAAAACATCAACAATGAAAAACACCAAAAAATTCATTAACAACCTCATCTTTCAAAAACACCAAATAATTCAACAAAAACCTCAACAATGAAAAACACCAAAAAATTCAACAACAACCTCAACTTTGAAAAACACCAACAACTTCAACAACCTCAACATTGAAAAACACCAACAAATTCAACAACAAACTCAACATTGAAAATCACCAAAAAAATCAAGAACAGCCTCAAGATTGAAAATCTCCAACAAGTTACACAACAACATCAACAAAGAAAAACACCAAAAAATTCAACAAGAAACTCAACATTGAAAATCACCAACAAAATCAACAAAAACCTGAACAATGAAAAGCACCAAAAAATTCATCAACAACCTCAACATTCAAAAACACCAACAAATTCAACAAAAACCTCAACAATGAAAAACACCAAAAAATTCAACAACAACCTCAACATTGACAATCACCAACAAATTCAACAAAACCTCAACAATGAAAAACACTAAAAAATTCATCAACAACCTCAACATTCAAAAACACCAAATATTTCAACATAAACCTCAACAATGAAAAACACCAAAAAATTCAGAAACAACCTCAGCTTTGAAAAACACCAACAACTTCAACAACCTTAACATTGAAAAACACCAACAAATTCAACTGCAACCTCAACTTTGAGAAATACAAAAAAAAAACCATTGAAAACGCCAATAAATTCAACAACCTCAACAGTGAAAATCACCAACAAATTCAACAATAACCTCAGCAATGAAAAACATCAAAAAATGTAACAACAACCTCAACTTTGAAAAACACCAAAAAATTCAGCAAGCTCAACATTGAGAAACAGCAACAAATTCAACTGCGACCTCAACTTTGAAAAATACAAAACGATTAAAAAAAAAACATTGAATACACCAATAAATTCAACAACAACCTCAACATTGAAAATCACCAACAAACTCAACAAAAACCTCAACAATGAAAAACACCAAAAAATTCATCAACAACCTCAACATTCAAAAACACCAAAAAATTCAACAAAAACCTCAACAATGAAAAACACCAAAATATTCAATAACAACCTCAACCTTGAAAAACACCAACAACTTCATTGACCTCAACATGGAAGAACACCAACAAATTCAACTGCAACCTCAACTTTGAAAAATACATAAAAGCTCAAAAAAAACCATTGATAACACCAATAAATTCAACAACCTCAACATTGTAAATCATCAACAAATTCAACAACAACATCAGCAATGAAAAACATCTAAACACTCAACAACAACCTCAACTTTGAAAAACACCAAAAAATTCAACAAGCTCAACATTGAGAAACAGCAACAAATTCAACTGCGACCTCAACTTTGAAAAATACAAAAAGATTAAAAAAAAATTGAATACACCAATAAATTCAACAACAACCTCAACATTGAAAATCACCATCAAATTCAACAACAGCCTCAACAGTGAAAAACACCAACAAATTCAACAAAAACCTCAGCAATGAAAAACACCAAAAAATTCACCAACAACCTCAACATTCAAAAACACCAACAAATTCAACAGAAACCTCAACAATGAAAAACTCCAAAAAATTCAACAACAAAGTCAACTTTGAAAAACAACAACAACTTCAACAACCTCAACATTGAAAAACACCAACAAATACAATTGCAACCTCAACTTTGAAAAATAGAAAAAAGATCAATAAAACCATTGATAACACCAATAAATTCAACAACCTCAACATTGAAAATCACCAACAAATTCAACAACAACGTCAGCAATGAAAAACATCAAAAAATTAAACAACAACCTCAACTTTGAATAACACCAAAAAATTCAACAACCTCAACATTGAGAAACAGCAACAAATTCAACTGCAACGTCAACTTTCAAAGATACAAAAAGATTCAAATAAAAACATTGAATACAGCAATAAATTCAACAACAACCTCAACATTGAAAATCACCAACAAATTCAACAAAAACCTCAACAATGAAAAACACCAAAAAAATTCATCAACAACCTCAACATTCAAAAACACCAAAAAATTCAACAAAAACCTCAACAATGAAAAACAACAAAAAATTCAAGAACATCCTCAACATTGAAAAACACCAACGAATTCAACTGCAACCTCAGCTTTGAAAAATACAAAGAAGATCATAAAAAAAACCATTGATAACACCAATAAATTCAACAACCTCAACAATGAAAAATACCAACAAATTCAACAAAAAACTCAGCAATGAAAAACACCAAAAAATTCAGCAACAACCTCAATTTGAAAAACACCAACAGATTTAACAACCTCGACATTCAAATACACCAATAAATTCAACAATAAACTCAGCTTTGAAAAACACCAACAAATTCAACAACCTCAACATTGAAAAACACCAACAAAGTCAACAACAAACTCAACATTGAAAATCACCCAAATATTCATCAACAACCTCAACATTGAAAAACTCCAACTAGTTCAGCAACAACCTCAGGAATAAAAAAAAAACCAAAAAATTCAGCAAGAAACTCAACATTGAAAATCATCAACAAATTCAACAAAAACCTCAACAAAGAAAAACAAGAAAACATTCATCAACAACCTCAATATTCAAAAAAACCAACAACTTCAACAAAAACCTCAACAATGGAAAACACCAAAAAATTAAAAAACAACAACCACAACAATGAAAAGCACCAACAAATTCAACAAAAACCTCAACAATTAAAAACACCAAAAAATTCAACAACAACGTCAACTTTGAAAAGCACCAAAAAATTCAACAACCTCAACTTTGATAAACACCAAAAAATTCAACAACCTCAACATTGAGAAACAGCAACAAATTCAACTGCAACCTCAACAAAGAAAAACACCGAAAAATTCGACAACAAACCCAACATTGAAAACGCCAAAAAATTCAACAACAACCTCAACATTGAAAAACACCAAATTATCAACAACAACCTCAACTTTAAAAAACACCTTAATTCAAAAACCTCAGCATGGAAAAACACCAACAAATTCAACTACAACCTCAATATTGAAAATCACCAACAAATTCAACAACAACCTCAACTATGAAAAATACCAACAAATTCAACAAAAAACTCAGCAATGAAAAACACCAGAAAATTCAGCAACAACCTCAATTTGAAAAACACCATCAGATTTAACAACCTCGACATTCAAATACACCAATAAATTCAACAACAAACTCAGCTTTGAAAAACACCAACAAATTCAACAACCTCAACATTGAAAAACACCAACAAAGTCAACAACAAACTCAACATTGAAAATCACCCAAATATTCATCAACAACCGCAACATTGAAAAACTCCAACTAGTTCAGCAACAACCTCAGGAATGAAAAACACCAAAAAATTCAGCAAGAAACTCAACATTGAAAATCATCAACAAATTCAACAAAAACCTCAACAAAGAAAAACACCAAAAAATTCATCAACAACCTCAATATTCAAAAAAACCAACAAATTCAACAAAAACCTCAACAATGGAAAACACCAAAAAATTAAAAAACAACAACCACAACAATGAAAAACACCAACAAATTCAACAAAAACCTCAACAATTAAAAACACCAAAAAATTCAACAACAACGTCAACTTTGAAAAATACCAACAAATTCAACAACCTCAACAGTGAAAAACACCAACAAATTCAACAACAAACTCAACATTGAAAATCTCCAAAAAATTCAACAACAACATCAACATTGTAAAACTCCAACAAGTTCAACAACAACCTCAACAATGAAAAACACCAAAAAATTCAACAAGAAACTCAACAATGAAAAACACCAAAAAATTCATCAACAACCTCAACATTCAAAAACACCAACAAATTCAGCAAAAACCTCAACAATGAAAAACACCAAAAATTTCAACAACAACCTCAACATTGAAAATCACCAACAAATTCAACAAAAACCTCAACAATGAAAAACACCATAAAATTCATGAACAACCTCAACATTCAAAAGCACAAAAAAAATCAACAAAAACCTCAACAATGAAAAACACCAAAAAACTCAGCAACAAACTCAACTTTGAAAAACCCCAAAAAATTCAACAACCTCAACATTGAGAAACAGCAACAAATTCAACTGCAACCTCAACTTTGAAAAATTTAAAAAGATTAAAAAAAAGCAACATTGAATACACCAATAAATTCAACAACAAACTCAATATTGAAAATCACCAACAAATTCAACAAAAACCTCAACATTGAAAAGCACCAACAAATTCAACAAAAACCTCAACAATGATAAACAATAAAAAATTCATCAACAATCTCAACATTCAAAAAAAACAACAAATTCAACAGAAACCTCAACAATGAGAAACACCAAAAAATTCAATAACAACCTCAACTTTGAAAACACCAACAACTTCAACAACCTCAACATTGAAAAACACCTACAAATACAATTGCAACCTCAACTTTGAAAAATAGAAAAAAGATCAAAAAAACCATTGATAACACCAATAAATTCAACAACCTCAACATTGAAAATCACCAACAAATTCAACAACAACGTAAGCAATGAAAAACATCAAAAAATTAAACAACAACCTCAACTTTGAATAACACCAAAAAATTCAACAACCTCAACATTGAGAAACAGCAACAAATTCAACTGCAACGTCAACTTTCAAAGATACAAAAAGATTCAAATAAAAACATTGAATACAGCAATAAATTCAACAACAACCTCAACATTGAAAATCACCAACAAATTCAACAAAAACCTCAACAATGAAAAACACCAAAAAAATTCAGCAACAACCTCAACATTCAAAAACACCAAAAAATTCAACAAAAACCTCAACAATGAAAAACAACAAAAAATTCAAGAACATCCTCAACATTGAAAAACACCAACGAATTCAACTGCAACCTCAGCTTTGAAAAATACAAAGAAGATCATTAAAAAAACCATTGATAACACCAATAAATTCAACAACCTCAACAATGAAAAATACCAACAAATTCAACAAAAAACTCAGCAATGAAAAACACCAAAAAATTCAGCAACAACCTCAATTTGAAAAACACCAACAGATTTAACAACCTCGACATTCAAATACACCAATAAATTCAACAATAAACTCAGCTTTGAAAAACACCAACAAATTCAACAACCTCAACATTGAAAAACACCAACAAAGTCAACAACAAACTCAACATTGAAAATCACCCAAATATTCATCAACAACCTCAACATTGAAAAACTCCAACTAGTTCAGCAACAACCTCAGGAATGAAAAACACCAAAAAATTCAGCAAGAAACTCAACATTGAAAATCATCAACAAATTCAACAAAAACCTCAACAATGGAAAACACCAAAAAATTAAAAAACAACAACCACAACAATGAAAAACACCAACAAATTCAACAAAAACCTCAACAATTAAAAACACCAAAAAATTCAACAACAACGTCAACTTTGAAAAATACCAACAAATTCAACAACCTCAACAGTGAAAAACACCAACAAATTCAACAACAAACTCAACATTGAAAATCTCCAAAAAATTCAACAACAACATCAACATTGTAAAACTCCAACAAGTTCAACAACAACCTCAACAATGAAAAACACCAAAAAATTCAACAAGAAACTCAACAATGAAAAACACCAAAAAATTCATCAACAACCTCAACATTCAAAAACACCAACAAATTCAGCAAAAACCTCAACAATGAAAAACACCAAAAATTTCAACAACAACCTCAACATTGAAAATCACCAACAAATTCAACAAAAACCTCAACAATGAAAAACACCATAAAATTCATGAACAACCTCAACATTCAAAAGCACAAAAAAAATCAACAAAAACCTCAACAATGAAAAACACCAAAAAACTCAGCAACAAACTCAACTTTGAAAAACCCCAAAAAATTCAACAACCTCAACATTGAGAAACAGCAACAAATTCAACTGCAACCTCAACTTTGAAAAATTTAAAAAGATTAAAAAAAAGCAACATTGAATACACCAATAAATTCAACAACAAACTCAATATTGAAAATCACCAACAAATTCAACAAAAACCTCAACATTGAAAAGCACCAACAAATTCAACAAAAACCTCAACAATGATAAACAATAAAAAATTCATCAACAATCTCAACATTCAAAAAAAACAACAAATTCAACAGAAACCTCAACAATGAGAAACACCAAAAAATTCAATAACAACCTCAACTTTGAAAAACACCAACAACTTCAACAACCTCAACATTGAAAAACACCTACAAATACAATTGCAACCTCAACTTTGAAAAATAGAAAAAAGATCAAAAAAACCATTGATAACACCAATAAATTCAACAACCTCAACATTGAAAATCACCAACAAATTCAACAACAACGTAAGCAATGAAAAACATCAAAAAATTAAACAACAACCTCAACTTTGAATAACACCAAAAAATTCAACAACCTCAACATTGAGAAACAGCAACAAATTCAACTGCAACGTCAACTTTCAAAGATACAAAAAGATTCAAATAAAAACATTGAATACAGCAATAAATTCAACAACAACCTCAACATTGAAAATCACCAACAAATTCAACAAAAACCTCAACAATGAAAAACACCAAAAAAATTCAGCAACAACCTCAACATTCAAAAACACCAAAAAATTCAACAAAAACCTCAACAATGAAAAACAACAAAAAATTCAAGAACATCCTCAACATTGAAAAACACCAACGAATTCAACTGCAACCTCAGCTTTGAAAAATACAAAGAAGATCATTAAAAAAACCATTGATAACACCAATAAATTCAACAACCTCAACAATGAAAAATACCAACAAATTCAACAAAAAACTCAGCAATGAAAAACACCAAAAAATTCAGCAACAACCTCAATTTGAAAAACACCAACAGATTTAACAACCTCGACATTCAAATACACCAATAAATTCAACAATAAACTCAGCTTTGAAAAACACCAACAAATTCAACAACCTCAACATTGAAAAACACCAACAAAGTCAACAACAAACTCAACATTGAAAATCACCCAAATATTCATCAACAACCTCAACATTGAAAAACTCCAACTAGTTCAGCAACAACCTCAGGAATGAAAAACACCAAAAAATTCAGCAAGAAACTCAACATTGAAAATCATCAACAAATTCAACAAAAACCTCAACAAAGAAAAACACCAAAAAATTCATCAACAACCTCAATATTCAAAAAAACCAACAAATTCAACAAAAAACTCAACAATGGAAAACACCAAAAAATTAAAAAACAACAACCACAACAATGAAAAACACCAACAAATTCAACAAAAACCTCAACAATTAAAAACACCAAAAAATTCAACAACAACGTCAACTATGGAAAATACCAACAAATTCAACAACCTGAACATTGAAAAACACCAACAAATTCAACAACAAACTCAACATTGAAAATCTCCAAAAAATTCATCAACAACCTCAACATTGAAAAACTCCAACAAGTTCACCAACAACCTCAACAATGAAAAACACCAAAAAATTCAACAAGAAACTCAACATTGAAAATCACCAACAAATTCAACAAAAACCTCAACAATGAAAAACACCAAAAAATTCATCAACAACCTCAACATTCAAAAACACCAACAAATTCAACAAAAACCTCAACAATGAAAAACACCAAAAAATTCAACAACAACCTCAACATTGAAAATCACCAACAAATTCAACAAAAACCTCAACAATGAAAAACACCATAAAATTCATGAACCACCTCAACATTCAAAAGCACAAAAAAATTCAACAAAAACCTCAACAATGAAAAACAACAACAAATTCAACAACATTCTCAACATTGAAAATCACCAAAAAATTCAACAACAACCTCAACATTGAAAAATTCCAACAATTTCAACAACAACCTCAACAATGAAAAACACCAACAAATTCAAAAACCTCAACATGGAAAAACACCAACAAATTCAACCACAACCTCAATATTGAAAATCACCAACAAATTCATCAACAACCTCAACATTGAAAAACTCCAACAAGTTCACCAACAACCTCAACAATGAAAAACACCAAAAAATTCAACAAGAAACTCAACATTGAAAATCACCAACAAATTCAACAAAAACCTCAACAATGAAAAACACCAAAAAATTCATCAACAACCTCAACATTCAAAAACACCAACAAATTCAACAAAAACCTCAACAATGAAAAACACCAAAAAATTCAACAACAACCTCAACATTGAAAATCACCAACAAATTCAACAAAAACCTCAACAATGAAAAACACCATAAAATTCATGAACCACCTCAACATTCAAAAGCACAAAAAAATTCAACAAAAACCTCAACAATGAAAAACAACAACAAATTCAACAACATTCTCAACATTGAAAATCACCAAAAAATTCAACAACAACCTCAACATTGAAAAATTCCAACAATTTCAACAACAACCTCAACAATGAAAAACACCAACAAATTCAAAAACCTCAACATGGAAAAACACCAACAAATTCAACCACAACCTCAATATTGAAAATCACCAACAAATTCAACAACAACCTCAACAGTGAAAAACACCAACAAATTCAACAAAAACCTCAACAATGAAAAACACCAAAAAATTCATCAACAACCTCAACATTCAAAAACACATACAAATTCAACAGAAACCTCAACAATGAAAAACACCAAACAATTCAACAACAACCTCAACATTGAAAATCACCAACAAATTCAACAAAAACCTCAACAATGAAAAACACCAAAAAATTCAACAACAAACTCAACTTTGAAAAACAACAACAACTTCAACAACCTTAACATAGAAAATCATCAACTAATTCAACAACAACCTCAGCAATGATAAACATCAAAAAATCAACAAAAACCTCAACTTTGAATAACACCAAAAAATTCAACAACTTCAACATTGAGAAACAGCAAGAAATTCAACTGCAACCTTAGGTTTTAAAAATACAAAAAGATTCAAATAAAAACATTGAATACACAAATAAATCCAACAACAACCTCAACAATGAAAAGCACCAAAAAATTCATCAACAACCTCAACATTCAAAAACACCAAAAAATTCAACAAAAACCTCAACAATGAAAAACACCAAAAAATTTAACAACAACCTCAACTTTGAAAAACACCAACAACTTCAAGAACCTCAACATTGAAAAACACCAACAAATTCAACTGAAACCTCAACTTTGAAAAATACAAAAAAGATCAAAAAAATCCATTGATAACACCAATAAATTCAACAACCTCAACATTGAAAATCACCAAGAAATTCAACAACAACCTCAGCAATGAAAAACGTAAAAAAATTCAACAACAACCTCATCTTTGAACAACACCAAAAAATTCACCAACCTCAACATTGAGAAACAGCAACAAATTCAACTGCAACCTCAACTTTGAAAAATACAAAAAGATTAAAAAAAAACAATGAATACACCAATAAAATCAACAACAACCTCAATATTAAAATCATCAAAAAATTCAACAACAACCTCAACTTTGAAAAAGACCAACAAATTCAAAAACCTCAACATGGAAAAACACCAACAAATTCAACTACAACCTCAATATTGAAAAACACCAAGAAATTCAACAACAACCTCAACTTTTAAAAATACAAAAAGGTTCATCAAAATAAAAATTGATAACACCAACATATTCAACAACAACCTCAAAATTGAAAATCACTAACAAATTTAACAACAACCTCAACAATGAAAAACATCAAAAAATTCAACAACAACATCCACAACAATGAAAAACACCAACAAATTCAACAACAACCTCAATATTGAAAATCACCAACAAATTTAACAAAAAACCTCAACAATGAAAAACATCAAAAATTCAACAACAACAACCACAACAATGAAAAACACCAACACATTCAACAAAAACCTCAACAATTAAAAACACCAAAAAATTCAACAACAACGTCAACTTTGAAAAATACCAACAAATTCAACAACCTCAACATTGAAAAACACCAACAAGTTCAACAACAACCTCAACAATGAAAAACACCAAAAAATTCAACAAGAAACTCAACATTGAAAATCACCAACAAATTCAACAAAAACCTCAACAATGAAAAACACCAAAAAATTCATCAACAACCTCAACATTCAAAAACACCAACAAATTCAACAAAAACCTCAACAATGAAAAACACCAAAAAATTCAACAACAACCTCAACATTGAAAATCACCAACAAATTCAACAAAAACCTCAACAATGAAAAACACCATAAAATTCATGAACAACCTCAACATTCAAAAGCACAAATAAATTCAACAAAAACCTCAACAATGAAAAACACCAAAAAATTCAACAACAACCACAGCATTGAATAACACCAAAAAATTCAACAACCTCAACATTGAGAAACAGCAACAAATTCAACTGCAACCTCAACTTTGAAAAATTTTAAAAGATTAAAGAAAAGCAACATTGAATACACCAATAAATTCAACAACAAACTCAATATTGAAAATCACCAACAAATTCAACAACAACCTCAACTTTGATAAACACCAAAAAATTCAACAACCTCAACATTGAGAAACAGCAACAAAGTCAACTGCAACCTCAACTTTGAAAAATACAGAAAGATTCAACAACAACCTCAACATTGAAAAACTCCAACAATTTCAACAACAACCTCAACAATGAAAAACACCGAAAAATTCAACAACAAACTCAACATTGAAAATCGCCAAAAAATTCAACAACAACCTCAACATTGAAAAACACCAAATTATCAACAACAACCTCAACTTTAAAAAACACCTTAATTCAAAAACCTCAGCATGGAAAAACAACAACAAATTCAACTACAACCTCAATATTGAAAATCACCAACAAATTCAACAACAACCTCAACAATGAAAAACATCAACAAATTCAACAAAAAACTCAACAATGAAAAACACCAAAAAATTCGGCAACAACCTCAATTTGAAAAACACCAACAGATTTAACAACCTCGACATTCAAATACACCAATAAATTCAAAAACAAACTCAGCTTTGAAAAACACCAACAAATTCAACAACCTCAACATTGAAAAACACCAACAAAGTCAACAACAAACTCAACATTGAAAATCACCCAAATATTCATCAACAACCTCAACAATGAAAAACACCAAAAAATTCAACAAGAAACTCAACATTGAAAATCACCAACAAATTCAACAAAAACCTCAACTTTGAAAAACACCAAAAAATTCAACAAAAACCTCAACAATGAAAAACAACAAAAAATTCAACAACAACCAAAATTTGAAAAACACCAACTGATTAAACAACCTCAACATTCAAATACACCAACAAATCCAACAACAAACGCAGCTTTGAAAAACACCAACACGTTCTACAACTTCAACATTGAGAAACACCAACAACTTCAACAACAACCTCGACTTTTAAAAATACAAAAAGGTTCAACAAAATAAAAATTGATAACACCAACAAATTCAACAACAACCTCAAAATTGAAAATCACCAACAAATTTAACAACAACCTCAACAATGAAAAATACCAAATAATTCATCAACAACCTCAACATTCAAAAACACCAACAGATTCAAAAAAAAACCTCAACAATTAAAAACAACAAAAAATTCAACAACAACGACAACTTTGAAAAATACCAAAAAATTCAACAACCTCAACATTGAAAAACACCAACAAATTCAACAACAAACTCAACATTCAAAATCACCAACAAATTCAACAACAACCTCAACTTTGAAAAACGCCAACAAATTCAAAAAACTCAACATGGAAAAACACCAACAAATTCAACGACAACCTCAACATTGAAAATCACCAACAAATTCAACAACAACCTAAACAATGAAAAACACCAATAAATTCAACAAAAACATCAACCAAGAAAAACAAAAAAAATTCATCAGCAACCTCAACATTCAAAAACACCAACAAATTCAACAGAATCTTCAACAATGAAAAACACCAAAAAATTCAACAACAACCTCAACATTGAAAATCACCAACAAATTCAACAAAAACCTCATCAATGAAAAACACCAATAAATTCAACAACCTCAACATTGAAAATCACCAAAAAATTGAACAAAAACATCAACAATGAAAAACATCAAAAAATTCAACAACATCCTCAACTTTGAAAAACACCGAAAAATTCAACAACCTCAAAATTGAGAGACAGCAACAACTTCAACTGCAACCTCAACTTTGAAAATACAAAAAGATTCAAATGAAAACATTGAATACACCAATAAATTCAACAGCAACCTCAACGTTGAAAATCACCAACAAATTCAACAAAATCCTCAACAATGAAAAACATCAAAAAATTCATCAATAACCACAGCTTTTAAAAACACTAACAACTTCAACATTGCATTGAAAAACACCATCAAATTCAACTGCAAACTTAACTTTGAAAAATACAAAAAAGATAAAAAAAAACCACTGATTACACCAATAAATTCAACAACCTCAACGTTGAAAGTCACCAACAAATTCAACAACAACCTCAGCAATGAAAAACACCGAAAAATTCAACAACAAACTCAACATTGAAAAACTCCAAAAAATTCAACAACAACCTCAACATTGAAAAACACCAAATTATCAACAACAACCTCAAAATTGAAAATCACTAACAAATTTAACAACAACCTCAACAATGAAAAACATCAAAAAATTCAACAACAACATCCACAACAATGAAAAACACCAACAAATTCAACAACAACCTCAATATTGAAAATCACCAACAAATTTAACAAAAAACCTCAACAATGAAAAACATCAAAAATTCAACAACAACAACCACAACAATGAAAAACACCAACACATTCAACAAAAACCTCAACAATTAAAAACACCAAAAAATTCAACAACAACGTCAACTTTGAAAAATACCAACAAATTCAACAACCTCAACATTGAAAAACACCAACAAGTTCAACAACAACCTCAACAATGAAAAACACCAAAAAATTCAACAAGAAACTCAACATTGAAAATCACCAACAAATTCAACAAAAACCTCAACAATGAAAAACACCAAAAAATTCATCAACAACCTCAACATTCAAAAACACCAACAAATTCAACAAAAACCTCAACAATGAAAAACACCAAAAAATTCAACAACAACCTCAACATTGAAAATCACCAACAAATTCAACAAAAACCTCAACAATGAAAAACACCATAAAATTCATGAACAACCTCAACATTCAAAAGCACAAATAAATTCAACAAAAACCTCAACAATGAAAAACACCAAAAAATTCAACAACAACCACAGCATTGAATAACACCAAAAAATTCAACAACCTCAACATTGAGAAACAGCAACAAATTCAACTGCAACCTCAACTTTGAAAAATTTTAAAAGATTAAAGAAAAGCAACATTGAATACACCAACAAATTCAACAACAACCTCAACTTTGAAAAACACCAAAAAATTCAACAACCTCAACTTTGATAAACACCAAAAAATTCAACAACCTCAACATTGAGAAACAGCAACAAAGTCAACTGCAACCTCAACTTTGAAAAATACAGAAAGATTCAACAACAACCTCAACATTGAAAAACTCCAACAATTTCAACAACAACCTCAACAATGAAAAACACCGAAAAATTCAACAACAAACTCAACATTGAAAATCGCCAAAAAATTCAACAACAACCTCAACATTGAAAAACACCAAATTATCAACAACAACCTCAACTTTAAAAAACACCTTAATTCAAAAACCTCAGCATGGAAAAACAACAACAAATTCAACTACAACCTCAATATTGAAAATCACCAACAAATTCAACAACAACCTCAACAATGAAAAACACCAACAAATTCAACAAAAAACTCAACAATGAAAAACACCAAAAAATTCAGCAACAACCTCAATTTGAAAAACACCAACAGATTTAACAACCTCGACATTCAAATACACCAATAAATTCAAAAACAAACTCAGCTTTGAAAAACACCAACAAATTCAACAACCTCAACATTGAAAAACACCAACAAAGTCAACAACAAACTCAACATTGAAAATCACCCAAATATTCATCAACAACCTCAACAATGAAAAACACCAAAAAATTCAACAAGAAACTCAACATTGAAAATCACCAACAAATTCAACAAAAACCTCAACTTTGAAAAACACCAAAAAATTCAACAAAAACCTCAACAATGAAAAACAACAAAAAATTCAACAACAACCAAAATTTGAAAAACACCAACTGATTAAACAACCTCAACATTCAAATACACCAACAAATCCAACAACAAACGCAGCTTTGAAAAACACCAACACGTTCTACAACTTCAACATTGAGAAACACCAACAACTTCAACAACAACCTCGACTTTTAAAAATACAAAAAGGTTCAACAAAATAAAAATTGATAACACCAACAAATTCAACAACAACCTCAAAATTGAAAATCACCAACAAATTTAACAACAACCTCAACAATGAAAAATACCAAATAATTCATCAACAACCTCAACATTCAAAAACACCAACAGATTCAAAAAAAAACCTCAACAATTAAAAACAACAAAAAATTCAACAACAACGACAACTTTGAAAAATACCAAAAAATTCAACAACCTCAACATTGAAAACACCAACAAATTCAACAACAAACTCAACATTCAAAATCACCAACAAATTCAACAACAACCTCAACTTTGAAAAACGCCAACAAATTCAAAAAACTCAACATGGAAAAACACCAACAAATTCAACGACAACCTCAACATTGAAAATCACCAACAAATTCAACAACAACCTAAACAATGAAAAACACCAACAAATTCAACAAAAACATCAACCAAGAAAAACAAAAAAAATTCATCAGCAACCTCAACATTCAAAAACACCAACAAATTCAACAAAAACCTCATCAATGAAAAACACCAATAAATTCAACAACCTCAACATTGAAAATCACCAAAAAATTGAACAAAAACATCAACAATGAAAAACATCAAAAAATTCAACAACATCCTCAACTTTGAAAAACACCGAAAAATTCAACAACCTCAAAATTGAGAGACAGCAACAACTTCAACTGCAACCTCAACTTTGAAAATACAAAAAGATTCAAATGAAAACATTGAATACACCAATAAATTCAACAGCAACCTCAACGTTGAAAATCACCAACAAATTCAACAAAATCCTCAACAATGAAAAACATCAAAAAATTCATCAATAACCACAGCTTTTAAAAACACTAACAACTTCAACATTGCATTGAAAAACACCATCAAATTCAACTGCAAACTTAACTTTGAAAAATACAAAAAAGATAAAAAAAAACCACTGATTACACCAATAAATTCAACAACCTCAACGTTGAAAGTCACCAACAAATTCAACAACAACCTCAGCAATGAAAAACACCGAAAAATTCAACAACAAACTCAACATTGAAAAACTCCAAAAAATTCAACAACAACCTCAACATTGAAAAACACCAAATTATCAACAACAACCTCAACTTTAAAAAACACCATAATTCAAAAACCTCAGCATGGAAAAACAGGAACAAATTCAACTAGAACCTCAATCTTGAAAATCACCAACAAATTTAACAACAACCTCAACAATTAAAAACACCAACAAATTCAACAAAAAACTCAACAATGAAAAACACCAAAAAATTCAGCAACAACCTCAATTTGAAAAACACCAACAGATTTAACAACCTCGACATTCAAATACACCAATAAATTCAACAACAAACTCAGCTTTGAAAAACACCAACAAATTCAACAACCTCAACATTGAAAAACACCAACAAAGTCAACAACAAACTCAACATTGAAAATCACCCAAATATTCATCAACAACCTCAACATTGAAAAACTCCAACTAGTTCAGCAACAACCTCAGGAATGAAAAACACCAAAAAATTCAGCAAGAAACTCAACATTGAAAATCATCAACAAATTCAACAAAAACCTCAACAATTAAAAACACCAAAAAATTCAACAACAACGTCAACATTGAAAAATACCAACAAATTCAACAACCTCAACATTGAGAAACAGCAACAAATTCAACTGCAACCTCAACTTTGAAAAATTTTAAAAGATTAAAGAAAAGCAACATTGAATACACCAATAAATTCAACAACAAACTCAATATTGAAAATCACCAACAAATTCAACAACAACCTGAACATTGAAAAACACCAAAATATTCAACAACCTCAACTTTGATAAACACCAAAAAATTCAACAACCTCAACATTGAGAAACAGCAACAAATTCAACTGCAACCTCAACTTTGAAAAATACAGAAAGATTCAACAACAACCTCAACATTGAAAAACTCCAACAATTTCAACAACAACCTCAACAATGAAAAACACCGAAAAATTCAACAACAAACTCAACATTGAAAATCGCCAAAAAATTCAACAACAACCTCAACATTGAAAAACACCAAATTATCAACAACAACCTCAACTTTAAAAAACACCTTAATTCAAAAACCTCAGCATGGAAAAACAACAACAAATTCAACTACAACCTCAACATTGAAAATCACCAAAAAATTCAACAACAACCTCAACATTGGAAAACTCCAACAATTTCAGCAACCACCTCAACAACGAAAATCACCGAAAGATTCATCAACAACCTCAACATTCAAAAGTACCAACAAATTCAACAGAAACCACAACAATGAAAAACACCTAAAAACTCAACAACAACCTCATCATTGAAAATCACCAACAAATTCAACAACAACCTCAACAATGAAAAACACCAAATAATGCATCAACAACCTCAGCATTCAAAAACAACAAAAAATTCAACAAAAACCTCAACAATGAAAAACACCGAAAAATTCAATAACAACCTCAACTTTCAACAACACCAACAACTTCAACAACCTCAACTTTGAAAAATAGAAAAATGATCAAAAATAAACATTAATAACACCAATGAATTCAACAACCTCAACATTGAAAATCACCAACAAATTCAACAACAACCTCAGCAATGAAAAAAATCAAAAAATGCAACAACAACCTCAACATTGAAAATCACCAATAAATTCAACAACAACCTATATATTGAAAATCAACAACTAATTTAACAACAACCTCAACAATGAAAAACATCAAACAATTCAACAACAACCTCAACATTCAGAAACAGCAACAAATTCAACAACAACCTCATCAATGAAAATCACCAAAAAATTCATCAACAACCTCAACATTCAAAAACAGCAACAAATTCAACAAAAACCTCAACAATTAAAAACACCAATAAATTCAACAACAACGTCAACTTTGAAAAATACCAATAAATTCAACAACCTCAATAATGAAAAACACCAACAAATTCAACAAAAACCTCAACAATGAAAAACATCAAATAATGCATCAACAACCTCAACATTCAAAAACAACAAATAATTCAACAATAACCTCAACAATGAAAAACACCGAAAAATTCATCAACAAACTCAACATTGAAAATCACCAACAAATTCAACTACAACATCAACTTTGAAAAACACCAACAAATTCAAAAACCTCAACATGGAAAAACACCAACAAATTCAACCACAACCTCAACATTGAAAATCACCAACAAATTCAACAACAACCTCAACAATGAAAAACACCAACAAATTGAACAAAAACCTCAACAAGGAAAAACACCGAAAGATTCATCAACAACCTCAACATTCAAAAACACCAACAAATTCAACAGAGACCACAACAATGAAAAACACCAAAAAATTCAACAACAAACTCAACATTGAAAATCACCAACAAATTCAACAACAACATCAACTTTGAAAAACACCAACAAATTCAACAACCTCAACATGGAAAAACACCAACAAATTCAACCACAACCTCAACATTGAAAATCACCAACAAATTCAACAACAACCTCAACAATGAAATACACCAACAAATTGAACTAAAACCTCAACAACGAAAATCACCGAAAGATTCATCAACAACCTCAACATTCAACAGTGCCAACAAATTAAACAGAAACCACAACAATGAAAAACACCAAATAATGCATCAACAACCTCAACATTCAAAAACAACAAAAAATTCAACAAAAACCTCAACAATGAAAAACACCGAAAAATTCAACAACAACCTCAACTTTCAACAACACCAACAACTTCATCAACCTCAACATTGAAAAACACCAACAATTTCAACTGCAACCTCAACTTTGAAAATTAGAAAAATGATCAAAAAAACCATTAATAACACCAATGAATTCAACAACCTCAACATTGAAAATCACCAACAAATTCAACAACAACCTCAGCAATGAAAAACATCAAAAAATGCAACAAAGACCTCAACAATTAAAAACACCAAAAAATTCAACAACAACGTCAACTTTGAAAAATACCAATAAATTCAACAACCTCAATAATGAAAAACACCAACAAATTCAATAAAAACCTCAACCATGAAGAACATCAAATAATGCATCAACAACCTCAACATTCAAAAACAACAAAAAATTCAACAAAAACCTCAACAATGAAAAACACCGAAAAATTCAACAACAAATTCAACATTGAAAATCACCAACAAATTCAACAACAACATCAACTTTGAAGAACACCAACAAATTCAAAAACCTCAACATGGAAAAACACCAACAAATTCAACCACAACCTCAACATTGAAAATCACCAACAAATTCAACAACAACCTCAACAATGAAAAATACCTAAAAATTCAACAACAACCTCAACATTGAAAGTCACCAACAAATTCAACAAAAACCTCAACAATGAAAAGCACCAAATAATGCATCAACAACCTCAACATTCAAAAACACCAAAAGATTCAACAAAAACCTCAACAATGAAAAACACCGAAAAAATTAAACAACAGCCTCAACTTTGAAAAACACCAACAACTTCAACAACCTCAACATTGAAAAACACCAACAAATTCAACTGCAAGCTCAACTTTGAAAAATACAAAAATGATCAAAAAAAACCATTCATAACACCAATGAATTCAACAACCTCAACATTGAAAATCACCAACAAATTCAACAACAACATCAACTTTGAAAAACACCAACAAATTCAACCACAACCTCAACATTGAAAATCACCAACAAAGTCAACAACAACCTCAACAATGAAAAACACCAACAAATTCATCAACAAACTCAACATTCAAAAACAGCAACAAATTCAACAAAAACCTCAACAATTAATAACACCAAAAAATTCAACAACAACGTCAACCTTGAAAAATACCAATAAATTCAACAAACTCAACAATGAAAAACACCAAAAAATTCAACAACAACCTCAACATTGAAAAACTCCAACAATTTCAGCAACAACCTCAACAATGAAAAACACCAAAAAATTCAACAAAAAACTCAACATTGAAAATCACCAACAAATTCAACAACAACATCAACTTTGAAAAACACCAACAAATTCAAAAAACTCAACATGGAAAAACACCAACAAATTCAACCACAACCTCAACATTGAAAATCACCAACAAATTCAACAACAACCTCAACAATGAGAAACACCAACAAATTGAACAAAAACCTCAACAACGAAAATCACCGAATGATTCATCAACAAACTCAACATTCAAAAGTACCAACAAATTCAACAGAAACCACAACAATGAAAAACACCTAAAAACTCAACAACAACCTCATCTTTGAAAATCACCACAAATTCAACAACGACCTCAACAATGAAAAACACCAAATAATGCATCAACAACCTCAACATTCAAAAACAACAAAAAATTCAACAGAAACCTCAACAATGAAAAACACCGAAAAATTCAATAACAACCTCAACTTTCAACAACACCAACAACTTCAACAACCTGAACATTGAAAAACACCAACAATTTCAACTGCAACCTCAACTTTGAAAAATAGAAAAATGATCAAAAATAAACATTAATAACACCAATGAATTCAACAACCTCAACATTGAAAATCACCAACAAATTCAACAACAACCTCAGCAATGAAAAACATCAAAAAATGCAACAACAACCTCAACATTGAAAATCACCAATAAATTCAACAACAACCTATATATTGAAAATCACCAACTAATTTAACAACAACCTCAACAATGAAAAACATCAAACAATTCAACAACAACCTCAACATTCAGAAACAGCAACAAATTCAACAACAACCTCATCAATGAAAAACACCAAAAAATTCATCAACAACCTCAACATTCAAAAACAGCAACAAATTCAACAAAAACCTCAACAATTAAAAACATCAAAAAATTCAACAACAACGTCAACTTTGAAAAATACCAATAAATTCAACAACCTCAATAATGAAAAACACCAACAAATTCAACAAAAACCTCAACAATGAAAAACATCAAATAATGCATCAACAACCTCAACATTCAAAAACAACAAAAAATTCAACAATAACCTCAACAATGAAAAACACCGAAAAATTCATCAACAAACTCAACATTGAAAATCACCAACAAATTCAACAACAACATCAACTTTGAAAAACACCAACAAATTCAAAAACCTCAACATGGAAAAACACCAACAAATTCAACCACAACCTCAACATTGAAAATCACCAACAAATTCAACATCAACCTCAACAATGAAAAACACCAACAAATTGAACAAAAACTTCAACAAGGAAAAACACCGAAAGATTCATCAACAACCTCAACATTCAAAAACACCAACAAATTCAACAGAAACCACAACAATGAAAAACACCAAAAAATTCAACAATAAACTCAACATTGAAAATCACCAACAAATTCAACAACAACATCAACTTTGAAAAACACCAACAAATTCAAAAACCTCAACATGGAAAAACACCAACAAATTCAACCACAACCTCAGCATTGAAAATCACCAAAAAATTCAACAACAACCTCAACAATGAAATACACCAACAAATTGAACAAAAACCTCAACAACGAAAATCACCGAAAGATTCATCAACAACCTCAACATTCAACAGTACCAACAAATTCAACAGAAACCACAACAATGAAAAACACCAAATAATGCATCAACAACCTCAACATTCAAAAACAACAAAAAATTCAACAAAAACCTCAACAATGAAAAACACCGAAAAAATTAAACAACAGCCTCAACTTTGAAAAACACCAACAACTTCAACAACCTCAACATTGAAAAACACCAACAAATTCAACTGCAAGCTCAACTTTGAAAAATACAAAAATGATCAAAAAAATACCAATCATAACACCAATGAATTCAACAACCTCAACATTGAAAATCACCAACAAATTCAACAACAACCTCAACAATGAAAAACACCAACAAATTCAACAAAAACCTCAACAATGAAAAACACCGAAAGATTCATCAACAACCTCAACATTCAATAAAACCAACAAACTCAACAGAAACCTCAACAATGAAAAACACCTAAAACTTCAACAACAACCACATCATTGAAAATCACCAACAAATTCAACAACAACCTCAACAATGAAAAACACCAACAAATTGAACAAAAACCTCAACAAGGAAAAACACCGAAAGATTCATCAACAACCTCAACATTCAAAAACACCAACAAATTCAACAGAGACCACAACAATGAAAAACACCAAAAAATTCAACAACAACCTCAACATTGAAAATCACCAACAAATTCAACAACAACATCAACTTTGAAAAACACCAACAAATTCAACAACCTCAACATGGAAAAACACCAACAAATTCAACCACAACCTCAACATTGAAAATCACCAACAAATTCAACAACAACCTCAACAATGAAATACACCAACAAATTGAACTAAAACCTCAACAACGAAAATCACCGAAAGATTCATCAACAACCTCAACATTCAACAGTGCCAACAAATTAAACAGAAACCACAACAATGAAAAACACCAAATAATGCATCAACAACCTCAACATTCAAAAACAACAAAAAATTCAACAAAAACCTCAACAATGAAAAACACCGAAAAATTCAACAACAACCTCAACTTTCAACAACACCAACAACTTCATCAACCTCAACATTGAAAAACACCAACAATTTCAACTGCAACCTCAACTTTGAAAATTAGAAAAATGATCAAAAAAACCATTAATAACACCAATGAATTCAACAACCTCAACATTGAAAATCACCAACAAATTCAACAACAACCTCAGCAATGAAAAACATCAAAAAATGCAACAAAGACCTCAACAATTAAAAACACCAAAAAATTCAACAACAACGTCAACTTTGAAAAATACCAATAAATTCAACAACCTCAATAATGAAAAACACCAACAAATTCAATAAAAACCTCAACCATGAAGAACATCAAATAATGCATCAACAACCTCAACATTCAAAAACAACAAAAAATTCAACAAAAACCTCAACAATGAAAAACACCGAAAAATTCAACAACAAACTCAACATTGAAAATCACCAACAAATTCAACAACAACATCAACTTTGAAGAACACCAACAAATTCAAAAACCTCAACATGGAAAAACACCAACAAATTCAACCACAACCTCAACATTGAAAATCACCAACAAATTCAACAACAACCTCAACAATGAAAAATACCTAAAAATTCAACAACAACCTCAACATTGAAAGTCACCAACAAATTCAACAAAAACCTCAACAATGAAAAGCACCAAATAATGCATCAACAACCTCAACATTCAAAAACACCAAAAGATTCAACAAAAACCTCAACAATGAAAAACACCGAAAAAATTAAACAACAGCCTCAACTTTGAAAAACACCAACAACTTCAACAACCTCAACATTGAAAAACACCAACAAATTCAACTGCAAGCTCAACTTTGAAAAATTCAAAAATGATCAAAAAAAACCATTCATAACACCAATGAATTCAACAACCTCAACATTGAAAATCACCAACAAATTCAACAACAACATCAACTTTGAAAAACACCAACAAATTCAACCACAACCTCAACATTGAAAATCACCAACAAAGTCAACAACAACCTCAACAATGAAAAACACCAACAAATTCATCAACAAACTCAACATTCAAAAACAGCAACAAATTCAACAAAAACCTCAACAATTAATAACACCAAAAAATTCAACAACAACGTCAACCTTGAAAAATACCAATAAATTCAACAAACTCAACAATGAAAAACACCAAAAAATTCAACAACAACCTCAACATTGAAAAACTCCAACAATTTCAGCAACAACCTCAACAATGAAAAACACCAAAAAATTCAACAACAAACTCAACATTGAAAATCACCAACAAATTCAACAACAACATCAACTTTGAAAAACACCAACAAATTCAAAAAACTCAACATGGAAAAACACCAACAAATTCAACCACAACCTCAACATTGAAAATCACCAACAAATTCAACAACAACCTCAACAATGAGAAACACCAACAAATTGAACAAAAACCTCAACAACGAAAATCACCGAATGATTCATCAACAAACTCAACATTCAAAAGTACCAACAAATTCAACAGAAACCACAACAATGAAAAACACCTAAAAACTCAACAACAACCTCATCATTGAAAATCACCACAAATTCAACAACGACCTCAACAATGAAAAACACCAAATAATGCATCAACAACCTCAACATTCAAAAACAACAAAAAATTCAACAGAAACCTCAACAATGAAAAACACCGAAAAATTCAATAACAACCTTAACTTTCAACAACACCAACAACTTCAAGAACCTGAACATTGAAAAACACCAACAATTTCAACTGCAACCTCAACTTTGAAAAATAGAAAAATGATCAAAAATAAACATTAATAACACCAATGAATTCAACAACCTCAACATTGAAAATCACCAACAAATTCAACAACAACCTCAGCAATGAAAAACATCAAAAAATGCAAGAACAACCTCAACATTGAAAATCACCAATAAATTCAACAGCAACCTATATATTGAAAATCACCAACTAATTTAACAACAACCTCAACAATGAAAAACATCAAACAATTCAACAACAACCTCAACATTCAGAAACAGCAACAAATTCAACAACAACCTCATCAATGAAAAACACCAAAAAATTCATCAACAACCTCAACATTCAAAAACAGCAACAAATTCAACAAAAACCTCAAATATTAAAAACACCAAAAAATTCAACAACAACGTCAACTTTGAAAAATACCAATAAATTCAACAACCTCAATAATGAAAAACACCAACAAATTCAACAAAAACCTCAACAATGAAAAACAGCAAATAATGCATCAACAACCTCAACATTCAAAAACAACAAAAAATTCAACAATAACCTCAACAATGAAAAACACCGAAAAATTCATCAACAAACTCAACATTGAAAATCACCAACAAATTCAACAACAACATCAACTTTGAAAAACACCAACAAATTCAAAAACCTCAACATGGAAAAACACCAACAAATTCAAACACAACCTCAACATTGAAAATCACCAACAAATTCAACATCAACCTCAACAATGAAAAACACCAACAAATTGAACAAAAACTTCAACAAGGAAAAACACCGAAAGATTCATCAACAACCTCAACATTCAAAAACACCAACAAATTCAACAGAAACCACAACAATGAAAAACACCAAAAAATTCAACAACAAACTCAACATTGAAAATCACCAACAAATTCAACAACAACATCAACTTTGAAAAACACCAACAAATTCAAAAACCTCAACATGGAAAAACACCAACAAATTCAACCACAACCTCAACATTGAAAATCACCAACAAATTCAACAACAACCTCAACAATGAAATACACCAACAAATTGAACAAAAACCTCAACAACGAAAATCACCGAAAGATTCATCAACAACCTCAACATTCAACAGTACCAACAAATTCAACAGAAACCACAACAATGAAAAACACCAAATAATGCATCAACAACCTCAACATTCAAAAACAACAAAAAATTCAACAAAAACCTCAACAATGAAAAACACCGAAAAAATTAAACAACAGCCTCAACTTTGAAAAACACCAACAACTTCAACAAACTCAACATTGAAAAACACCAACAAATTCAACTGCAAGCTCAACTTTGAAAAATACAAAAATGATCAAAAAAATACCATTCATAACACCAATGAATTCAACAACCTCAACATTGAAAATCACCAACAAATTCAACAACAACCTCAACAATGAAAAACACCAACAAATTCAACAAAAACCTCAACAATGAAAAACACCGAAAGATTCATCAACAACCTCAACATTCAAAAAAACCAACAAACTCAACAGAAACCTCAACAATGAAAAACACCTAAAAATTCAACAACAACCACATCATTGAAAATCACCAACAAATTCAACAACAACCTCAACAATGAAAAACACCAAATAATGCATCAACAACCTCAACATTCAAAAACAACAAAAAATTCAACAAAAACCTCAACAATGAAAAACACCGACAAATTCAACAACAACCTCATCTTTCAACAACACCAACAACTTCACCAACCTCAACATTGAAAAACACCAACAATTTCAACTGCAACCTCAACTTTGGAACATAGAAAAATGATCAAAAAAAACCATTGATAACACCAATGAATTCAACAACCTCAACATTGAAAATCACCAACAAATTCAACAACAACCTCAGCAATGAAAAACATCAAAAAATGCAACAACAACCTCAACATTGAAAATCACCATCAAATTCAACAACAACCTCAACTTTGAAAAACACCAACAAATTCAAAAACATCAACATGGAAAAACAACAACAAATTGAACAAGAACCTCAATATTGAAAACCACCAACAAATTCAACAACAACCTCAACAATGAAAAACACAAACAATTTCAACAAAAACCTCAACAATGAAAAACACCAAAAAAAATTCATCAACAACCTCAACATTCAAAACCGCTAACAAATTCAACAAAAACCTCAACAATGAAAAACACCAAAAAATTCAACAACAACCTCAACATTGAAAATCACCAACAAATTCAACAAAAACCTCAACAATGAAAAACACCAAAAAATTCAACAACAACCTCAACTTTGAAAAACACCAACAAATTCAACAACCTCAACATTGCAAAACACCAACAATTTCAACTGCAACCTCAACTTTGAAAAATACAAAAAAGATTTAAAAATACCATTGATAACACCAATAATTTCAACAACATCAACTTTGAAAAACACCAACAAATTCAACCACAACCTTAACATTGAAAATCACCAACAAAGTCAACAACAACCTCAACAATGAAAAACACCAACAAATTCAACAAAAACCTCAAAAATGAAAAACACCAAAAATTCAACAACAACCTCAGCTTTGAAAAGCACAAACAAATTCAACAACCTCAACATTGAAAAACCCCAGCAAATTCAACAACAACCTCAACTTTCAAAAATACAAAAAGGTTCAACAAAATAAAAATTGATAACAACAACAAATTCAACAACAACCTCAATATTGAAAATCACCAACAAATTTAACAACAACCACAACAATGAAAAACATCAAACAATTCAACAACAACCTCAACATTCAGAAACAGCAACAAATTCAACAACAACCTCATCAATGAAAAACACCAAAAAATTCATCAACAACCTCAACATTCAAAAACAGCAACAAATTCAACAAAAACCTCAACAATTAATAACACCAAAAAATTCAACAACAACGTCAACCTTGAAAAATACCAATAAATTCAACAAACTCAACAATGAAAAACACCAACAAATTCAACAACAAACTCAACATTGAAAATCACCAAAAAATTCAACAACAACCTCAACATTGAAAAACTCCAACAATTTCAGCAACAACCTCAACAATGAATAACACCAAAAAATTCAACAACAAACTCAACATTGAAAATCACCAACAAATTCAACAACAACATCAACTTTGAAAAACACCAACAAATTCAAAAACCTCAACATGGAAAAACACCAACAAATTCAACCACAACCTCAACAATGAAAAACACCAACAAATTCAACAAAAACCTCAACAACGAAAATCACCGAAAGATTCATCAACAACCTCAACATTCAATAGTACCAACAAATTCAACAGAAACCACAACAATGAAAAACACCTAAAAACTCAACAACAACCTCATCATTGAAAATCACCAACAAATTCAACAACAACCTCAACAATGAAAAACACCAAATAATGCATCAACAACATCAACATTCAAAAACAACAAAAAATTCAACAAAAACCTCAACAATGAAAAACACCGAAAAATTCAACAACAACCTCAACTTTCAACAACACCAACAACTTCAACAACCTCAACATTGAAAAACACCAACAATTTCAACTGCAACCTCAACTTTGAAAAATAGAAAAATGATCAAAAAAAACCATTAATAACACCAATGAATTCAACAACCTCAACATTGAAAATCACCAACAAATTCAACAACAACCTCAGCAATGAAAAACATCAAAAAATGCAACAACAACCTCAACATTGAAAATCACCAATAAATTCAACAACAACCTATATATTGAAAATCACCAACTAATCTAACAACAACCTCAACAATGAAAAACATCAAACAATTCAACAACAACCTCAACATTCAAAAACAGCAACAAATTCAACAACAACCTCATCAATGAAAAACACCAAAAAATTCATCAACAACCTCAACATTCAAAAACAGCAACAAATTCAACAAATACCTCAACAATTAATAACACCAAAAAATTCAACAACAACGTCAACCTTGAAAAATACCAATAAATTCAACAAACTCAACAATGAAAAAGACCAACAAGTTCAACAACAAACTCAACATTGAAAATCACCAAAAAATTCAACAACAACCTCAACATTGAAAAACTCCAACAATTTCAGCAACAACCTCAACAATGAAAAACACCAAAAAATTCAACAACAAACTCAACATTGAAAATCACCAACAAATTCAACAACAACATCAACTTTGAAAAACACCAACAAATTCAAAAACCTCAACATGGAAAAACACCAACAAATTTAACCACAACCTCAACATTGAAAATCACCAACAAATTCAATAACAACCTCAACAATGAAAAACACCAACAAATTGAACAAAAACCTCAACAACGAAAATCACTGAAAGATTCATCAACAACCTCAACATTCAAAAGTACCAACAAATTCAACGGAAACCACAACAATGAAAAACACCTAAAAACTCAACAACAACCTCATCATTGAAAATCACCAACAAATTCAACAACAACCTCAACAATGAAAAACACCAAATAATGCATCAACAACATCAACATTCAAAAACAACAAAAAATTCAACAAAAACCTCAACAATGAAAAACACCGAAAAATTCAATAACAACCTCAACTTTCAACAACACCAACAACTTCAACAACCTCAACATTGAAAAACACCAACAATTTCAACTGCAACCTCAACTTTGAAAAATAGAAAAATGATCAAAAAAAACCATTAATAACACCAATGAATTCAACAACCTCAACAATGAAAATCACCAACAAATTCAACAACAACCTCAGCAATGAAAAACATCAAAAAATGCAACAACAACCTCAACATTGAAAATCACCAATAAATTCAACAACAACCTATATATTGAAAATCACCAACTAATTTAACAACAACCTCAACAATGATAAACATCAAACAATTCAACAACAACCTCAACATTCAAAAACAGCAACAAATTCAACAACAACCTCAACAATGAAAAACACCAAAAAATTCATCAACAACCTCAACATTCAAAAACAGCAACAAATTCAACAAAAACCTCAAATATTAAAAACACCAAAAAATTCAACAACAACGTCACCTTTGAAAAATACCAATAAATTCAACAACCTCAATAATGTAAAACACCAACAAATTCAATAAAAACCTCAACCATGAAAAACATCAAATAATGCATCAACAACCTCAACATTCAAAAACAACAAAAAATTCAACAAAAACCTCAACAATGAAAAACATCGAAAAATTCAACAACAAACTCAACATTGAAAATCATCAACAAATTCAACAACAACATCAACTTTGAAAAAAACCAACAAATTCAAAAACCTCAACATGGAAAAACACCAACAAATTCACCCACAACCTCAACATTGAAAATCACCAACAAATTCAACAACAACCTCAACAATGAAAAATACCTAAAAATTCAACAACAACCTCAACATTGAAAGTCACCAACAAATTCAACAAAAACCTCAACAATGAAAAGCACCAAATAATGCACCAACAACCTCAACATTCAAAAACACCAAAAGATTCAACAAAAACCTCAACAATGAAAAACACCGAAAAAATTAAACAACAACCTCAACTTTGAAAAACACCAACAACTTCAACAACCTCAACATTGAAAAACACCAACAAATTCAACTGCAAGCTCAACTTTGAAAAATACAAAAATGATCAAAAAAAATCTTTCATAACACCAATGAATTCAACAACCTCAACATTGAAAATCACCAACAAATTCAACAACAACCTCAACAATGAAAAACACCAACAAATTCAACAAAAACCTCAACAATGAAAAACACCGAAAGATTCATCAACAACCTCAACATTCAAAAAAACCAACAAACTCAACAGAAACCTCAACAATGAAAAACACCTAAAAATTCAACAACAACCACATCATTGAAAATCACCAACAAATTCAACAACAACCTCAACAATGAAAAACACCAAATAATGCATCAACAACCTCAACATTCAAAAACAACAAAAAATTCAACAAAAACCTCAACAATGAAAAACACCGACAAATTCAACAACAACCTCATCTTTCAACAACACCAACAACTTCACCAACCTCAACATTGAAAAACACCAACAATTTCAACTGCAACCTCAACTTTGGAACATAGAAAAATGATCAAAAAAAACCATTGATAACATCAATGAATTCAACAACCTCAACACTGAAAATCACCAACAAATTCAACAACAACCTCAGCAATGAAAAACATCAAAAAATGCAACAACAACCTCAACATTGAAAATCACCATCAAATTCAACAACAACCTCAACTTTGAAAAACACCAACAAATTCAAAAACATCAACATGGAAAAACAACAACAAATTGAACCAGAACCTCAATATTGAAAATCACCAACAAATTCAACAACAACCTCAACAATGAAAAACACAAACAATTTCAACAAAAACCTCAACAATGAAAAACACCAAAAAATTCATCAACAACCTCAACATTCAAAACCGCTAACAAATTCAACAAAAACCTCAACAATGAAAAACACCAAAAAATTCAACAACAACCTCAACATTGAAAATCACCAACAAATTCAACAAAAACCTCAACAATCAAAAACACCAAAAAATTCAACAACAACCTCAACTTTGAAAAACACCAACAAATTCAACAACCTCAACATTGCAAAACACCAACAATTTCAACTGCAACCTCAACTTTGAAAAATACAAAAAAGATTTAAAAATACCATTGATAACACCAATAATTTCAACAACATCAACTTTGAAAAACACCAACAAATTCAACCACAACCTTAACATTGAAAATCACCAACAAAGTCAACAACAACCTCAACAATGAAAAACACCAACAAATTCAACAAAAACCTCAAAAATGAAAAACACCAAAAATTCAACAACAACCTCAGCTTTGAAAAGCACAAACAAATTCAACAACCTCAACATTGAAAAACCCCAGCAAATTCAACAACAACCTCAACTTTCAAAAATACAAAAAGGTTCAACAAAATAAAAATTGATAACAACAACAAATTCAACAACAACCTCAATATTGAAAATCACCAACAAATTTAACAACAACCACAACAATGAAAAACATCAAACAATTCAACAACAACCTCAACATTCAGAAACAGCAACAAATTCAACAACAACCTCATCAATGAAAAACACCAAAAAATTCATCAACAACCTCAACATTCAAAAACAGCAACAAATTCAACAAAAACCTCAACAATTAATAACACCAAAAAATTCAACAACAACGTCAACCTTGAAAAATACCAATAAATTCAACAAACTCAACAATGAAAAACACCAACAAATTCAACAACAAACTCAACATTGAAAATCACCAAAAAATTCAACAACAACCTCAACATTGAAAAACTCCAACAATTTCAGCAACAACCTCAACAATGAATAACACCAAAAAAATCAACAACAAACTCAACATTGAAAATCACCAACAAATTCAACAACAACATCAACTTTGAAAAACACCAACAAATTCAAAAACCTCAACATGGAAAAACACCAACAAATTCAACCACAACCTCAACAATGAAAAACACCAACAAATTCAACAAAAACCTCAACAACGAAAATCACCGAAAGATTCATCAACAACCTCAACATTCAAAAGTACCAACAAATTCAACAGAAACCACAACAATGAAAAACACCTAAAAACTCAACAACAACCTCACCATTGAAAATCACCAACAAATTCAACAACAACCTCAACAATGAAAAACACCAAATAATGCATCAACAACCTCAACATTCAAAAACAACAAAAAATTCAACAAAAACCTCAACAATGAAAAACACCGACAAATTCAACAACAACCTCATCTTTCAACAAAACCAACAACTTCACCAACCTCAACATTGAAAAACACCAACAATTTCAACTGCAACCTCAACTTTGAAAAATAGAAAAATGATCAAAAAAAACCATTAATAACACCAATGAATTCAACAACCTCAACATTGAAAATCACCAACAAATTCAACAACAACCTCAGCAATGAAAAACATCAAAAAATGCAACAACAACCTCAACATTGATAATCACCAATAAATTCAACAACAACCTATATATTGAAAATCACCAACTAATCTAACAACAACCTCAACAATGAAAAACATCAAACAATTCAACAACAACCTCAACATTCAAAAACAGCAACAAATTCAACAACAACCTCATCAATGAAAAACACCAAAAAATTCATCAACAACCTCAACATTCAAAAACAGCAACAAATTCAACAAAACCTCTACAATTAAAAACACCAAAAAATTCAACAACAACGTCAACTTTGAAAAATACCAATAAATTCAACAACCTCAATAATGAAAAAGACCAACAAATTCAATAAAAACCTCAACCATGAAAAACATCAAATAATGCATCAACAACCTCAACATTCAAAAACAACAAAAAATTCAACAAAAACCTCAACAATGAAAAACACCGAAAAATTCAACAACAAACTCAACATTGAAAATCACCAACAAATTCAACAACAACATCAACTTTGAAAAACACCAACAAATTCAAAAACCTCAACATGGAAAAACACCAACAAATTCAACCACAACCTCAACATTGAAAATCACCAACAAATTCAACAACAACCTCAACAATGAAAAATATCTAAAAATTCAACAACAACCTCAACATTGAAAGTCACCAACAAATTCAACAAAAACCTCAACAATGAAAAGCACCAAAAAATGCATCAACAACCTCAACATTCAAAAACACCAAAAGATTCAACAGAAACCTCAACAATGAAAAAAACCAACAAATTCAACAACCTCAACATTGAAAAACACCAACAAATTCAACTGCAAGCTCAACTTTGAAAAATACAAAAATGATCAAAAAAAACCATTGATAACACCAATGAATTCAACAACCTCAACATTGAAAATCACCAACAAATTCAACAACAACCTCAACAATGAAAAACACCAACAAATTCAACAAAAACCTCAAGTATGAAAAACACCAAATAATGCATCAACAACCTCAACCTTCAAAAACAACAAAAAATTCAACAAAAACCTCAACAATGAAAAACACCAACAAATTCAAAAACCTCAACATGGAAAAACAACAACAAATTGAACCAGAACCTCAATATTGAAAATCACCAACAAATTCAACAACAACCTCAACAATGAAAAACACAAACAATTTCAACAAAAACCTCAACAATGAAAAACACCAAAAAATTCATCAACAACCTCAACATTCAAACCCGCTAACAAATTCAACAAAAACCTCAACAATGAAAAACACCAAAAAATTCAACAACAACCTCAACATTGAAAATCACCAACAAATTCAATAAAAACCTCAACAATCAAAAACACCAAAAAATTCAACAACAACCTCAACTTTGAAAAACACCAACAAATTCAACAACCTCAACATTGCAAAACAACAACAATTTCAACTGCAACCTCAACTTTGAAAAATACAAAAAAGATTTAAAAGAACCATTGATGACACCAATAATTTCAACAACATCAACTTTGAAAAACACCAACAAATTCAACCACAACCTCAACATTGAAAATCACCAACAAAGTCAACAACAACCTCAACAATGAAAAACACCAACAAATTCATCAACAACCTCAACATTCAAAAACAGCAACAAATTCAACAAAAACGTCAACAATTAATAACACCAAAAAATTCAACAACAACGTCAACCTTGAAAAATACCAATAAATTCAACAAACTCAACAATGAAAAACACCAAAAAATTCAACAACAACCTCAACATTGAAAAACTCCAACAAT
Source organism: Cetorhinus maximus (assembly GCF_964194155.1). Lineage (NCBI taxonomy): Eukaryota > Metazoa > Chordata > Chondrichthyes > Lamniformes > Cetorhinidae > Cetorhinus > Cetorhinus maximus. The sequence continues at coordinate 537,709 of NW_027596164.1, read as the reverse complement.
TTCAGCAACAACCTCAACAATGAAAAACACCAAAAAATTCAACAACAAACTCAACATTGAAAATCACCAACAAATTCAACAACAACATCAACTTTGAAAACACCAACAAATTCAAAAACCTCAACATGGAAAAACACCAACAAATTCAACCACAACCTCAACATTGAAAATCACCAAGATATACAACAACAACCTCAACAATGAAAAACACCAACAAATTGAACAAAAACCTCAACAACGAAAATCACCGAATGATTCATCAACAACCTCAACATTCAAAAGTACCAACAAATTCAACAGAAACCACAACAATGAAAGACACCTAAAATCTCAACAACAACCTCATCAGTGAAAATCACCAACAAATTCAACAACGACCTCAACAATGAAAAACACCAAATAATGCATCAACAACCTCAACATTCAAAAACAACAAAAAATTCAACAAAAACCTCAACAATGAAAAACACCGAAAAATTCAGTAACAACCTCAACTTTCAACAACACCAACAACTTCAACAACCTCAACATTGAAAAACACCAACAATTTCAACTGCAACCTCAACTTTGAAAAATAGAAAAATGATCAAAAATAAACATTAATAACACCAATGAATTCAACAACCTCAACATTGAAAATCACCAACATATTCAACAACAACCTCAGCAATGAAAAACATCAAAAAATGCAACAACAACCTCAACATTGAAAATCACCAATAAATTCAACAACAACCTATATATTGAAAATCACCAACTAATTTAACAACAACCTCAACAATGAAAAACATCAAACAATTCAACAACAACCTCAACATTCAAAAACAGCAACAAATTCAACAACAACCTCATCAATGAAAAACACCAAAAAATTCATCAACAACCTCAACATTCAAAAACAGCAACAAATTCAACAAAAACCTCTACAATTAAAAACACCAAAAAATTCAACAACAACGTCAACTTTGAAAAATACCAATAAATTCAACAACCTCAATAATGAAAAACACCAACAAATTCAATAAAAACCTCAACCATGAAAAACATCAAATAATGCATCAACAACCTCAACATTCAAAAACAACAAAAAATTCAACAAAAACCTCAACAATGAAAAACACCGAAAAATTCAACAACAAACTCAACATTGAAAATCACCAACAAATTCAACAACAACATCAACTTTGAAAAACACCAACAAATTCAAAAACCTCAACATGGAAAAACACCAACAAATTCAACCACAACCTCAACATTGAAAATCACCAACAAATTCAACAACAACCTCAACAATGAAAAATATCTAAAAATTCAACAACAACCTCAACATTGAAAGTCACCAACAAATTCAACAAAAACCTCAACAATGAAAAGCACCAAAAAATGCATCAACAACCTCAACATTCAAAAACACCAAAAGATTCAACAGAAACCTCAACAATGAAAAAAACCAACAAATTCAACAACCTCAACATTGAAAAACACCAACAAATTCAACTGCAAGCTCAACTTTGAAAAATACAAAAATGATCAAAAAAAACCATTGATAACACCAATGAATTCAACAACCTCAACATTGAAAATCACCAACAAATTCAACAACAACCTCAACAATGAAAAACACCAACAAATTCAACAAAAACCTCAAGTATGAAAAACACCAAATAATGCATCAACAACCTCAACCTTCAAAAACAACAAAAAATTCAACAAAAACCTCAACAATGAAAAACACCAACAAATTCAAAAACCTCAACATGGAAAAACAACAACAAATTGAACCAGAACCTCAATATTGAAAATCACCAACAAATTCAACAACAACCTCAACAATGAAAAACACAAACAATTTCAACAAAAACCTCAACAATGAAAAACACCAAAAAATTCATCAACAACCTCAACATTCAAACCCGCTAACAAATTCAACAAAAACCTCAACAATGAAAAACACCAAAAAATTCAACAACAACCTCAACATTGAAAATCACCAACAAATTCAATAAAAACCTCAACAATCAAAAACACCAAAAAATTCAACAACAACCTCAACTTTGAAAAACACCAACAAATTCAACAACCTCAACATTGCAAAACAACAACAATTTCAACTGCAACCTCAACTTTGAAAAATACAAAAAAGATTTAAAAGAACCATTGATGACACCAATAATTTCAACAACATCAACTTTGAAAAACACCAACAAATTCAACCACAACCTCAACATTGAAAATCACCAACAAAGTCAACAACAACCTCAACAATGAAAAACACCAACAAATTCATCAACAACCTCAACATTCAAAAACAGCAACAAATTCAACAAAAACGTCAACAATTAATAACACCAAAAAATTCAACAACAACGTCAACCTTGAAAAATACCAATAAATTCAACAAACTCAACAATGAAAAACACCAAAAAATTCAACAACAACCTCAACATTGAAAAACTCCAACAATTTCAGCAACAACCTCAACAATGAAAAACACCAAAAAATTCAACAACAAACTCAACATTGAAAATCACCAACAAATTCAACAACAACATCAACTTTGAAAACACCAACAAATTCAAAAACCTCAACATGGAAAAACACCAACAAATTCAACCACAACCTCAACATTGAAAATCACCAAGATATACAACAACAACCTCAACAATGAAAAACACCAACAAATTGAACAAAAACCTCAACAACGAAAATCACCGAATGATTCATCAACAACCTCAACATTCAAAAGTACCAACAAATTCAACAGAAACCACAACAATGAAAGACACCTAAAATCTCAACAACAACCTCATCAGTGAAAATCACCAACAAATTCAACAACGACCTCAACAATGAAAAACACCAAATAATGCATCAACAACCTCAACATTCAAAAACAACAAAAAATTCAACAAAAACCTCAACAATGAAAAACACCGAAAAATTCAGTAACAACCTCAACTTTCAACAACACCAACAACTTCAACAACCTCAACATTGAAAAACACCAACAATTTCAACTGCAACCTCAACTTTGAAAAATAGAAAAATGATCAAAAATAAACATTAATAACACCAATGAATTCAACAACCTCAACATTGAAAATCACCAACATATTCAACAACAACCTCAGCAATGAAAAACATCAAAAAATGCAACAACAACCTCAACATTGAAAATCACCAATAAATTCAACAACAACCTATATATTGAAAATCACCAACTAATTTAACAACAACCTCAACAATGAAAAACATCAAACAATTCAACAACAACCTCAACATTCAAAAACAGCAACAAATTCAACAACAACCTCATCAATGAAAAACACCAAAAAATTCATCAACAACCTCAACATTCAAAAACAGCAACAAATTCAACAAAAACCTCAACAATTAAAAACACCAAAAAATTCAACAACAACGTCAACTTTGAAAAATACCAATAAATTCAACAACCTCAATAATGAAAAACACCAACAAATTCAATAAAAACCTCAACCATGAAAAACATCAAATAATGCATTAAAAACCTCAACATTCAAAAACAACAAAAAATTCAACAAAAACCTCAACAATGAAAAACACCGAAAAATTCATCAACAAACTCAACATTGAAAATCACCAACAAATTCAACAACAACATCAACTTTGAAAAACACCAACAAATTCAAAAACCTCAACATGGAAAAGCACCAACAAATTCAACCACAACCTCAACATTGAAAATGACCAACAAATTCAACAACAACCTCAACAATGAAAAATACCTAAAAATTCAACAACAACCTCAACATTGAAAGTCACCAACAAATTCAACAAAAACCTCATCAATGAAAAACACCGAAAAAATTAAACAACAACCTCAACTTTGAAAAACACCAACAACTTCAACAACCTCAACATTGAAAAACACCAACAATTTCAACTGCAAGCTCAACTTTGAAAAATACAAAAATAATCAAAAAAAACCATTCATAACACCAATGAATTCAACAGCCTCAACATTGAAAATCACCAACAAATTCATCAACAACTTCAACAATGAAAAACACCAACAATTCAACAAAAACCTCAAGAAAAAAAACACCCAATAATGCATCAACAACCTCAACATTCAAAAACAATAAAAAATTCAACAAAAACCTCAACAATGAAAAACACCGAAAAATTCAACAACAACCTCAACTTTCAACAACACCAACAACTTCAACAACCTCAACATTGAAAAACACCAACAATTTCAACTGCAACATCAACTTTGAAACATAGAAAAATGATCAAAAAAAACCATTGATAACACCAATGAATTCAACAACCACAACATTGAAAATCACCAATAAATTCAACAGCAACCTCAGCAATGAAAAACATCAAAAAATGCAACAACAACCTCAACATTGAAAATCACCAACAAATTCAACAACAACCTCAACTTTGAATAACACCAACAAATTCAAAAACCTCAACATGGAAAAACAACAACAAATTGAACCAGAACCTCAATATTGAAAATCACCAACAAATTCAACAACAACCTCAACAATGAAAAACACAAACAATTTCAACAAAAACCTCAAAAATGCAAAACACCAAAAATTCAACAACAAACTCAGCTTTGAAAAGCACAAACAAATTCAACAACCTCAACATTGAAAAACCCCAGCAAATTCAACCACAACCTCAACTTTCAAAAATACAAAAAGGTTCAACAAAATAAAAATTGATAACAACAACAAATTCAACAACAACCTCAATATTGAAAATCACCAACAAATTTAACAACAACCTCAACAATGAAAAACATCAAACAATTCAACAACAACCTCAACATTCAGAAACAGCAACAAATTCAACAACAACCTCATCAATGAAAAACACCAAAAAATTCATCAACAACCTCAACATTCAAAAACAGCAACAAATTCAACAAATACCTCAACAATTAATAACACCAAAAAATTCAACAACAACGTCAACCTTGAAAAATACCAATAAATTCAACAAACTCAACAATGAAAAACACCAACAAGTTCAACAACAAACTCAACATTGAAAATCACCAAAAAATTCAACAACAACCTCAACATTGAAAAACTCCAACAATTTCAGCAACAACCTCAACAATGAAAAACACCAAAAAATTCAACAACAAACTCAACATTGAAAATCACCAACAAATTCAACCACAACATCAACTTTGAAAAACACCAACAAATTCAAAAACCTCAACATGGAAAAACACCAACAAATTCAACCACAACCTCAACATTGAAAATCACAAACAAATTCAATAACAACCTCAACAATGAAAAACACCAACAAATTGAACAAAAACCTCAACAACGAAAATCACCGAAAGATTCATCAACAACCTCAACATTCAAAAGTAACAACAAATTCAACGGAAACCACAACAATGAAAAACACCTAAAAACTCAACAACAACCTCATCATTGAAAATCACCAACAAATTCAACAACAACCTCAACAATGAAAAACACCAAATAATGCATCAACAACATCAACATTCAAAAACAACAAAAAATTCAACAAAAACCTCAACAATGAAAAACACCGAAAAATTCAATAACAACCTCAACTTTCAACAACACCAACAACTTCAACAACCTCAACATTGAAAAACACCAACAATTTCAACTGCAACCTCAACTTTGAAAAATAGAAAAATGATCAAAAAAAACCATTAATAACACCAATGAATTCAACAACCTCAACATTGAAAATCACCAACAAATTCAACAACAACCTCAGCAATGAAAAACATCAAAAAATGCAACAACAACCTCAACATTGAAAATCACCAATAAATTCAACAACAACCTATATATTGAAAATCACCAACTAATTTAACAACAACCTCAACAATGATAAACATCAAACAATTCAACAACAACCTCAACATTCAAAAACAGCAACAAATTCAACAACAACCTCAACAATGAAAAACACCAAAAAATTCATCAACAACCTCAACATTCAAAAACAGCAACAAATTCAACAAAAACCTCAAATATTAAAAACACCAAAAAATTCAACAACAACGTCACCTTTGAAAAATACCAATAAATTCAACAACCTCAATAATGTAAAACACCAACAAATTCAATAAAAACCTCAACCATGAAAAACATCAAATAATGCATCAACAACCTCAACATTCAAAAACAACAAAAAATTCAACAAAAACCTCAACAATGAAAAACATCGAAAAATTCAACAACAAACTCAACATTGAAAATCATCAACAAATTCAACAACAACATCAACTTTGAAAAAAACAACAAATTCAAAAACCTCAACATGGAAAAACACCAACAAATTCACCCACAACCTCAACATTGAAAATCACCAACAAATTCAACAACAACCTCAACAATGAGAAACACCAACAAATTGAACAAAATCCTCAACAACGAAAATCACCGAATGATTCATCAACAACCTCAACATTCAAAAGTACAAACAAATTCAACAGAAACCACAACAATGAAAAACACCTAAAAACTCAGCAACAACCTCATCATTGAAAATCACCACAAATTCAACAACGACCTCAACAATGAAAAACACCAAATAATGCATCAACAACCTCAACATTCAAAAACAACAAAAAATTCAACAAAAACCTCAACAATGAAAAACACCGAAAAATTCAATAACAACCTCAACTTTCAACAACACCAACAACTTCAAGAACCTGAACATTGAAAAACACCAACAATTTCAACTGCAACCTCAACTTTGAAAAATAGAAAAATGATCAAAAATAAACATTAATAACACCAATGAATTCAACAACCTCAACATTGAAAATCACCAACAAATTCAACAACAACCTCAGCAATGAAAAAAATTAAAAATTGCAACAACAACCTCAACATTGAAAATCACCAATAAATTCAACAACAACCTATATATTGAAAATCAACAACTAATTTAACAACAACCTCAACAATGAAAAACATCAAACAATTCAACAACAACCTCAACATTCAGAAACAGCAACAAATTCAACAAAAACCTCAACAATTAAAAACACCAAAAAAATCAACAACAACGTCAACTTTGAAAAATACCAATAAATTCAACAACCTCAATAATGAAAAACACCAACAAATTCAACAAAAACCTCAACAATGAAAAACATCAAATAATGCATCAACAACCTCAACATTCAAAAACAACAAAAAATTCAACAATAACCTCAACAATGAAAAACACCGAAAAATTCATCAACAAACTCAACATTGAAAATCACCAACAAATTCAAGAACAACATCAACTTTGAAAAACACCAACAAATTCAAAAACCTCAACATGGAAAAACACCAACAAATTCTACCACAACCTCAACATTGTAAATCACCAACAAATTCAACAACAACCTCAACAATGAAAAACACCAACAAATTGAACAAAAACCTCAACAAGGAAAAACACCGAAAGATTCATTAACAACCTCAACATTCAAAAACACCAACAAATTCAACAGAAACCACAACAATGAAAAACACCAAAAAATTCAACAACAAACTCAACATTGAAAAGCACCAACAAATTCAACAACAACATCAACTTTGAAAAACACCAACAAATTCAAAAACCTCAACATGGAAAAACACCAACAAATTCAACCACAACCTCAACATTGAAAATCACCAACAAATTCAACAACAACCACAACAATGAAATACACCAACAAATTGAACAAAAACCTCAACAACGAAAATCACCGAAAGATTCATCAACAACCTCAACATTCAACAGTACCAACAAATTCAACAGAAACCACAACAATGAAAAACACCAAATAATGCATCAACAACCTCAACATTCAAAAACAACAAAAAATTCAACAAAAACCTCAACAATGAAAAACACCGAAAAATTCAGCAACAACCTCAACTTTCAACAACACCAACAACTTCAACAACCTCAACATTGAAAAACACCAACAATTTCAACTGCAACCTCAACTTTGAAAAATAGAAAAATGATCAAAAAAACCATTAATAACACCAATGAATTCAACAACCTCAACATTGAAAATCACCAACAAATTCAACAACAACCTCAGCAATGAAAAACATCAAAAAATGCAACAACAACCTCAACATTGAAAATCACCAATAAATTCAACAACAACCTATATATTGAAAATCACCAATTAATTTAACAACAACCTCAACAATGAAAAACATCAAACAATTCAACAACAACCTCAACATTCAAAAACAGCAACAAATTCAACAACAACCTCATCAATGAAAAACACCAAAAAATTCATCAACAACCTCAACATTCAAAAACAGCAACAAATTCAACAAAAACCTCAAATATTAAAAACACCAAAAAATTCAACAACAACGTCACCTTTGAAAAATACCAATAAATTCAACAACCTCAATAATGTAAAACACCAACAAATTCAATAAAAACCTCAACCATGAAAAACATCAAATAATGCATCAACAACCTCAACATTCAAAAACAACAAAAAATTCAACAAAAACCTCAACAATGAAAAAAATCGAAAAATTCAACAACAAACTCAACATTGAAAATCACCAACAAATTCAACAACAACATCAACTTTGAAAAACACCAACAAATTCAAAAACCTCAACATGGAAAAACACCAACAAATTCACCCACAACCTCAACATTGAAAATCACCAACAAATTCAACAACAACCTCAACAATGAAAAATACCTAAAAATTCAACAACAACCTCAACATTGAAAGTCACCAACAAATTCAACAAAAACCTCAACAATGAAAAGCACCAAATAATGCACCAACAATCTCAACATTCAAAAACACCAAAAGATTCAACAAAAACCTCAACAATAAAAAACACCGAAAAAATTAAACAACAACCTCAACTTTGAAAAACAGCAACAACGTCAACAACCTCAACATTGAAAAACACCAACAAATTCAACTGCAAGCTCAACTTTGAAAAATACAAAAATGATCAAAAAAAACCATTCATAACACCAATGAATTCAACAACCTCAACATTGAAAATCACCAACAAATTCAACAACAACATCAACTTTGAAAAACACCAACAAATTCAACCACAACCTCAACATTGAAAATCACCAACAAAGTCAACAACAACCTCAACAATGAAAAACACCAACAAATTCATCAACAACCACAACATTCAAAAACAGCAACAAATTCAACAAAAACCTCAACAATTAATAACACCAAAAAATTCAACAACAACGTCAACCTTGAAAAATACCAATAAATTCAACAAACTCAACAATGAAAATCACCAAAAAATTCAACAACAACCTCAACATTGAAAAACTCCAACAATTTCAGCAACAACCTCAACAATGAAAAACACCAAAAAATTCAACAACAAACTCAACATTGAAAATCACCAACAAATTCAACAACAACATCAACTTTGAAAAACACCAACAAATTCAAAAACCTCAACATGGAAAAACACCAACAAATTCAACAGCAACCTCAACATTGATAATCACCAACAAATTCAACAACAACCTCAACAATGAGAAACACCAACAAATTGAACAAAATCCTCAACAACGAAAATCACCGAATGATTCATCAACAACCTCAACATTCAAAAGTACCAACAAATTCAACAGAAACCACAACAATGAAAAACACCTAAAAACTCAACAACAACCTCATCTTTGAAAATCACCACAAATTCAACAACGACCTCAACAATGAAAAACACCAAATAATGCATCAACAACCTCAACATTCAAAAACAACAAAAAATTCAACAAAAACCTCAACAATGAAAAACACCGAAAAATTCAATAACAACCTCAACTTTCAACAACACCAACAACTTCAAGAACCTGAACATTGAAAAACACCAACAATTTCAACTGCAACCTCAACTTTGAAAAATAGAAAAATGATCAAAAATAAACATTAATAACACCAATGAATTCAACAACCTCAACATTGAAAATCACCAACAAATTCAACAACAACCTCAGCAATGAAAAAAATCAAAAAATGCAACAACAACCTCAACATTGAAAATCACCAATAAATTCAACAACAACCTATATATTGAAAATCACCAACTAATTTAACAACAACCTCAACAATGATAAACATCAAACAATTCAACAACAACCTCAACATTCAAAAACAGCAACAAATTCAACAACAACCTCATCAATGAAAAACACCAAAAAATTCATCAACAACCTCAACATTCAAAAACAGCAACAAATTCAACAAAAACCTCAAATATTAAAAACACCAAAAAATTCAACAACAACGTCACCTTTGAAAAATACCAATAAATTCAACAACCTCAATAATGTAAAACACCAACAAATTCAATAAAAACCTCAACCATGAAAAACATCAAATAATGCATCAACAACCTCAACATTCAAAAACAACAAAAAATTCAACAAAAACCTCAACAATGAAAAAAATCGAAAAATTCAACAACAAACTCAACATTGAAAATCACCAACAAATTCAACAACAACATCAACTTTGAAAAATACCAACAAATTCAAAAACCTCAACATGGAAAAACACCAACAAATTCAAGCACAACCTCAACATTTAAAATCACCAACAAATTCAACAACAACCTCAACAATGAAAAATACCTAAAAATTCAACAACAACCTCAACATTGAAAGTCACCAACAAATTCAACAAAAACCTCAACAATGAAAAGCACCAAATAATGCATCAACAACCTCAACATTCAAAAACACCAAAAGATTCAACAAAAACCTCAACAATGAAAAACACCGAAAAAATTAAACAACAACCTCAACTTTGAAAAACACCAACAACTTCAACAACCTCAACATTGAAAAACACCAACAAATTCAACTGCAAGCTCAACTTTGAAAAATACAAAAATGATCAAAAAAAACCATTCATAACACCAATGAATTCAACAACCTCAACATTGAAAATCACCAACAAATTCAACAACAACCTCAACAATGAAAAACACCAACAAATTCAACAAAAATCTCAACAATGAAAAACACCGAAAGATTCATCAACAACCTCAACATTCAAAAAAACCAACAAACTCAACAGAAACCTCAACAATGAAAACACCTAAAAATTCAACAACAACCACAACATTAAAAATCACCAACAAATTCAACAACAACCTCAACAATGAAAAACACCAAATAATGCATCAACAACCTCAACATTCAAAAACAACAAAAAATTCAACAAAAACCTCAACAATGAAAAACACCGATAAATTCAACAACAACCTCAACTTTCAACAACACCAACAACTTCAACAACCTCAACATTGAAAAACACCAACAATTTCAACTGCAACCTCAACTTTGAAAAATAGAAAAATGATCAAAAAAAACCATTGATAACACCAATGAATTCAACAACCTCAACATTGAAAATCACCTACAAATTCAACAACAACCTCAGCAATGAAAAACATCAAAAAATGCAACAACAACCTCAACATTGAAAATCACCAACAAATTCAACAACAACCTCAACTTTGAAAAACACCAACAAATTCAAAAACCTCAACATGGAAAAACAACAACAAATTGAACCAGAACCTCAATATTGAAAATCACCAACAAATTCAACAACAACCTCAACAATGAAAAACACAAACAATTTCAACAAAAACCTCAACAATGAAAAACACCAAAAAATTCATCAACAACCTCAACATTCAAAACAGCTAACAAATTCAACAAAACCCTCAACAATGAAATACACCAAAAAATTCAACAACAACCTCAACATTGAAAATCACCAACAAATTCAACAAAAACCTCAACAATGAAAAACACCAAAAAATTCAACAACAACCTCAACATTGAAAATCACCAACAAATTCAACAACAACATCATCTTTGAAAAAAACCAACAAATTCAAAAACCTCAACATGGAAAAACACCAACAAATTCACCCACAACCTCAACATTGAAAATCACCAACAAATTCAACAACAACCTCAACAATGAAAAATACCTAAAAATTCAACAACAACCTCAACATTGAAAGTCACCAACAAATTCAACAAAAACCTCAACAATGAAAAGCACCAAATAATGCACCAACAACCTCAACATTCAAAAACACCAAAAGATTCAACAAAAACCTCAACAATGAAAAACACAGAAAAAATTAAACAACAACCTCAACTTTGAAAAACACCAACAACTTCAACAACCTCAACATTGAAAAACACCAACAAATTCAACTGCAAGCTCAACTTTGAAAAATACAAAAATGATCAAAAAAAATCTTTCATAACACCAATGAATTCAACAACCTCAACATTGAAAATCACCAACAAATTCAACAACAACATCAACTTTGAAAAACACCAACAAATTCAACCACAACCTCAACATTGAAAATCACCAACAAAGTCAACAACAACCTCAACAATGAAAAACACCAACAAATTCATCAACAACCACAACATTCAAAAACAGCAACAAATTCAACAAAATCCTCAACAATTAATAACACCAAAAAATTCAACAACAACGTCAACCTTGAAAAATACCAATAAATTCAACAAACTCAACAATGAAAATCACCAAAAAATTCAACAACAACCTCAACATTGAAAAACTCCAACAATTTCAGCAACAACCTCAACAATGAAAAACACCAAAAAATTCAACAACAAACTCAACATTGAAAATCACCAACAAATTCAACAACAACATCAACTTTGAAAAACACCAACAAATTCAAAAACCTCAACATGGAAAAACACCAACAAATTCAACAGCAACCTCAACATTGATAATCACCAACAAATTCAACAACAACCTCAACAATGAGAAACACCAACAAATTGAACAAAATCCTCAACAACGAAAATCACCGAATGATTCATCAACAACCTCAACATTCAAAAGTACCAACAAATTCAACAGAAACCACAACAATGAAAAACACCTAAAAACTCAACAACAACCTCATCTTTGAAAATCACCACAAATTCAACAACGACCTCAACAATGAAAAACACCAAATAATGCATCAACAACCTCAACATTCAAAAACAACAAAAAATTCAACAAAAACCTCAACAATGAAAAACACCGAAAAATTCAATAACAACCTCAACTTTCAACAACACCAACAACTTCAAGAACCTGAACATTGAAAAACACCAACAATTTCAACTGCAACCTCAACTTTGAAAAATAGAAAAATGATCAAAAATAAACATTAATAACACCAATGAATTCAACAACCTCAACATTGAAAATCACCAACAAATTCAACAACAACCTCAGCAATGAAAAAAATCAAAAAATGCAACAACAACCTCAACATTGAAAATCACCAATAAATTCAACAACAACCTATATATTGAAAATCACCAACTAATTTAACAACAACCTCAACAATGATAAACATCAAACAATTCAACAACAACCTCAACATTCAAAAACAGCAACAAATTCAACAACAACCTCATCAATGAAAAACACCAAAAAATTCATCAACAACCTCAACATTCAAAAACAGCAACAAATTCAACAAAAACCTCAAATATTAAAAACACCAAAAAATTCAACAACAACGTCACCTTTGAAAAATACCAATAAATTCAACAACCTCAATAATGTAAAACACCAACAAATTCAATAAAAACCTCAACCATGAAAAACATCAAATAATGCATCAACAACCTCAACATTCAAAAACAACAAAAAATTCAACAAAAACCTCAACAATGAAAAAAATCGAAAAATTCAACAACAAACTCAACATTGAAAATCACCAACAAATTCAACAACAACATCAACTTTGAAAAACACCAACAAATTCAAAAACCTCAACATGGAAAAACACCAACAAATTCACCCACAACCTCAACATTGAAAATCACCAACAAATTCAACAACAACCTCAACAATGAAAAATACCTAAAAATTCAACAACAACCTCAACATTGAAAGTCACCAACAAATTCAACAAAAACCTCAACAATGAAAAGCACCAAATAATGCACCAACAATCTCAACATTCAAAAACACCAAAAGATTCAACAAAAACCTCAACAATAAAAAACACCGAAAAAATTAAACAACAACCTCAACTTTGAAAAACAGCAACAACTTCAACAACCTCAACATTGAAAAACACCAACAAATTCAACTGCAAGCTCAACTTTGAAAAATACAAAAATGATCAAAAAAAACCATTCATAACACCAATGAATTCAACAACCTCAACATTGAAAATCACCAACAAATTCAACAACAACATCAACTTTGAAAAACACCAACAAATTCAACCACAACCTCAACATTGAAAATCACCAACAAAGTCAACAACAACCTCAACAATGAAAAACACCAACAAATTCATCAACAACCACAACATTCAAAAACAGCAACAAATTCAACAAAATCCTCAACAATTAATAACACCAAAAAATTCAACAACAACGTCAACCTTGAAAAATACCAATAAATTCAACAAACTCAACAATGAAAATCACCAAAAAATTCAACAACAACCTCAACATTGAAAAACTCCAACAATTTCAGCAACAACCTCAACAATGAAAAACACCAAAAAATTCAACAACAAACTCAACATTGAAAATCACCAACAAATTCAACAACAACATCAACTTTGAAAAACACCAACAAATTCAAAAACCTCAACATGGAAAAACACCCACAAATTCAACAGCAACCTCAACATTGATAATCACCAACAAATTCAACAACAACCTCAACAATGAGAAACACCAACAAATTGAACAAAATCCTCAACAACGAAAATCACCGAATGATTCATCAACAACCTCAACATTCAAAAGTACCAACAAATTCAACAGAAACCACAACAATGAAAAACACCTAAAAACTCAACAACAACCTCATCTTTGAAAATCACCACAAATTCAACAACGACCTCAACAATGAAAAACACCAAATAATGCATCAACAACCTCAACATTCAAAAACAACAAAAAATTCAACAAAAACCTAAACAATGAAAAACACCGAAAAATTCAATAACAACCTCAACTTTCAACAACACCAACAACTTCAAGAACCTGAACATTGAAAAACACCAACAATTTCAACTGCAACCTCAACTTTGAAAAATAGAAAAATGATCAAAAATAAACATTAATAACACCAATGAATTCAACAACCTCAACATTGAAAATCACCAACAAATTCAACAACAACCTCAGCAATGAAAAAAATCAAAAAATGCAACAACAACCTCAACATTGAAAATCACCAATAAATTCAACAACAACCTATATATTGAAAATCACCAACTAATTTAACAACAACCTCAACAATGATAAACATCAAACAATTCATCAACAACCTCAACATTCAAAAACAGCAACAAATTCAACAAAAACCTCAAATATTAAAAACACCAAAAAATTCAACAACAACGTCACCTTTGAAAAATACCAATAAATTCAACAACCTCAATAATGTAAAACACCAACAAATTCAATAAAAACCTCAACCATGAAAAACATCAAATAATGCATCAACAACCTCAACATTCAAAAACAACAAAAAATTCAACAAAAACCTCAACAATGAAAAAAATCGAAAAATTCAACAACAAACTCAACATTGAAAATCACCAACAAATTCAACAACAACATCAACTTTGAAAAACACCAACAAATTCAAAAACCTCAACATGGAAAAACACCAACAAATTCACCCACAACCTCAACATTGAAAATCACCAACAAATTCAACAACAACCTCAACAATGAAAAATACCTAAAAATTCAACAACAACCTCAACATTGAAAGTCACCAACAAATTCAACAAAAACCTCAACAATGAAAAGCACCAAATAATGCACCAACAATCTCAACATTCAAAAACACCAAAAGATTCAACAAAAACCTCAACAATAAAAAACACCGAAAAAATTAAACAACAACCTCAACTTTGAAAAACAGCAACAACTTCAACAACCTCAACATTGAAAAACACCAACAAATTCAACTGCAAGCTCAACTTTGAAAAATACAAAAATGATCAAAAAAAACCATTCATAACACCAATGAATTCAACAACCTCAACATTGAAAATCACCAACAAATTCAACAACAACATCAACTTTGAAAAACACCAACAAATTCAACCACAACCTCAACATTGAAAATCACCAACAAAGTCAACAACAACCTCAACAATGAAAAACACCAACAAATTCATCAACAACCTCAACATTCAAAAACAGCAACAAATTCAACAAAAACCTCAACAATTAATAACACCAAAAATTCAACAACAACGTCAACCTTGAAAAATACCAATAAATTCAACAAACTCAACAATGAAAATCACCAAAAAATTCAACAACAACCTCAACATTGAAAAACTCCAACAATTTCAGCAACAACCTCAACAATGAAAAACACCAAAAAATTCAACAACAAACTCAACATTGAAAATCACCAACAAATTCAACAACAACATCAACTTTGAAAAACACCAACAAATTCAAAAACCTCAACATGGAAAAACACCAACAAATTCAACCACAACCTCAACATTGATAATCACCAACAAATTCAACAACAACCTCAACAATGAGAAACACCAACAAATTGAACAAAATCCTCAACAACGAAAATCACCGAATGATTCATCAACAACCTCAACATTCAAAAGTACAAACAAATTCAACAGAAACCACAACAATGAAAAACACCTAAAAACTCAGCAACAACCTCATCATTGAAAATCACCACAAATTCAACAACGACCTCAACAATGAAAAACACCAAATAATGCATCAACAACCTCAACATTCAAAAACAACAAAAAATTCAACAAAAACCTCAACAATGAAAAACACCGAAAAATTCAATAACAACCTCAACTTTCAACAACACCAACAACTTCAAGAACCTGAACATTGAAAAACACCAACAATTTCAACTGCAACCTCAACTTTGAAAAATAGAAAAATGATCAAAAATAAACATTAATAACACCAATGAATTCAACAACCTCAACATTGAAAATCACCAACAAATTCAACAACAACCTCAGCAATGAAAAAAATTAAAAATTGCAACAACAACCTCAACATTGAAAATCACCAATAAATTCAACAACAACCTATATATTGAAAATCAACAACTAATTTAACAACAACCTCAACAATGAAAAACATCAAACAATTCAACAACAACCTCAACATTCAGAAACAGCAACAAATTCAACAAAAACCTCAACAATTAAAAACACCAAAAAAATCAACAACAACGTCAACTTTGAAAAATACCAATAAATTCAACAACCTCAATAATGAAAAACACCAACAAATTCAACAAAAACCTCAACAATGAAAAACATCAAATAATGCATCAACAACCTCAACATTCAAAAACAACAAAAAATTCAACAATAACCTCAACAATGAAAAACACCGAAAAATTCATCAACAAACTCAACATTGAAAATCACCAACAAATTCAAGAACAACATCAACTTTGAAAAACACCAACAAATTCAAAAACCTCAACATGGAAAAACACCAACAAATTCTACCACAACCTCAACATTGTAAATCACCAACAAATTCAACAACAACCTCAACAATGAAAAACACCAACAAATTGAACAAAAACCTCAACAAGGAAAAACACCGAAAGATTCATTAACAACCTCAACATTCAAAAACACCAACAAATTCAACAGAAACCACAACAATGAAAAACACCAAAAAATTCAACAACAAACTCAACATTGAAAAGCACCAACAAATTCAACAACAACATCAACTTTGAAAAACACCAACAAATTCAAAAACCTCAACATGGAAAAACACCAACAAATTCAACCACAACCTCAACATTGAAAATCACCAACAAATTCAACAACAACCACAACAATGAAATACACCAACAAATTGAACAAAAACCTCAACAACGAAAATCACCGAAAGATTCATCAACAACCTCAACATTCAACAGTACCAACAAATTCAACAGAAACCACAACAATGAAAAACACCAAATAATGCATCAACAACCTCAACATTCAAAAACAACAAAAAATTCAACAAAAACCTCAACAATGAAAAACACCGAAAAATTCAGCAACAACCTCAACTTTCAACAACACCAACAACTTCAACAACCTCAACATTGAAAAACACCAACAATTTCAACTGCAACCTCAACTTTGAAAAATAGAAAAATGATCAAAAAAACCATTAATAACACCAATGAATTCAACAACCTCAACATTGAAAATCACCAACAAATTCAACAACAACCTCAGCAATGAAAAACATCAAAAAATGCAACAACAACCTCAACATTGAAAATCACCAATAAATTCAACAACAACCTATATATTGAAAATCACCAATTAATTTAACAACAACCTCAACAATGAAAAACATCAAACAATTCAACAACAACCTCAACATTCAAAAACAGCAACAAATTCAACAACAACCTCATCAATGAAAAACACCAAAAAATTCATCAACAACCTCAACATTCAAAAACAGCAACAAATTCAACAAAAACCTCAAATATTAAAAACACCAAAAAATTCAACAACAACGTCACCTTTGAAAAATACCAATAAATTCAACAACAACCTCAACATTGAAAGTCACCAACAAATTCAACAAAAACCTCAACAATTAAAAGCACCAAATAATGCACCAACAACCTCAAAATTCAAAAACACCAAAAGATTCAACAAAAACCACAACAATGAAAAACACCGAAAAAATTAAACAACAACCTCAACTTTGAAAAACAGCAACAACTTCAACAACCTCAACGTTGAAAAACACCAACAAATTCAACTGCAAGCTCAACTTTGAAAAATACAAAAATGATCAAAAAAAACCATTCATAACACCAATGAATTCAACAACCTCAACATTGAAAATCACCAACAAATTCAACAACAACCTCAACAATGAAAAACACAAACAATTTCAACAAAAACCTCAACAATGAAAAACACCAAAAAATTCATCAACAACCTCAACATTCAAAACAGCTAACAAATTCAACAAAACCCTCAACAATGAAAAACACCAAAAAATTCAACAACAACCTCAACATTGAAAATCACCAACAAATTCAACAAAAACCTCAACAATGAAAAACACCAAAAAATTCAACAACAACCTCAACTTTGAAAAACACCAACAAATTCAACAACCTCAACATTGCAAAACACCAACAATTTCAACTGCAACCTCAACATTGAAAAATACAAAAAAGATTTTAAAAAACCTTTGATAACACCAAAAATTTCAACAACATCAACTTTGAAAAACAGCAACAAATTCAACCACAACCTCAACATTGAAAATCACCAACAAAGTCAACAACAACCTCAACAATGAAAAACACCAACAAATTCAACAAAAACCTCAACAATGAAAAACACCAAAAATTCAACAACAAACTCAGCTTTGAAAAGCACAAACAAATTCAACAACCTCAACATTGAAAAACACCAACAAATTCAACAACAACCTCAACTTTCAAAAATACAAAAAGGTTCAACAAAATAAAAATTGATAACAACAACAAATTCAACAACAACCTCAACATTGAAAATCACGAACAAAGTCAACAACAACCTCAACAATGAAAAACATCAAAAAATTCATCAACAACCTCAACATTCAAAAACAGCAACAAATTCAACAAAAACCTCAACAATTAATAACACCAAAATATTCAACAACAACGTCAACCTTGAAAAATACCAATAATTTCAACAAACTCAACAACGAAAAACACCAACAAATTCATCAACAAACTCAACATTGAAAATCACCAAAAAATTCAACAACAACCTCAACATTGAAAAACTCCAACAATTTCAGCAACAACCTCAACAATGAAAAACACCAAAAAATTCAACAACAACCTCAACATTCAGAAACAGCAACAAATTCAACAAAAACCTCAACAATTAAAAACACCAAAAAATTCAACAACAACGTCAACTTTGAAAAATACCAATAAATTCAACAACCTCAATAATGAAAAACACCAACAAATTCAACAAAAACCTCAACAATGAAAAACATCAAATAATGCATCAACAACCTCAACATTCAAAAACAACATAAAATTCAACAATAACCTCAACAATGAAAAACACCGAAAAATTCAACAACAAACTCAACATTGGAAAACACCAACAAATTCAACAACAACATCAACTTTGAAAAACACCAACAAATTCAAAAACCTCAACATGGAAAAACACCAACAAATTCAACCACAACCTCAACATTGAAAATCACAAACAAATTCAACAACAACCTCAACAATGAAAAACACCAACAAATTGAACAAAAACCTCAACAAGGAAAAACACCGAAAGATTCATCAACAACCTCAACATTCAAAAACACCAACAAATTCAACAGAAACCACAACAATGAAAAACACCTAAAAATTCAACAACAACCTCAACATTGAAAGTCACCAACAAATTCAACAAAAACCTCAACAATGAAAAGCACCAAATAATGCATCAACAACCTCAACATTCAAAAACACCAAAAGATTCAACAAAAACCTCAACAATGAAAAACACCGAAAAATTCAGCAACAACCTCAACTTTGAAAAACAGCAACAACTTCAACAACCTCAACATTGAAAAACACCAACAAATTCAACTGCAAGCTCAACTTTGAAAAATACAAAAATGATCAAAAAAAACCATTCATAATACCAATGAATTCAACAACCTCAACATTGAAAATCACCAACAAATTCAACAACAACCTCAACAATGAAAAACACCAACAAATTCAACAAAAACCTCAACAATGAAAAACACCGAAAGATTCATCAACAACCTCACCATTCTAAAAAACCAACAAACTCAACAGAAACCTCAACATTGAAAATCACCAACAAATTCAACAACAACCTCAACAATGAAAAACACCAAATAATGCATCAACAACCTCAACATTCAAAAACAACAAAAAATTCAACAAAAACCTCAACAATGAAAAACACCGAAAAATTCAACAACAACCTCAACTTTCAACAACACCAACAACTTCAACAACCTCAACATTGAAAAACACCAACAATTTCAACTGCCACCTCAACTTTGAAACATAGAAAAATGATCAAAAAAAACCATTGATAACACCAATGAATTCAACAACCTCAACATTGAAAATCACCAACAAATTCAACAACAACCTCAGCAATGAAAAACATCAACAAATGCAACAACAACCTCAACATTGAAAATCACCAACAAATTCAACAACAACCTCCACTTTGAAAAACACCAACAAATTCAAAAACCTCAACATGGAAAAACAACAACAAATTGAACCAGAACCTCAATATTGAAAATCACTAACAAATTCAACAACAACCTCAACAATGAAAAACACAAACAATTTCAACAAAAACCTCAACTTTGAAAAATACAAAAAAGATTTTAAAAAACCATTGATAACACCAATAATTTCAACAACATCAACTTTGAAAAACACCAACAAATTCAACCAAAACCTCAACATTGAAAATCACCAACAAAGTCAACAACAACCTCAACAATGAAAAATACCAACAAATTCAACAAAAAGCTCAACAATGAAAAACACCAACAAAGTCAACAACAAACTCAGCTTTGAAAAACACAAACAAATTCAACAACCTCAACAATGAAAAACGCCAACAAATTCATCATAAACCTCAACAGTGAAAAACACCAACAAATTCAAGAACAACCTAAACATTAAAAAACACAAACAAATTCAAAAACCTCAACATGGAAAAACAACAACAAATTGAACCAGAACCTCAATATTGAAAATCACCAACAAATTCAACAACAACCCCAACAATGAAAAACATAAACAATTTCAACAAAAACCTCAACAATGAAAATCACCAAAAAATTCATCAACAACCTCAACATTCAAAAACGCTAACTAATTCAACAAAAACATCAACAATGAAAAACACCAAAAAATTCAACAACAACCTCAACATTGAAAATCACCAACAAATTCAACAAAAACCTCAATAATGAAAAACACCAAAAAATTCAACAACAACCTCAACTTTGAAAAACACCAACAAATTCAACAACCTCAACATTGCAAAACACCAACAATTGCAACTGCAACCTCAACTTTGAAAAATACAAAAAAGATTTAAAAGAACCATTGATAACACCAATAATTTCAACAACAACAACTTTGAATAACACCAACAAATTCAACCACAACCTCAACATTGAAAGTCACCAACAAAGTCAACAACAACCTCAACAATGAAAAACACCAACAAATTCAACAAAAACCTCAGCAATGAAAAACACCAACAAATTCAACAACAAACTCAGCTTTGAAAAACACAAAAAAATTCAACAACATCAACATTGAAAAACACCAACAAATTCAACAAAAACCTCAACAATGAAAAACACCAACAAATTCAACAGAAACCTCAACAATGAAAAACACCAACAAGTTCAACAACAAACTCAGCTTTGAAAAACACGAACAAATTCAACAACCTCAACATTTAAAAACACCAACAAATTCAACAACAACCTCAACTTTCAAAAATACAAAAAGTTTCAACAAAATAATAATTGATAACAACAACAAATTCAACAACAACCTCAATAGTGAAAATCAACAACAAATTTAACAACAACCTCAAACAGGAAAAACATCAAACAATTCAACAACAACCTCAACATTCAAAAACACCAACAAATTCAACAACAACCTCATCAATGAAAAACACCAACAAATTCAACAAAAGCCTCAACAATGAAAAACATCAAATAATGCATCAACAACTTCAACATTCAAAAACAACAAAAAATTCAACAATAACCTCAACAATGAAAAACACCGAAAAAATCAACAACAAACTCAACATTGAAAAACACCAACAAATTCAACAACAACATCAACTTTGAAAAACACCAACAAATTCAAAAACCTCAACATGGAAAAACACCAACAAATTCAACACCAAACTCAACTTTGAAAAACACCAACAAATTCAACAACCTCAACATTGAAAAACACCAACAAATTCAACAAAAACCTCAACAATGAAAAACACCAACAAATTCAACAACAAACTCAGGTTTGAAAAACACAAACAAATTCAAAAACCTCAACATGGAAAATCAACAACAAATTGAACCAGAACCTCAATATTGAAAATCACCAACAAATTCAACAACAACCCCAACAATAAAAAACACAAACAATTTCAACAAAAACCTCAACAATGAAAAACACCAAAAAATTCATCAACAACCTCAACATTCAAAAACGCTAACAAATTCAACAAAAACATCAACAATGAAAAACACCAAAAAATTCAACAACACCCTCAACATTGAAAATCACCAACAAATTCAACAAAAACCTCAATAATGAAAAACACCAAATAATTCAACAACAACCTCAACTTTGAAAAACACCAACAAATTCAACAACCTCAACATTGCAAAACACCAACAATTGCAACTGCAACCTCAACTTTGAAAAATACAAAAAAGATTTAAAAGAACCATTGATAACACCAATAATTTCAACAACATCAACTTTGAAAAACACCAACAAATTCAACCACAACCTCAACATTGAAAATCACCAACAAAGTCAACAACAACCTCAACAATGAAAAACACCAACAAATTCAACAAAAACCTCAACAATGAAAAACACCAACAAATTCAATAACAAACTCAGCTTTGAAAAACACAAACAAATTCAACAACCTCAACATTGAAAAACACCAACAAATTCAACAGAAACCTCAACAATGTAAAGCACCAACAAATTCAACAACAAACTCAGCTTTGAAAAACACCAACAAATTCAACAACCTCAACATTGAAAAACACCAACAAATTCAACAACAACCTCAACTTTCAAAAATACAAAAAGGTTCAACAAAATAATAATTGATAACAACAACAAATTCAACAACAACCTCAATATTGAAAATCAACAACAAATTTATCAACAACCTCAAACAGGAAAAACATCAAACAATTCAACAACAACCTCAACATTCAAAAACACCAACAAATTCAACAACAACCTCATCAATGAAAAACACCAAAAAATTCATCAACAACCTCAACATTCAAAAATAGCAACAAATTCAACAAAAACCTCAACAATTAAAAACACCAAAAAATTCAACAACAACGTCAACTTTGAAAAATACCAATAAATTCAACAACCTCAATAATGAAAAACACCAACAAATTCAACAAAAACCTCAACAATGAAAAACATCAAATAACGCATCAACAACCTCAACATTCAAAAACAACAAAAAATTCAACAAAAACCTCAACAATGAAAAACACTGAAAAATTCAACAACAACCTCAACATTGAAAATCACCAACAATATCAACAACAACATCAACTTTGATAAACACCAACAAATTCAAAAACCTCAACATGGAAAAACACCAACAAATTCAACAGCAACCTCAACTTTGAAAATCACCAACAAATTCAACATAAACCTCAACAATGAAGAGCACCTAAAAATTCATCAACAACCTCAACATTCCAAAATACAAACAAATTCAACAACAACCTCAACAATGAAAATCCCAAACAAATTCAACAAAAAACTCAGCAATGAATAACACCGAGAGATTCATCAACAACCTCAACATTCAAAAAAACCAACAAACTCAACAGAAACCTCAACAATGAAAAACACCTAAAAATTCAACAACAACCTCAACATTGAAAATCACCAACAAATTCCACAACAACCTCAACAATGAAAAACACCAAATAATGCATCAACAACCTCAACATTCAAAAACAACAAAAAATTCAACAAAAACCTCAACAATGAAAAACACCGAAAAATTCAGCAACAACCTCAACTTTGAACAACACCAACAACTTCAACAACCTCAACATTGAAAAACACCAACAATTTCAACTGCAACCTCAACTTTGAAACATAGAAAAATGATCAAAAAAAAACTATTGATAACACCAATGAAGTCAACAACCTCAACATTCAAAATCACCAACAAATTCAACAACAACCTCAGCAATGAAAAACATCAAAAAATGCAACAAAAACCTCAAAATTGAAAATCACCAACAAATACAACAACAACCTCAACTTTGAAAAACACCAACAAATTCAAAAACCTCAACATGGAAAAACGACAACAAATTGAACCAGAACCTCAATATTGAAAATCACCAACAAATTCAACAACAACCTCAACGATGAAAAACACAAACAATTTCAACAAAAACCTCAACAGTGAAAAACACCAAAAAATTCATCAACAACCTCAACATTCAAAAACGCTATCAAATTCAACAAAAACCTCAACAATGAAAAACACCAACAAATTCAACAAAAACCACAACAATGAAAAACACCAAAAAATTCAAAAAAAACCTCAACTTTGAATAACACCAACAAATTCAACAACCTCAACATTGCAAAACACCAACAATTTCAACTGCAACCTCAACTTTGAAAAACACAAAAAGGATTTAAAAAAACCATTGATAACACCAATAGTTTCAAGAACATCAACTTTGAAAAACACCAACAAATTCAACCACAACCTCAACATTGAAAATCACCAACAAAGTCAACAACAACCTCAACAATGAAAAACACCAATAAATTCAACAAAAACCTCAACAATGAAAAACACCAACAAATTCAACAACAAACTCAGCTTTGAAAAACACCAACAAATTCTACAACCTCAACATTGAAAAACACCAACAAATTGAACAACAACCTCAACTTTCAAAAATACAAAAAGGTTCAACAAAATAATAATTGATAACAACAACAAATTCAACAACAACCTCAATACTGAAAATTACCAACAAATTTAACAACAACCTCAACAATGAAAAACATCAAACAATTCAACAACAACCTTAAGATTAAAAAACACCAACAAATTCAACAACAACCTCAACAATGAAAAACACCAAAAAATTCATCAACAACCTCAACATTCAAAAACAGCAACAAATTCAACAAAAACCTCAACAATTAAAAACACCAAAAAAATCGACAACAACGTCAACTTTGAAAAATACCAACAAATTCAACAACCTCAACAATGAAAAACACCAACAAATTCAACAACAAACTCAACATTGAAAATCACCAAAAAATTCAACAACAACCTCAACATTGAAAAACTTCAACAATTTCAACAACAACCTCAACAATGAAAAACACCAAAAAATTCAACAACAAGCTCAACATTGAAAATCACCAACAAATTCAACAACAACATCAACTTTGATAAACACCAACAAATTCAAAAACCTCAACATGGAAAAACACCAACAAATTCAACAGCAACCTCAACTTTGAAAATCACCAACAAATTCAACATAAACCTCAACAATGAAGAGCACCTAAAAATTCATCAACAACCTCAACATTCCAAAATACAAACAAATTCAACAACAACCTCAACAATGAAAATCCCAAACAAATTCAACAAAAAACTCAACAATGAATAACACCGAAAGATTCATCAACAACCTCAACATTCAAAAAAACCAACAAACTCAACAGAAACCTCAACAATGAAAAACACCAAATAATGCATCAACAACCTCAACATTCAAAAACAACAAAAAATTCAACAAAAACCTCAACAAGGAAAAAAACCGAAAAATTCAGCAACAACCTCAACTTTGAACAACACCAACAACTTCAAAAACCTCAACATTGAAAAACACCAACAATTTTAACTGCAACCTCAACTTTGAAACATAGAAAAATGATCAAAAAAAACCATTGATAACACCAATGAATTCAACAACCTCAACATTCAAAATCACCAACAAATTCAACAACAACCTCAGTATTGAAAAACATCAAAAAATGCAACAACAACTTCAACATTGAAAATCACCAACTAATTCAACAACAACCTCAACTTTGAAAAAGACCAACAAATTCACAAACCTCAACATGGAAAAACAACAACAAATTGAATCAGAGCCTCAATATTGAAAATCACCAACAAATTCAACAACAACCTCAACAATGAAAAACACAAACAATTTCAACAAAAACCTCAACAATAAAAAACAGCAAAAAATTCAACAACAAAGTCATCATTGAAAATCACCAACAAATTCAACAACAACATCAACTTTGAAAAACGCCAACAAATTCAAAAACCTCAACATGGAAAATCACCAACAAATTCAACCACAACCTCAACATTGAAAAACACAAACAATTTCAACAAAAACTTCAACAATGAAAAACACCAAATAATTCATCAACAACCTCAACATTCAAAAACGCCAACAAATTCAACAAAAACCTCAACAATGAAAAACACCAAAAAATTCAACAACAACCTCAACATTGAAAATCACCAACAAATTCAACAAAAACCTCAACAAAGAAAAACACCAAATAATTCAACAACAACCTCAACTTTGAAAAACACCAACAAATTCAACAACCTCAACATTGCAAAACACCAACAATTTCAACTGCAACCTCAACTTTGAAAAATACAAAAAAGATTTAAAAAAACCATTGATAACACCAATAATTT
Organism: Cetorhinus maximus; assembly: GCF_964194155.1. Taxonomy (NCBI): domain Eukaryota; kingdom Metazoa; phylum Chordata; class Chondrichthyes; order Lamniformes; family Cetorhinidae; genus Cetorhinus; species Cetorhinus maximus. The sequence goes on along the minus strand of NW_027596164.1, from coordinate 510,050 downwards.
CAACAACATCAACTTTGAAAAACATCAACAAATTCAACCACAACCTCAACATTTAAAATCACCAACAAATTCAACAACAACATCAACAATGAAAAACACCAACAAATTCAACAAAAACCTCAACAATGAAATACACCAACAAATTCAACAACAAACTCAGCTTTGAAAAACACAAACAAATTCAAGAACAACCTCAACTTTCAAAAATACAAAAAGGTTCAACAAAAAAAGAATTAATAACAACAATAAATTCAACAACAACCTCAACAATTCAAAACACCAAAAAATTCAAAATCAAGGTCAACTTTGAAAAGTGCCAACAAATTCAACAACCTCAACAATGATAAACACCAACAAATTCAACAACAAACTCAACATTGAAAATCACCAAAAATTCAACAACAACCTCAACATTGAAAATCACCAACAAATTCAACAACAACATCAACTTTGAAAAACACCAACAAATTCAAAAACCTCAACATTGAAAATCACCAACAAATTCAACAACAACCTCAACAATGAAAAACACCAACAAATTGAACAAATACCTCAACAAGGAAAAACACCGAAAGATTCATCAACAACCTCAACATTCAAAAACACCAACAAATTCAACAGAAAACACAACAATGAAAAACACCTAAAAATTCAACAACAACCTCAACATTGAAAGTCACCAACAAATTCAACAAAAACATCAACAATGAAAAGCACCGAAAAATTCAACAACAACCTCAACTTTGAAAAACACCAACAACTTCAACAACCTCAAAATTGAAAAACACCAACAAATTCAACTGCAAGCTCAACTTTGAAAAATACAAAAATGATCAAAAAAAACCATTCATAACACCAATGAATTCAACAGCCTCAACATTGAAGATCACCAACAAATTCAACAACAACCTCAGCAATGAAAAGCATCAAAAAACTCAACAACAACCTCAACATTGAAATTCACCAACAAATTCAACAACAACCTCAACTTTGAAAAACACTAACAAATTCAAAAAGCTCAACATGGAAAAACTCCAACAAATTCAAACAGAACCTCAACATTGAAATTCACCAACAAATTCATCAACAACCTCAACATTCAATAACACCAACAAATTCAACAGAAACCACAACAATGAAAAACACCTAAAAATTCAACAACAACCTCAACATTGAAAATCAACAACAAATTCAACAACAACCTCAACAATGAAAAACACCAAATAATGCATCAACAACCTCAACATTCAAAAACAACAAAAAATTCAACAAAAACCTCAACCATGAAAAACAACGAAAAATTCAGCAACAACGTCAACTTTGAACAACACCAACAACTTCAACAACCTCAACATTGAAAAACACCAACAATTTCAACTGCAACCTCAACTTTGAAACATAGAAAAATGATCAAAAAAAACCATTGATAACACCAATGAATTCAACAACCTCAACATTCAAAATCACCAACAAATTCAACAACAACCTTAGCAATGAATAACATCAAAAAATGCAACAATAACCTCAACATTGAAAATCACCAACAAATTCAACAGCAATCTCAACTTTGAAAAACACCAACAAATTCAAAAACCTCAACATGGAAAAACAACAACAAATTGAACCAGAACCTCAATATTGAAAATCACCAACAAATTCAACAACAACCTCAACAATGAAAAACACAAACAATTTCAACAAAAACCTCAACAATGAAAAACACCAAAAAAATCAACAACAACCTCAACATTGAAAATCACCAACAAATTCAACAAAAACCTCAACAATGAAAAACACCAAAGAATTCAACAACAACCTCAACTTTGAAAAACACCAACAAATTCAACAACCTCAAAATTGTAAAACACCAACAATTTCAACTGCAACCTCAACTTTGAAAAATACAAAAAAGATTTTAAAAAAACCATTGATAACACCAATAATTTCAACAACATCAACGTTGAAAAACACCAACAAATTCAACCTTAACATCAAAATTGAAAATCACCAACAAAGTCAACAACAACCTCAACAATGAAAAACACCAACAAATTCAACAAAAACCTCAACAATGAAAAACACCAACAAATTCAACAACAAACTCAGCTTTGAAGAACACAAACAAATTCAACAACCTCAACATGGAAAAACACCAACAGATTCAACAAAAAACTCAACTTTCAAAAACACAAACAAATACAACAACCTCAACAATGAAAAACACCAACAAATTCAACAACAAACTCAGCTTTGAAAAACACAAACAAATTCAACAACCTCAACAATGAAAAACACCAACAAATTCAACAAAAACCTCAACAATGAAAAACAACAACAAATTCAACAACAAACTCAGCTTTGAATAACATCAAACAATTCAACAACAACAGCAACATTCAAAAACACCAACAAATTCAACATCAACCTCAACAATGAAAAACACCAAAAAATTCATCAACAACCTCAACATTCAAAAACACCAACAAATTCAACAAAAACCTCAACAATGAAAAACACCAAAAAATTCAACAACGACCTCAACATTGAAAATCACTTACAAATTCAACAAAAACCTCAACTATGAAAAACACCAAAAAATTCAACAACAACCTCAACTTTTAAATACACCAACAAATTCAACAACCTCAACATTGAAAATCACCAACAATTTCAACTGCAACCTCAACTTTGAAAAATACAAAAAAGATTTTGAAAAACCACTGATAACACCAATAAATTCAACAACCTCAGCATTGAAAATCACCAACAAATTCAACAACAACCTCAGCAATGAAAAACATCAAAAAATTCAAAATCAACCTCAACTTTGAAAAACACCAACAAAATTCAACAACCTCAACATTGTGAAACAGCAACAAATTCAACTGCAACCTCAACTTTCAAAAAAACAATAAGATTCAAAAAAAAACATTGAATACACCAAAAAATTCAACAGCAACCTCAACTTTGAAAATCACCAACAAATTCAACATAAACCTCAACAATGAAGAGAACCTAAAAATTCATCAACAACCTCAACATTCAAATATACCAACAAATTCAACAACAACCTCAACAATGAAAATCACCAACAAATTCAACAAAAACCTCAACAATGAAATACATCAAAAAATGCAACAAAAACCTCAACATTGAAAATCACCAACAAATTCCTCAACAACCTCAACAATGAAAAACACCAAATAATGCATCAACAACCTCAACATTCAAAAACAACAAAAAATTCAACAAAAACCTCAACAATGAAAAACACCAAAAATTCAGCAACAACCTCAACTTTGAACAACACCAACAACTTCAACAACCTCAACATTGAAAAACACCAACAATTTCAACTGCAACCTCAACTTTGAAACATAGAAAAATGATCAAAAAAAAACCATTGATAACACCAATGAATTCAACAACCTCAACATTCAAAATCACCAACAAATTCAACAACAACCTCAGCAATGAAAAAAATCAAAAAATGCAACAAAAACCTCAACATTGAAAATCACCAACAAATTCAACAACAACCTCAACTTTGAAAAACATCAACAAATTTAAAAACCTCAACATGGAAAAACGACAACAAATTGAACCAGAACCTCAATATTGAAAATCACCAACAAATTCAACAACAACCTCAACGCTGAAAAACACAAACAATTTCAACAAAAACCTCAACAGTGAAAAACACCAAAAAATTCATCAACAACCTCAACATTCAAAACCGCTAACAAATTCAACAAAAACTTCAACAATGAAAAATACCAACAAATTCAACAAAAACCTCAACAATGAAAAACACCAAAAAATTCAACAACAACATCAACTTTGAATAACACCAACAAATTCAACAACCTCAACATTGCAAAACACCAACAATTTCAACTGCAACCTCAACTTTGAAAAACACAAAAAGGATTTAAAAAAACCATTGATAACACCAATAGTTTCAACAATATCAACTTTGAAAAACACCAACAAATTCAACCACAACCTCAACATTGAAAATCACCAACAAAGTCAACAACAACCTCAACAATGAAAAACACCAATAAATTCAACAATAACCTCAACAATGAAAAACACCAACAAATTCAACAACAAACTCAGCTTTGAAGAACACCAACAAATTCTACAACCTCAACATTGAAAAACAGCAACAAATTCAACAACAACCTCAACTTTCAAAAATACAAAAAGGTTCAACAAAATAAAAATTGATAACAACAACAAATTCAACAACAACCTCAATACTGAAAATTACCAACAAATTTAACAACAACCTCAACAATGAAAAACATCAAACAATTCAACAAAAACCTCAACATTAAAAAACACCAACAAATTCAACAGCAACATCAACAATGAAAAACACCAAAAAATTCATCAACAACCTCAACATTCAAAAACACCAACAAATTCAACAAAAACCTCAACAATTAAAAAGACCAAAAAATTCGACAACAACGTCAACTTTGAAAAACAGCAACAAATTCAACAACCTCAACAATGAAAAACACCAACAAATTCAACAACAAACTCAACATTGAAAATCACCAAAAAATTCAACAACAACCTCAACATTGAAAAACTCGAACAATTTCAACAACAACCTCAACAATGAAAAACACCAAAAAATTCAACAACAAACTCAACATTGAAAATCACCAACAAATTCAACAACAACATCAACTTTGAAAAACACCAACAAATTCAAGAACCTCAACATGGAAAAACACCAAAAAATTCAACAGCAACCTCAACTTTGAAAATCACCAACAAATTCAACAACAACCTCAACAATGAAAAACACCAACAATTTCAACAAAAACCTCAACAATGAAAAACACCAAAAAATTCAACAACAAACTCAACATTGAAAATCACCAACAAATTCAACAACAACCTCAACAATGAAAAACACCAACAAATTGAACTAAATCCTCAACAAGGAAAAACACCGAAAGATTCATCAACAACCTCAACATTCAAAAACACCAACAAATTCAACAGAAACCACAACAATGAAAAACACCTAAAAATACAACAACAACCTCAACATTGAAAATCACCAACAAATTCAACAACAACCTCAACAATGAAAAACACCAAATAATGCATCAACAACCACAACATTCAAAAACAACAAAAAATTCAACAAAAACCTCAACCATGAAAAACACCGAAAAATTCAGCAACAACCTCAACTTTGAACAACACCAACAACTTCAACAACCTCAACATTGAAAAACACCAGCATTTTCAACTGCAACCTCAACTTTGAAAGATAGAGAAATGATCAAAAAAAACCATTGATAACACCAATGAATTCAACAACCTCAACATTCAAAATTACCAACAAATTCAACAACAACCTCACAAATGAAAAACATCAAAAAACTCAACAACAACCTCAACATTGAAAATCACCAACAAATTCAACAGCAACCTCAACTTTGAAAAACACCAACAAATTCAAAAACCTCAACATGGAAAAACAACAACAAATTGAACCAGAACCTCAATATTGAAAATCACCAACAAATTCAACAACAACCTCAACAATGAAAAACACAAACAATTTCAACAAAAACCTCAACAATGAAAATCACCAAAAAATTCAACAACAAACTCAACATTGAAAATCACCAACAAATTCAACAACAACCTCAACAATGAAAAACACCAACAAATTGAACTAAATCCTCAACAAGGAAAAACACCGAAAGATTCATCAACAACCTCAACATTCAAAAACACCAACAAATTCAACAGAAACCACAACAATGAAAAACACCTAAAAATACAACAACAACCTCAACATTGAAAATCACCAACAAATTCAACAACAACCTCAACAATGAAAAACACCAAATAATGCATCAACAACCACAACATTCAAAAACAACAAAAAATTCAACAAAAACCTCAACCATGAAAAACACCGAAAAATTCAGCAACAACCTCAACTTTGAACAACACCAACAACTTCAACAACCTCAACATTGAAAAACACCAGCATTTTCAACTGCAACCTCAACTTTGAAAGATAGAGAAATGATCAAAAAAAACCATTGATAACACCAATGAATTCAACAACCTCAACATTCAAAATTACCAACAAATTCAACAACAACCTCACAAATGAAAAACATCAAAAAACTCAACAACAACCTCAACATTGAAAATCACCAACAAATTCAACAGCAACCTCAACTTTGAAAAACACCAACAAATTCAAAAACCTCAACATGGAAAAACAACAACAAATTGAACCAGAACCTCAATATTGAAAATCACCAACAAATTCAACAACAACCTCAACAATGAAAAACACAAACAATTTCAACAAAAACCTCAACAATGAAAATCACCAAAAAATTCAACAACAACCTCAACATTGAAAATCACCAACAAATTCAACAAAAACCTCAACAATGAAAAACACCAAATATTTCAACAACAACCTCAACTTTGAAAAACACCAACAAATTCAACAACCTCAACATTGCAAAACACCAACAATTTCAACTGCAACCTCAACTTTGAAAAATACAAAAAAGATTTTAAAAAACCATTGATAACACCAATAATTTCAACAACATCAACTTTGAAAAACATCAACAAATTCAACCACAACCTCAACATTTAAAATCACCAACAAATTCAACAACAACCTCAACAATGAAAAACACCAACAAATTCAACAAAAACCTCAACAATGAAAAACACCAACAAATTCAACAACAACCTCAACATTGAAAAACAGCAACAAATTCAACAACAACCTCAACTTTCAAAAATACATAAAGGTTCAACAAAATAAAAATTGATAACAACAACAAATTCAACAACAACCTCAATACTGAAAATTACCAACAAATTTAACAACAACCTCAACAATGAAAAACATCAAACAATTCAACAAAAACCTCAACATTAAAAAACACCAACAAATTCAACAGCAACCTCAACAATGAAAAACACCAAAAAATTCATCAACAACCTCAACATTCAAAAACAGCAACAAATTCAACAAAAACCTCAACAATTAAAAACACCAAAAAATTCGACAAAAACCTCAACAATGAAAAACACCAACAAATTCAACAACAAACTCAGCTTTGAAAAACACAAACAAATTCAACAACAACCTCAACTTTCAAAAATACAAAAAGCTTCAACAAAATAAAAATTGATAACAACAACAAATTCAACAACAACCTCAATATTGAAAATCACCAACAAATTTAACAACAACAACAACAATGAAAAACATCAAGCAATTCAACAACAACCTCAACATTCAAAAACACCAACAAATTCAACAACAACCTCAACTTTCAAAAATACATAAAGGTTCAACAAAATAAAAATTGATAACAACAACAAATTCAACAACAACCTCAATACTGAAAATTACCAACAAATTTAACAACAACCTCAACAATGAAAAACATCAAACAATTCAACAAAAACCTCAACATTAAAAAACACCAACAAATTCAACAGCAACCTCAACAATGAAAAACACCAAAAAATTCATCAACAACCTCAACATTCAAAAACAGCAACAAATTCAACAAAAACCTCAACAATTAAAAACACCAAAAAATTCGACAAAAACCTCAACAATGAAAAACACCAACAAATTCAACAACAAACTCAGCTTTGAAAAACACAAACAAATTCAACAACAACCTCAACTTTCAAAAATACAAAAAGCTTCAACAAAATAAAAAATGATAACAACAACAAATTCAACAACAACCTCAATATTGAAAATCACCAACAAATTTAACAACAACAACAACAATGAAAAACATCAAGCAATTCAACAACAACCTCAACATTCAAAAACACCAACAAATTCAACAACAACCTCAACAATTCAAAACACCAAAAAATTCAACAACAAGGTCAACTTTGAAAAATGCCAACAAATTCAACAACCTCAACAATGAAAAACACCAACAAATTCAACAACAAACTCAACATTGAAAATCACCAAAAATTCAACAACAACCTCAACATTGAAAATCACCAACAAATTCAACAACAACATCAACTTTGAAAAACACCAACAAATTCAAAAACCTCAACATTGAAAATCACCAACAAATTCAACAACAACCTCAACAATGAAAAACACCAACAATTTGAACAAAAACCTCAACAAGGAAAAACACCGAAAGATTCATCAACAACCTCAACATTCAAAAACACCAACAAATTCAACAGAAAACACAACAATGAAAAACACCTAAAAATTCAACAACAACCTCAACATTGAAAGTCACCAACAAATTCAACAAAAACATCAACAATGAAAAGCACCGAAAAATTCAACAACAACCTCAACTTTGAAAAACACCAACAACTTCAACAACCTCAACATTGAAAAACACCAACAAATTCAACTGCAAGCTCAACTTTGAAAAATACAACAATGATCAAAAAAAACCATTCATAACACCAATGAATTCAACAACCTCAACATTGAAAATCACGAACAAATTCAACAGCAACCTCAGCAATGAAAAGCATCAAAAAACTCAACATCAACCTCAACATTGAAATTCACCAACAAATTCATCAACAACCTCAACATTCAATAACACCAACAAATTCAACAGAAACCACAACAATGAAAAACACCTAAAAATTCAACAACAACCTCAACATTGAAAATCAACAACAAATTCAACAACAACCTCAACAATGAAAAACACCAAATAATGCATCAACAACCTCAACATTCAAAAACAACAAAAAATTCAACAAAAACCTCAACCATGAAGAAAAACGAAAAATTCAGCAACAACATCAACTTTGAACAACACGAACAACTTCAACAACCTCAACATTGAAAAACGCCAACAATTTCAACAGCAACCTCAACTTTGAAACATAGAAAAATGATCAAAAAAAACCATTGATAACACCAATGAATTCAACAACCTCAACATTCAAAATCACCAACAAATTCAACAATAACCTCAGCAATGAAAAACATCAAAAAATGCAACAATAACCTCAACATTGAAAATCACCAACAAATTCAACAGCAACCTCAACTTTGAAAAACACCAACAAATTCAAAAACCTCAACATGGAAAAACAACAACAAATTGAACCAGAACCTCAATATTGAAAATCACCAACAAATTCAACAAAAACCTCAACAATGAAAAACACAAACAAATTCAACAAAAATCTCAACAATGAAAAACACCAAAAAATTCAACAACAACCTCAACATTGAAAATCACCAACAAATTCAACAAAAACCTCAACAATGAAAAACATCAAAAAATTAAACAACAACCTCAACTTTGAAAAACACCAACAAATTCAACAACCTCAACATTGCAAAACACCAACAATTTCAACTGCGACCTCAACTTTGAAATATACAAAAAAGATTTTAAAAAACCATTGATAACACCAATAATTTCAAAAACATCAACTTTGAAAAACACCAACAAATTCAAACACAACCTCAACATTTAAAATCACCAACAAATTCCACAACAACCTCAACAATGAAAAACACCAACAAATTGAACAAAAACCTCAACAAGGAAAAACACCGAAAGATTCATCAACAACCTCAACATTCAAAAACACCAACAAATTCAACAAAAACCTCAACCATGAAAAACACCGAAAAATTCTGAAACAACCTCATCTTTGACAAACACCAACAAATTCAACTGCAAACTCAACGTTGAAAAATACAAAAATGATCAAAAAAAACCATTCATAACACCAATGAATTCAACAACCTCAACAATGAAAAACACCAACAATTTTAACAAAAACCTCAAAAATGAAAAACACCAAAAAATTCATCAACAGCCTCAACATTCAAAAACGCCAACAAATTCAACAAAAACCTCAACAATGAAAAACACCAAAAAATTCAACAACAACCTCAACATTGAAAATCACCAACAAATTCAACAAAAACCTCAACAATGAAAAACACCAAAAAATTCAACAACAACCTCAACATGGAAAAACACCAACAAATTCAACCACAACCTCAACATTGAAAATCACCAACGAATTCAACAACAACCTCAACAATGAAAAACACCAACAAATTGAACAAAAACCTCAACAAGGAAAAACACCGAAAGATTCATCAAAAACCTCAACATTCAAAAACACCAACAAATTCAACAGAAACCACAACAATGAAAAACACCTAAAAATTCAACAACAACCTCAACATTGAAAATCACCAACAAATTCCACAACAACCTCAACAATGAAAAACACCAAATAATGCATCAACAACCTCAACATTCAAAAACAACAAAAAATTCAACAAAAACCTCAACAATGAAAAACACCGAAAAATTCAGCAACAACCTCAACTTTGAACAACACGAACAACTTCAACAACCTCAACATTGAAAAACACCAACAATTTCAACTGCAACCTCAACTTTGAAACATAGAAAAATGATCAAAAAAAACCATTGATAACACCAATGAATTCAACAACCTCAACATTCAAAATCACCAACAAATTCAACAACAACCTCAGTATTGAAAAACATCTAAAAATGCAACAACAACCTCAACATTGAAAATCACCAACAAATTCAACAACAACCTCAACTTTGAAAAACACCAACAAATTCAAAAACCTCAACATGGAAAAACAACAACAAATTGAACCAGAACTTCAATATTGAAAATCACCAACAAATTCAACAACAACCTCAACAATGAATAACACAAAAAAATTCATCAACAACCTCAACATTCAAAAACAACAAAAAATTAAACAGAAACCTCAACAATGAAAAACTCCAAAAAATTCAACAACAACCTCAACTTTGAAAAACACCAACAAATTCAACAACCTCAACATTGCAAAACACCAACAAATTCAACTGCAAGCTCAACTTTGAAAACAACAAAAATGATCAAAAAAAACCATTGATAACACCAATGAACTCAACAACCTCAACATTGAAAATCACCAACAAATTCAACAACAACCTCAGCAATGAAAAGCATCAAAAAACTCAACAACAAACTCAACATTGAAAATCACCAACAAATTCAACAACAACTTCAAATTTGAAAAACACCAACAAATTAAACTGCAAGCTCAACTTTGAAAACAACAAAAATGATCAAAAAAAACCATTGATAACACCAATGAATTCAACAACCTCAACATTGAAAATCACCAACAAATTCAACAACAACCTCAGCAATGAAAAGCATCAAAAAACTCAACAACAAACTCAACATTGAAAATCAACAACAAATTCAACAACAACCTCAACTTTGAAAAACACTAACAAATTCAAAAAGCTCAACATGGAAAAACACCAACAAATTCAACCAGATCCTCAATATTGATAATCACCAACAAATTCAACAACAACCTCAACAATGAAAAACACCAAAAAATTCAACAACAACCTCAACTTTGAAAAACACCAACAAATTCAACAACCTCAACATTGCAAAACACCAACAATTTGAACTGCAACCTCAACTTTGAAAAATACAAAAAGGATTTAAAAAAACCATTGAAAACACCAATAATTTCAACAACATCAACTTTGAAAAACAGCAACAAATTCAACCACAACCACAACATTGAAAATCACCAACAAAGTCAACAACAACCTCAACAATGAAAAACACCAACAAATTCAACATAAACCCCAACAATGAAAAACACCAACAAATTCAACAACAACCTCAACTTTCAAAAATACAAAAAGGTTCAACAAAATAAAAATTGAGAACAACAACAAATTCAACAACAACCTCATTATTGAAAATCAACAACAAATTTAACAACAACCTCAACAATGAAAAACATCAAACAATTCAACAACAACCTCAACATTAAAAAACACCAACAAATTCAACAACAACCTCAACAATGAAAAACACCAAAAATTTCATCAACAACCTCAGCATTCAAAAACAGCAACAAATTCAACAAAAACCTCAACAATTAAAAACACCAAAAAATTCAACAACAACGTTAACTTTGAAAAATACCAACAAATTCAACAACCTCAACAATGAAAAACACCAACAAATTCAACAACAAACTCAACATTGAAAATCACCAAAAAATTCAACAACAACCTCAACATTGAAAAACTCCAACAATTTCAACAACAACCTCAACAATGAAAAACACCAAAAAATTCAACAACAAACTCAACATTGAAAAACTCCAACAATTTCAACAACAACCTCAACAATGAAAAACACCAAAAAATCCAACAACAAACTCAACATTGAAAATCACCAACAAATTCTACAACAACCTCAACAATGAAAATCACCAACAAATTCCACAACAACCTCAACAATGAAAAATACCAAATAATGCATCAACAACCTCAACATTCAAAAACAACAAAAAATTCAACAAAAACCTCAACAATGAAAAACACCGAAAAATTCAGCAACAACCTCAACTTTGAACAACACCAACAACTTCAACAACCTCAACATTGAAAAACACCAAAAATTTCAACTACAACCTCAACTTTGAAACATAGAAAAATGATCAAAAAAAACCATTGATAACACCAATGAATTCAACAACCTCAACATTCAAAGTCACCAACAAATTCAACAACAACCTCAGTATTGAAAAACATCTAAAAATGCAACAACAATCTCAACATTGAAAAACACCAACAAATTCAACAACAACCTCAACTTTGAAAAACACCAACAAATTCAAAAACCTCAACATGGAAAAACAACAACAAATTGAACCAGAACCTCAATATTGAAAATCACTAACAAATTCAAAAACATCCTCAACAATGAAAAACACAAACAATTTCAACAAAAACCTCGACAATGAAAAACACCAAAAAATTCATCAACAACCTCAACATTCAAAAACGCTAACAAATTCAACAAAAACCTCAACAATGAAAAACACCAAAAAATTCAACAACAACCTCAACATTGAAAATCACCAACAAATTCAACAAAAACCTCAACAATGAAAAACACCAACAAATTCAACAACCTCAACATTGAAAAAAACCAACAATTTCAACTGCAACCTCAACTTTGAAAAATACAAAAAAGATTTTAAATACCACTGATAACACCAATAAATTCAGTAACCTCAGCATTGAAATTCACCAACAAATTCAACACCAACCTCAGCAATGAAAAACATCAAAAAATTAAACAACAACCTCAACTTTGAAAAACACCAAAAAAATTCAACAACCTCAACATTGAGAAACAGCAACAAATTCAACTGCAACCTCAACTTTGAAAAAAACAATAAGATTCAATAAAAAACATTGAATACACCAAAAAATACATCGGCAACCTCAACTTTGAGAATCACCAACAATTTCAACTTAAACCTCAACAATGAAGAGCACCTAAAAATTCATCAACAACCTCATCATTCCAAAATACAAACAAATTCAACAACAACCTCAACAATGAAAATCACCAACAAATTCAACAAAAACCTCAACAATGAATAACACCGAAAGATTCATCAACAACCTCAACATTCAAAAAAACCAACAAACTCAACAGAAACCTCAACAATGAAAAACACCTAAAAATTCAACAACAACCACAACATTGAAAATCACCAACAAATTCAACAACAACCTCAACAATGAAAAACACCAAATAATGCATCAACAACCTCAACATTCAAAAACAACAAAAAATTCAACAAAAACCTCAACAATGAAAAACACCGAAATATTCAGCAACAACCTCAACTTTGAACAACACCAACAACTTCAACAACCTCAACATTGAAAAACACCAACAATTTCAACTGCAACCTCAACTTTGAAACATAGAAAAATGATCAAAAAAAACCATTGATAACACCAATGAATTCAACAACCTCAACATTCAAAATCACCAACAAATTCAACTACAACCTCAGTATTGAAAAACATCAAAAAATGCAACAACAACTTCAACATTGAAAATCAACAACAAATTCAACAACAACCTCAACTTTGAAAAACACCAACAAATTCAAAAACCTCAACATGGAAAAACAACAACAAATTGAACCAGAGCCTCAATATTGAAAATCACCAACAAATTCAACAACAACCTCAACAATGAAAAACACAAACAATTTCAACAAAAACCTCAACAATGAAAAACACCAAAAAATTCATAAACAACCTTGACATTCAAAAACGCCAACAAATTCAACAAAAACCTCAACAATGAAAAACACCAAAAAATTCAACGACAACCTCAACATTGAAAATCACCAAAAAATTCAACAAAAACCTCAACAATGAAAAACACCAAAAAATTCAACAACAACCTCAACTTTGAAAAACACCAACAAATTCAACAACCTCAACATTGCAATTCACCAACAATTTCAACTGCAACCTCAACTTTGAAAATTACGAAAAAGATTTTAAAAAACCATTGATAACACCAATAATTTCAACAACATCAACTTTGAAAAACACCAACAAATTCAACCACAACCTCAACATAGATAATCACCAAAAAAGTCAACAACAACCTCAACAATTAAAAAGACCAACAAATTCAACAAAAACCTCAACAATGAAAAACACCAACAAATTCAACAACAAACTCAGCTTTGAAAAACACCAACAAATTCAACAACCTCAACATTGAAAAACACCAACAAATTCAACAACAACCTCAACTTTCAAAAATACAAAAAGGTTCAACAAAATAAAAATTCATAACAACAACAAATTCAACAACAACCTCAATATTGAAAATCACCAACAAATTTAACAACAACCACAACAATGAAAAACATCAAACAATTCAACAACAACCTCAACATTCAAAAACACCAACAAATTCAACAACAACCTCAACAATGAAAAACACCAAAAAATTCATCAGCAACTTCAACATTCAAAAACAGGAACAAATTCAACAAAATCCTCAACAATTAAAAACACCAAAAAATTCAACATCAACGTCAACTTTGAAAAATACCAACAAATTCAACAACCTCAACAATGAAAAACACCAACAAATTCAACAACACACTCAACATTGAAAATCAACAAAAAATTCAACAACAACCTCAACATTGAACAACTCCAACAACGTCAACAACAACCTCAACAATGAAAAACACCAAAAAATTCAACAACAAACTCAACATTGAAAATCATCAACAAATTCAACAACAACATCAACTTTGAAAAACACCAACAAATTCAACAACCTCAACATGGAAAAACACGAACAAATTCAACCACAACCTCAACATTGAAAATCACCAACAAATTCAACAACAACCTCAACAATGAAAATCACCAACAAATTGAACAGAAACCACAACAATGAAAAACACCTAAAAATTTAACAACAACCTCAACATTGAAAATCAACAACAAATTCCACAACAACCTCAACAATGAAAAACACCAAATAATGCATCAACAACCTCAACATTCAAAAACAACAAAAAATTCAACAAAAACCTCAACAATGAAAAACACCGAAAAATTCAGCAACAACCTCAACTTTGAACAACACCAACAACTTCAACAACCTCAACATTGAAAAACACCAACAATTTCACCTGCAACCTCAACTTTGAAACATAGAAAAATGATCAAAAAAAACCATTGATAACACCAATGAATTCAACAACCTCAACATTCAAAATCACCAACAAATTCAACAACAACCTCAGTATTGAAAAACATCTAAAAATGCAACAACAACCTCAACATTGAAAATCACCAACAAATTCAACAACAACCTCAACTTTGAAAAACACCAACAAATTCAAAAACCTCAACATGGAAAAACAACAACAAATTGAACCAGAACTTCAATACTGAAAATCACCAACAAATTCAACAACAACCTCAACAATGAATAACACAAAAAAATTCATCAACAAACTCAACATTGAAAAACACCAAAAAATTCAACAAAAACCTCAACAATGAAAAACTCCAAAAAATTCAACAACAACCTCAACTTTGAAAAACACCAACAAATTCAACAACCTCAACATTGCAAAACACCAACAAATTCAACTGCAAGCTCAACTTTGAAAAAAACAAAAATGTTCAAAAAAAACCATTGATAACACCAATGAATTCAACAACCTCAACATTGAAAATCACCAACAAATTCAACAACAACCTCAGCAATGAAAAGCATCAAAAAACTCAACAACAAACTCAACATTGAAAATCACCAACAAATTCAACAACAACTTCAAATTTGAAAAACACCAACAACTTCAACAACCTCAACATTGAAAAACACCAACAAATTAAACTGCAAGCTCAACTTTGAAAACAACAAAAATGATCAAAAAAAACCATTGATAACACCAATGAATTCAACAACCTCAACATTGAAAATCACCAACAAATTCAACAACAACCTCAGCAATGAAAAGCATCAAAAAACTCAACAACAAACTCAACATTGAAAATCAACAACAAATTCAACAACAACCTCAACTTTGAAAAACACTAACAAATTCAAAAAGCTCAACATGGAAAAACACCAACAAATTCAACCAGATCCTCAATATTGAAAATCACCAACAAATTCAACAACAACCTCAACAATGAAAAACACCAAAAAATTCAACAACAACCTCAACTTTGAAAAACACCAACAAATTCAACAACCTCAACATTGCAAAACACCAACAATTTCAACTGCAACCTCAACTTTGAAAAACACAAAAAGGATTTAAAAGAACCATTGATAACACCAATAATTTCAACAACATCAACTTTGAAAAACACCAACAAATTCAACCACAACCTCAACATTGAAAATCACCAACAAAGTCAACAACAACCTCAACAATGAAAAACACCAATAAATTCAACAAAAACGTCAACAATGAAAAACACCAACAAATTCAACAACAAACTCAGCTTTGAAAAACACCAACAAATTCAACAACCTCAACATTGAAAAACACCAACTAATTCAACAACAACCTCAACGTTCAAAAATACAAAAAGGTTCAACAAAATAAAAATTGATAACAACAACAAATTCAACAACAACCTCAATACTGAAAATCACCAACAAATTTAACAACAACCTCAACAATGAAAAACATCAAACAATTCAACAACAACCTCAACATTAAAAAACACCAACAAATTCAACAAAAACCTCAACAATTAAAAACACCAAAAAATTCAACAACAACGTCAACTTTGAAAAATACCAACAAATTCAACAACCTCAACAATGAAAAACACCAACAAATTCAACAACACACTCAACATAGATAATCACCAAAAAATTCAACAACAACCTCAACATTGAAAAACTCCAACAATTTCAACAACAACCTCAACAATGAAAAACACCAAAAAATTCAACAACAAACTCAACATTGAAAATCACCAACAAAATAAACAACAACATCAACTTTGAAAAACACCAACAAATTCAAAAACCTCAACATGGAAAAACACCAAAAAATTCAACAGCAACCTCAACTTTGAAAAAAACAATAAGATTCAATAAAAAACAATGAATACACCAAAAAATTCAACAGCAACCTCAACTTTGAAAATCACCAACAAATTCAACATAAACCTCAACAATGAAGAGCACATAAAAATTCATCAACAACCTCAACATTCCAAAATACAAACAAATTCAACAACAACCTCAACAATGAAAATCACCAACAAATTCAACAAAAACCTCAACAATGAATAACACCGAAAGATTCATCAACAACCTTAACATTCAAAAAAACCAACAAACTCAACAGAAACCTCAACAATGAAAAACACCTAAAAATTCAACAACAACCTCAACATTGAAAATCACCAACAAATTCCTCAACAACTTCAACAATGAAAAACACCAAATAATGCATCAACACCCTCAACATTCAAAAACAACAAAAAATTCAACAAAAACCTCAACAATGAAAAACACCGAAAAATTCAGCAAGAACCTCAACTTTGAACAGCACCAACAACTTCAACAACCTCAACATTGAAAAACACCAACAATTTCAACTGCAACCTCAACTTCGAAACATAGAAAAATGATCAAAAAAAACCATTGATAACACCAATGAATTCAACAACCTCAACATTGAAAATCACCAACAAATTCAACAACAACCTCAGCAATCAAAAGCATCAAAAACTCAACAACAAACTCAACATTGAAAATCACCAACAAATTCAACAACAACTTCAAATTTGAAAAACACCAACAACTTCAACAACCTCAACATTGAAAAACACCAACAAATTAAACTGCAAGCTCAACTTTGAAAACAACAAAAATGATCAAAAAAAACCATTGATAACACCAATGAATTCAACAACCTCAACATTGAAAATCACCAACAAATTCAAGAACAACCTTAGCAATGAAAAACACCAAAAAATTCAACAACAACCTCAACTTTGAAAAACACCAACAAATTCAACAACCTCAACATTGCAAAACACCAACAATTTGAACTGCAACCTCAACTTTGAAAAATACAAAAAGGATTTAAAAAAACCATTGATAACACCAATAATTTCAACAACATCAAATTTGAAAAACAGCAACAAATTCAACCACAACCACAACATTGAAAATCACCAACAAAGTCAACAACAACCTCAACAATGAAAAACACCAACAAATTCAACATAAACCCCAACAATGAAAAACACCAACAAATTCAACAACAACCTCAACTTTCAAAAATACAAAAAGGTACAACAAAATAAAAATTGAGAACAACAACAAATTCAACAACAACCTCAATATTGAAAATCAACAACAAATTCAACAGCAACATCAACTTTGAAAAACACCAACAAATTCAAAAACCTCAACATGGATAAACAACAACAAACTGAACCAGAACCTCAATATTGAAAATCACCAACAAATTCAACAACAACCTCAACGATGAAAAACATCAAACAATTTCAACAAAAACCTCAACAGTGAAAAACACCAAAAAATTCATCTACAACCTCAACATTCAAAAACGCCAACAAATTCAACAAAAACCTCAGCAATGAAAAACACCAACAAATTCAACAAAAACCTCAACAATGAAAAACACCAAAAAATTCAACAACTACCTCAACTTTGAAAAACACAAACAAATTCAACAACCTCAACATTGCAAAACACCAACAATTTCAACTGCAACCTCAACTTTGAAAAACACAAAAAGGATTAAAAAAAACCATTGATAACATCAATAATTTCAACAACATCAACTTTGAAAAACACCAACAAATTCAACCACAACCTCAACATTGAAAATGACCAACAAAGTCAACAACAACCTCAACAATGAAAAACACCAATAAATTCAACAAAAACCTCAACAATGAAAAACACCAACAAATTCAACAACAAACTCAGCTTTGAAAAACACCAACAAATTCAACAACAACCTCAACTTTCAAAAATACAAAAAGGTTCAACAAAATAAAAATTCATAACAACAACAAATTCAACAACAACCTCAATACTGAAAATCACCAACAAATTTAACAACAACCTCAACAATGAAAAACATCAAACAATTCAACAACAACCTCAACATTGAAAATCACCAACAAAGTCAACAACAACCTCAACAATGAAAAACACCAATAAATTCAACAAAAACCTCAACAATGAAAAACACCAACAAATTCAACAACAAACTCAGCTTTGAAAAACACCAACAAATTCTACAACCTCAACATTGAAAAACACCAACAAATTCAACAACAACCTCAACAATGAAAAACACCAAAAAATTCAACAACAAACTCAACATTGAAAATCACCAACAAATTCAACAACAACATCAACTTTGAAAAACTCCAACAAATTCAAAAACCTCAACATGGAAAAACACCAACAAATTCAACAGCAACCTCAACTTTGAAAGTCACCAACAAATTCAACATAAACCTCAACAATGAAGAGCACCTAAAAATTCATCAACAACCTCAACATTCAAAAACACCAACAAATTCAACAAAAACCTCAACAATGAATAACACCGAAAGATTCATCAACAACCTCAACATTCAAAAAAACCAACAAACTCAACAGAAACCTCAACAATGAAAAACACCTAAAAAGCAACAAAACCTCAACATTGAAAATCACCAACAAATTCAACAACAACCTCAACAATGAAAAACACCAAATAATGCATCAACAACCTCAACATTCAAAAACAACAAAAAATTCAACAAAAACCTCAACAATGAAAAACACCGAAATATTCAGCAACAACCTCAACTTTGAACAACACCAACAACTTCAACAACCTCAACATTGAAAAACACCAACAATTTCAACTGCAACCTCAACTTTGAAACATAGAAAAATGATCAAAAAAAACCATTGATAACACCAATGAATTCAACAACCTCAACATTCAAAATCACCAACAAATTCAACAACAACCTCAGTATTGAAAAGCATCAAAAAATGCAACAACAACTTCAACATTGAAAATCAACAACAAATTCAACAACAACATCAACTTTGAAAAACACCAACAAATTCAAAAACCTCAACATGGAAAAACAACAACAAATTGAACCAGAGCCTCAATATTGAAAATCACCAACAAATTCAACAACAACCTCAGCAATGAAAAACACAAACAATTTCAACAAAAACCTCAACAATGAAAAACACCAAAAAATTCATAAACAACCTCCACATTCAAAAACGCCAACAAATTCAACAAAAACCTCAACAATGAAAAACACCAAAAAATTCAACGACAACCTCAACATTGAAAATCACCAAAATATTCAACAAAAACCTCAACAATGAAAAACACCAAAAAATTCAACAACAACCTCAACTTTGAAAAACACCAACAAATTCAACAACCTCAACATTGCAATTCACCAACAATTTCAACTGCAACCTCAACTTTGAAAATTACGAAAAAGATTTTAAAAAACCATTGATAACACCAATAATTTCAACAACATCAACTTTGAAAAACACCAACAAATTCAACCACAACCTCAACATAGATAATCACCAAAAAAGTCAACAACAACCTCAACAATTAAAAAGACCAACAAATTCAACAAAAACCTCAACAATGAAAAACACCAACAAATTCAACAACAAACTCAGCTTTGAAAAACACCAACAAATTCAACAACCTCAACATTGAAAAACACCAACTAATTCAACAAAAACCTCAACTTTCAAAAATACAAAAAGGTTCAACAAAATAAAAATTCATAACAACAACAAATTCAACAACAACCTCAATATTGAAAATCACCAACAAATTTAACAACAGCCACAACAATGAAAAACATCAAACAATTCAACAACAACCTCAACATTCAAAAACACCAACAAATTCAACAACAACCTCAACAATGAAAAACACCAAAAAATTCATCAGCAACTTCAACATTCAAAAACAGCAATAAATTCAACAAAATCCTCAACAATTAAAAACACCAAAAAATTCAACAACAACGTCAACTTTGAAAAATACCAACAAATTCAACAACCTCAACAATGAAAAACACCAACAAATTCAACAAGACACTCAACATTGAAAATCAACAAAAAATTCAACAACAACCTCAACATTGAACAACTCCAACAACGTCAACAACAACCTCAACAATGAAAAACACCAAAAAATTCAACAACAAACTCAACATTGAAAATCATCAACAAATTCAACAACAACATCAACTTTGAAAAACACCAACAAATTCAAAAACCTCAACATGGAAAAACACGAACAAATTCAACCACAACCTCAACATTGAAAATCACCAACAAATTCAACAACAACCTCAACAATGAAAAACACCAACAAATTGAACAGAAACCACAACAATGAAAAACACCTAAAAATTCAACAACAACCTCAACATTGAAAATCCACAACAAATTCCACAACAACCTCAACAATGAAAAACACCAAATAATGCATCAACAACCTCAACATTCAAAAACAACAAAAAATTCAACAAAAACCTCAACAATGAAAAACACCGAAAAATTCAACAACAACCTCATCTTTCAACAACACCAACAACTTCACCAACCTCAACATTGAAAAACACCAACAATTTCAACTGCAACCTCAACTTTGAAACATAGAAAAATGATCAAAAAAAACCATTGATAACACCAATGAATTCAACAACCTCAACATTGAAAATCACCAACAAATTCAACAACAACCTCAGTATTGAAAAACATCTAAAAATGCAACAACAACCTCAACATTGAAAATCACCAACAAATTCAACAACAACCTCGACTTTGAAAAACACCAACAAATTCAAAAACCTCAACATGGAAAAACAACAACAAATTGAACCAGAACTTCAATACTGAAAATCACCAACAAATTCAACAACAACCTCAACAATGAATAACACAAAAAAATTCATCAACAAACTCAACATTGAAAAACACCAAAAAATTCAACAAAAACCTCAACAATGAAAAACTCCAAAAAATTCAACAACAACCTCAACTTTGAAAAACACCAACAAATTCAACAACCTCAACATTGCAAAACACCAACAAATTCAACTGCAAGCTCAACTTTGAAAAAAACAAAAATGTTCAAAAAAAACCATTGATAACACCAATGAATTCAACAACCTCAACATTGAAAATCACCAACAAATTCAACAACAACCTCAGCAATGAAAAGCATCAAAAAACTCAACAACAAACTCAACATTGAAAATCACCAACAAATTCAACAACAACTTCAAATTTGAAAAACACCAACAACTTCAACAACCTCAACATTGAAAAACACCAACAAATTAAACTGCAAGCTCAACTTTGAAAACAACAAAAATGATCAAAAAAAACCATTGATAACACCAATGAATTCAACAACCTCAACATTGAAAATCACCAACAAATTCAACAACAACCTCAGCAATGAAAAGCATCAAAAAACTCAACAACAAACTCAACATTGAAAATCAACAACAAATTCAACAACAACCTCAACTTTGAAAAACACTAACAAATTCAAAAAGCTCAACATGGAAAAACACCAACAAATTCAACCAGATCCTCAATATTGAAAATCACCAACAAATTCAACAACAACCTCAACAATGAAAAACACCAAAAAATTCAACAACAACCTCAACTTTGAAAAACACCAACAAATTCAACAACCTCAACATTGCAAAACACCAACAATTTCAACTGCAACCTCAACTTTGAAAAACACAAAAAGGATTTAAAAGAACCATTGATAACACCAATAATTTCAACAACATCAACTTTGAAAAACACCAACAAATTCAACCACAACCTCAACATTGAAAATCACCAACAAAGTCAACAACAACCTCAACAATGAAAAACACCAATAAATTCAACAAAAACCTCAACAATGAAAAACACCAACAAATTCAACAACAAACTCAGCTTTGAAGAACACCAACAAATTCAACAACCTCAACATTGAAAAACACCAACTAATTCAACAACAACCTCAACTTTCAAAAATACAAAAAGGTTCAACAAAATAAAAATTGATAACAACAACAAATTCAACAACAACCTCAATACTGAAAATCACCAACAAATTTAACAACAACCTCAACAATGAAAAACATCAAACAATTCAACAACAACCTCAACATTAAAAAACACCAACAAATTCAACAAAAACCTCAACAATTAAAAACACCAACAAATTCAACAACAACGTCAACTTTGAAAAATACCAACAAATTCAACAACCTCAACAATGAAAAACACCAACAAATTCAACAACAAACTCAACATAGATAATCACCAAAAAATTCAACAACAACCTCAACATTGAAAAACTCCAACAATTTCAACAACAACCTCAACAATGAAAAACACCAAAAAATTCAACAACAAACTCAACATTGAAAATCACCAACAAATTAAACAACAACATCAACTTTGAAAAACACCAACAAATTCAAAAACCTCAACATGGAAAAACACCAAAAAATTCAACAGCAACCTCAACTTTGAAAAAAACAATAAGATTCAATAAAAAACAAAGAATACACCAAAAAATTCAACAGCAACCTCAACTTTGAAAATCACCAACAAATTCAACATAAACCTCAACAATGAAGAGCACCTAAAAATTCATCAACAACCTCAACATTCCAAAATACAAACAAATTCAACAACAACCTCAACAATGAAAATCACCAACAAATTCAACAAAAACCTCAACAATGAATAACACCGAAAGATTCATCAACAACCTTAACATTCAAAAAAACCAACAAACTCAACAGAAACCTCAACAATGAAAAACACCTAAAAATTCAACAACAACCTCAACATTGAAAATCACCAACAAATTCCACAACAACATCAACAATGAAAAACACCAAATAATGCATCAACACCCTCAACATTCAAAAACAACAAAAAATTCAACAAAAACCTCAACAATGAAAAACACCGAAAAATTCAGCAAGAACCTCAACTTTGAACAGCACCAACAACTTCAACAACCTCAACATTGAAAAACACCAACAATTTCAACTGCAACCTCAACTTCGAAACATAGAAAAATGATCAAAAAAAACCATTGATAACACCAATGAATTCAACAACCTCAACATTGAAAATCACCAACAAATTCAACAACAACCTCAGCAATCAAAAGCATCAAAAACTCAACAACAAACTCAACATTGAAAATCACCAACAAATTCAACAACAACTTCAAATTTGAAAAACACCAACAACTTCAACAACCTCAACATTGAAAAACACCAACAAATTAAACTGCAAGCTCAACTTTGAAAACAACAAAAATGATCAAAAAAAACCATTGATAACACCAATGAATTCAACAACCTCAACATTGAAAATCACCAACAAATTCAAGAACAACCTCAGCAATGAAAAACACCAAAAAATTCAACAACAACCTCAACTTTGAAAAACACCAACAAATTCAACAACCTCAACATTGCAAAACACCAACAATTTGAACTGCAACCTCAACTTTGAAAAATACAAAAAGGATTTAAAAAAACCATTGATAACACCAATAATTTCAACAACATCAAATTTGAAAAACAGCAACAAATTCAACCACAACCACAACATTGAAAATCACCAACAAAGTCAACAACAACCTCAACAATGAAAAACACCAACAAATTCAACATAAACCCCAACAATGAAAAACACCAACAAATTCAACAACAACCTCAACTTTCAAAAATACAAAAAGGTTCAACAAAATAAAAATTGAGAACAACAACAAATTCAACAACAACCTCAATATTGAAAATCAACAACAAATTTAACAACAACCTCAACATTGAAATACATCAAACAATTCAACAACAACCTCAACATTAAAAAACACCAACAAATTCAACAACAATCTCAACAATGAAAAACACCAAAAATTTCTTCAACAACCTCAGCATTCAAAAACAGCAACAAATTCAACAAAAACCTCAACAATTAAAAACACCAAAAAATTCAACAACAACGTTATCTTTGAAAAATACCAACAAATTCAACAACCTCAACAATGAAAAACACCAACAAATTCAACAACAACCTCAACATTGAAAAACTCCAACAATTTCAACAACAACCTCAACAATGAAAAACACCAAAAAATTCAACAACAAACTCAACATTGAAAGACTCCAACAATTTCAACAACAACCTCAACAATGAAAAACACCAAAAAATCCAACAACAAACTCAACATTGAAAATCACCAACAAATTCTACAACAACCTCAACAATGAAGAGCACCTAAAAATTCATCAACAACCTCAACATTCAAAAAAACCAACAAACTCAACAGAAACCTCAACAATGAAAAACACCTAAAAATTCAACAACAACCTCAACATTGAAAATCACCAACAAATTCCACAAAAACCTCAACAATGAAAAAGACCGAAAAATTCAGCAACAACCTCAACTTTGAACAACACCAACAACTTCAACAACCTCAACATTGAAAAACATCAACAATTTCAACTGCAACCTCAACTTTGAAACATAGAAAAATGATCAAAAAAAACCATTGATAACACCAATGAATTCAACAACCTCAACATTCAAAATCACCAACAAATTGAACAACAACCTCAGTATTGAAAAACATCTAAAAATGCAACAACAACCTCAACATTGAAAATCACCAACAAATTCAACAACAACCTCAACTTTGAAAAACACCAACAAATTCAAAAACCTCAACATGGAAAAACAACAACAAATTGAACCAGAACTTCAATATTGAAAATCACCAACAAATTCAACAACAACCTCAACAATGAAAAATACAAAAAAATTCATCAACAACCTCAACATTCAAAAACACCAAAAAATTGAACAAAAACCTCAACAATGAAAAACTCCAAAAAATTCAACAACAACCTCAACTTTGAAAAACACCAACAAATTCAACAACCTCAACATTGAAAAAAACCAACAATTTCAACTGCAACCTCAACTTTGAAAAATACAAAAAAAGATTTTAAATACCACTGATAACACCAATAAATTCAATAACCTCAGCATTCAAAATCACCAACAAATTCAACACCAGCCTCAGCAATGAAAAACATCAAAAAATTCAACAACAACCTCAACTTTGAAAAACACCAAAAAAATTCAACAACCTCAACATTGAGAAACAGCAACAAATCCAACTGCAACCTCAACTTTGAAAAAAACAATAAGATTCAATAAAAAAACATTGAATACACCAAAAAATACATCGGCAACCTCAACATTGAAAATCACCAACAAATTCAACATAAACCTCAACAATGAAGAGCACCTAAAAATTCATCAACAACCTCAACATTCAAAAATACCATCAAATTCAACAACAACCTCAACAATGAAAATCACCAACAAATTCAACAAAAACCTCAACAATGAATAACACCGAAAGATTGATCAACAACCTCAACATTCAAAAAAACCAACAAACTCAACAGAAACCTCAACAATGAAAAACACCTAAAAATTCAACAACAACCTCAACATTGAAAATCACCAACAAATTCCACAACAACCTCAACAATGAAAAACACCAAATAATGCATCAACAACCTCAACATTCAAAAACAACAAAAAATTCAACAAAAACCTCAACAATCAAAAACACCGAAAAATTCAGCAAGAACCTCAACTTTGAACAGCACCAACATCTTCAACAACCTCAACATTGAAAAACACCAACAATTTCAACTGCAACCTCAACTTTGAAACATAGAAAAATGATCAATAAAAACCATTGATAACACCAATGAAATCAACAACCTCAACATTCAAAATCACCAACAAATTCAACAACAACCTCAGCAATGAAAAACATCAAAAAATGCAACAAAAACCTCAACATTGAAAATCACTAACAAATTCAACAGCAACCTCAACTTTGAAAAACACCAACAAATTCAAAAACCTCAACATGGAAAAACAACAACAAATTGAACCAGAACCTCAATATTGAAAATCACCAACAAATTCAACAACAACCTCAACGATGAAAAACATCAAACAATTTCAACAAAAACCTCAACAGTGAAAAACACCAAAAAATTCATCAACAACCTCAACATTCAAAAACGCCAACAAATTCAACAAAAACCTCAGCAATGAAAAACACCAACAAATTCAACAAAAACCTCAACAATGAAAAACACCAAAAAATTCAACAACAACCTCAACTTTGAAAAACACCAACAAATTCAACAACCTCAACATTGCAAAACACCAACAATTTCAACTGCAACCTCAACTTTGAAAAACACAAAAAGGATTTAAAAGAACCATTGATAACACCAATAATTTCAACAACATCAACTTTGAAAAACACCAACAAATTCAACCACAACCTCAACATTGAAAATCACCAACAAAGTCAACAACAACATCAACAATGAAAAAAAACCAACAAAATCAACAAAAACCTCAACAATGAACAACACCAACAAATTCAACAACAAACTCAGCTTTGAAAAACACAAACAAATTCAACAACCTCAACATTGAAAAACACCAACAAATTCAACAACAACCTCAACTTTCAAAAATACAAAAAGGTTCAACAAAATAAAAATTGATGACAAGAACAAATTCAACAACAACCTCAATACTGAAAATCACCAACAAATTTAACAACAACCTCAACAATGAAAAACATCAAACAATTCAACAACAACCTCAACATTAAAAAACACCAACAAATTCAACAAAAACCTCAACAATTAAAAACACCAAAAAATTCAACAACAACGTCAACTTTGAAAAATACCAACAAATTCAACAACCTCAACAATGAAAAACACCGACAAATTCAACAACAAACTCAACATTGATAATCACCAAAAAATTCAACAACAACCTCAACATTGAAAAACTCCAACAATTTCAACAACAACCTCAACAATGAAAAACACCAAAAAATTCAACAACAAACTCAACATTGAAAATCACCAACAAATTCAACAACAACATCAACTTTGAAAAACACCAACAAATTCAAAAACCTCAACATGGAAAAACACCAACAAATTCAACAGCAACCTCACCTTTGAAAATCACCAACAAATTCAACATAAACCTCAACAATGAAGAGCACCTAAAAATTCATCAACAACCTCAACATTCAAAAATACCATCAAATTCAACAACAACCTCAACAATGAAAATCACCAACAAATTCAACAACAAACTCAGCTTTGAAAAACACCAACAAATTCAACAACCTCAACATTGAAAAACACCAACAAATTCAACAACAACCTCAACTTTCAAAAATACAAAAAGGTTCAACAAAATAAAAATTGATAACAACAACAAATTCAACAACAACCTCAATACTGAAAATCACCAACAAATTTAACAACAACCTCAACAATGAAAAACATCAAACAATTCAACAACAACCTCAACATTAAAAAACACCAGAAATTCAACAAAAACCTCAACAATTAAAAACACCAACAAATTCAACAACAACGTCAACTTTGAAAAATACCAACATATTCAACAACCTCAACAATGAAAAACACCGACAAATTCAACAACAAACTCAACATTGAAAATCACCAAAAAATTCAACAACAACCTCAACATTGAAAAACTCCAACAATTTCAACAACAACCTCAACAATGAAAAACACCAAAAAATTCAACAACAAACTCAACATTGAAAATCACCAACAAATTCAACAACAACATCAACTTTGAAAAACACCAACAAATTCAAAAACCTCAACATTTAAAAACCCCAACAAATTCAACAGCAACCTCAACTTTGAAAATCACCAACAAATTCAACATAAACCTCAACAATGAAGAGCACCTAAAAATTCATCAACAACCTCAACATTCCAAAATACAAACAAATTCAACAACAACCTCAACAATGAAAATCACCAACAAATTCAACAAAAACCTCAACAATGAATAACACCGAAACATTCATCAACAACCTCAACATTCAAAAAAACCAACAAACTCAACAGAAACTTCAACAATGAAAAACACCTAATAATTCAACAACAACCTCAACATTGAAAATCACCAACAAATTCCACAACAACATCAACAATGAAAAACACCAAATAATGCATCAACACCCTCAACATTCAAAAACAACAACAAATTCAACAAAAACCTCAACAATGAAAAACACCGAAAAATTCAGCAAGAACCTCAACTTTGAACAGCACCAACAACTTCAACAACCTCAACATTGAAAAACACCAACAAATTCAACTGCAACCTCAACTTCGAAACATAGAAAAATGATCAAAAAAAACCATTGATAACACCAATGAATTCAACAACCTCAACATTCAAAGTCACCAACAAATTCAACAACAACCTCAGCAATGAAAAACATCAAAAAATGCAACAAAAACCTCAACATTGAAAATCACCAACAAATTCAACAGCAACCTCAACTTTGAAAAACACCAACAAATTCAAAAACCTCAACATGGAAAAACAACAACAAATTGAACCAGAACCTCAATATTGAAAATCACCAACAATTCAACAACAACCTCAACGATGAAAAACACAAACAATTTCAACAAAAACCTCAACAGTGAAAAACACCAAAAAATTCATCAACAACCTCAACATTCAAAAACGCCAACAAATTCAACAAAAACCTCAGCAATGAAAAGCACCAACAAATTCAACGACAACCTCAACAATGAAAAGCACCAAAAAATTCAACAACAACCTCAACTTTGAAAAACACCAACAAATTCAACAACCTCATCATTGCAAAACACCAACAATTTCAACTGCAACCACAACTTTGAAAAACACAAAAAGGATTTTAAAAAACCATTGATAACACCAATAATTTCAACAACATCAACTTTGAAAAACACGAACAAATTCAACCACAACCTCAACATTGAAAATCACCAACAAAGTCAACAACAACCTCAACAATGAAAAACACCAATAAATTCAACAAAAACCTCAACAATGAAAAACACCAACAAATTGAACAACAAACTCAGCTTTGAAAAACACCAACAAATTCAACAACCTCAACATTGAAAAACACCAACAAATTCAACAACTACCTCAACTTTCAAAAATACAAAAAGGTTCAACAAAATCAAAATTGATAACAACAACAAATTCAACAACAACCTCAATACTGAAAATCACCAACAAATTTAACAACAACCTCAACAATGAAAAACATCAAACAATTCAACAACAACCTCAACATTCAAAAACACCAACAAATTCAACAAAAACCTCAACAATTAAAAACACCAAAAAATTCAACAACAACGTCAACTTTGAAAAATACCAACAAATTCAACAACCTCAACAATGAAAAACACCAACAAATTCAACAACAATCTCAACATTGAAAATCACCAAAAAATTCATCGACAAACTCAATATTGAAAATCACCAACAAATTCAACAACAACATCAACTTTGAAAAACACCAACAAATTCAAAAACCTCAACATGGAAAAACACCAACAAATTCAACAGCAACCTCACCTTTGAAAATCACCAACAAATTCAACATAAACCTCAACAATGAAGAGCACCTAAAAATTCATCAACAACCTCAACATTCAAAAATACCATCAAATTCAACAACAACCTCAAGAATGAAAATAACCAACAAATTCAACAAAAACCTCAACAATGAATAACACCGAAAGATTCATCAACAACCTCAACATTCAAAAAAACCAACAAACTCAACAGAAACCTCAACAATGAAAAACACCTAAAAATTCAACAACAACCTCAACATTGAAAATCACCAACAAATTCCACAACAACCTCAACAATGAAAAACACCAAATAATGCAACAACCTCAACATTCAAAAACAACAAAAAATTCAACAAAAACCTCAACAATGAAAAACACCGAAAAATTCAGCAAGAACCTCAACTTTGAACGGCACCAACAACTTCAACAACCTCAACATTGAAAAACACCAACAATTTCAACTGCAACCTCAACTTTGAAACATAGAAAAATGATCAATAAAAACCATTGATAACACCAATGAAATCAACAACCTCAACATTCAAAATCACCAACAAATTCAACAACAACCTCAGCAATGAAAAACATCAAAAAATGCAACAAAAACCTCAACATTGAAAATCACCAACAAATTCAACAGCAACCTCAACTTTGAAAAACACCAACAAATTCAAAAACCTCAACATGGAAAAACAACAACAAATTGAACCAGAACCTCAATATTGAAAATCACCAACAAATTCAACAACAACCTCAACGATGAAAAACATCAAACAATTTCAACAAAAACCTCAACAGTGAAAAACACCAAAAAATTCATCAACAACCTCAACATTCAAAAACGCCAACAAATTCAACAAAAACCTCAGCAATGAAAAACACCAACAAATTCAACGACAACCTCAACAATGAAAAGCACCAAAAAATTCAACAACAACTTCAACTTTGAAAAACACCAACAAATTCAACAACCTCAACATTGCAAAACACCAACAATTTCAACTGCAACCACAACTTTGAAAAACACAAAAACGATTAAAAAAAACCATTGATAACACCAATAATTTCAACAACATCAACTTTGAAAAACACCAACAAATTCAACCACAACCTCAACATTGAAAATCACCAACAAAGTCAACAACAACCTCAACAATGAAAAACACCAATAAATTCAACAAAAACCTCAACAATGAAAAACACCAACAAATTCAACTACAAACTCAGCTTTGAAAAACACCAACAAATTCAACAACCTCAACATTGAAAAACACCAACTAATTCAACAACAACCTCAACTTTCAAAAATACAAAAAGGTTCAACAAAATCAAAATTGATAACAACAACAAATTCAACAACAACCTCAATACTGAAAATCACCAACAAATTTAACAACAACCTCAACAATGAAAAACATCAAACAATTCAACAACAACCTCAACATTCAAAAACACCAACAAATTCAGCAAAAACCTCAACAATTAAAAACACCAACAAATTCAACAACAACGTCAACTTTGAAAAATACCAACAAATTCAACAACCTCAACAATGAAAAACACCAACAAATGCAACAACAAACTCAACATTGAAAATCACCAAAAAATTCATCAACAAACTCAACATTGAAAATCACCAACAAATTCAACAACAACATCAACTTTGAAAAACACCAACAAATTCAAAAACCTCAACATGGAAAAACACCAACAAATTCAACAGCAACCTCACCTTTGAAAATCACCAACAAATTCAACATAAACCTCAACAATGAAGAGCACCTAAAAATTCATCAACAACCTCAACATTCAAAAATACCATCAAATTCAATAACAACCTCAACAATGAAAATCACCAACAAATTCAACAAAAACCTCAACAATGAATAACACCGAAAGATTCATCAACAACCTCAACATTCAAAAAAACCAACAAACTCAACAGAAACCTCAACAATGAAAAACACCTAAAAATTCAACAACAACCTCAACATTGAAAATCACCAACAAATTCCACAACAACATCAACAATGAAAAACACCAAATAATGCAACAACCTCAACATTCAAAAACAACAAAAAATTCAACAAAAACCTCAACAATGAAAAACACCGAAAAATTCAGCAAGAACCTCAACTTTGAACAGCACCAACAACTTCAACAACCTCAACATTGAAAAACACCAACAATTTCAACTGCAACCTCAACTTTGAAACATAGAAAAATGATCAATAAAAACCATTGATAACACCAATGAAATCAACAACCTCAACATTCAAAATCACCAACAAATTCAACAACAACCTCAGCAATGAAAAACATCAAAAAATGCAACAAAAACCTCAACATTGAAAATCACCAACAAATTCAACAGCAACCTCAACTTTGAAAAACACCAACAAATTCAAAAACCTCAACATGGAAAAACAACAACAAATTGAACCAGAACCTCAATATTGAAAATCACCAACAAATTCAACAACAACCTCAACGATGAAAAACATCAAACAATTTCAACAAAAACCTCAACAGTGAAAAACACCACAAAATTCATCAACAACCTCAACATTCAAAAACGCCAACAAATTCAACAAAAACCTCAGCAATGAAAAACACCAACAAATTCAACGACAACCTCAACAATGAAAAGCACCAAAAAATTCAACAACAACTTCAACTTTGAAAAACACCAACAAATTCAACAACCTCAACATTGCAAAACACCAACAATTTCAACTGCAACCACAACTTTGAAAAACACAAAAACGATTAAAAAAAACCATTGATAACACCAATAATTTCAACAACATCAACTTTGAAAAACACCAACAAATTCAACCACAACCTCAACATTGAAAATCACCAACAAAGTCAACAACAACCTCAACAATGAAAAACACCAATAAATTCAACAAAAACCTCAACAATGAAAAACACCAACAAATTCAACTACAAACTCAGCTTTGAAAAACACCAACAAATTCAACAACCTCAACATTGAAAAACACCAACTAATTCAACAACAACCTCAACTTTCAAAAATACAAAAAGGTTCAACAAAATCAAAATTGATAACAACAACAAATTCAACAACAACCTCAATACTGAAAATCACCAACAAATTTAACAACAACCTCAACAATGAAAAACATCAAACAATTCAACAACAACCTCAACATTCAAAAACACCAACAAATTCAACAAAAACCTCAACAATTAAAAACACCAACAAATTCAACAACAACGTCAACTTTGAAAAATACCAACAAATTCAACAACCTCAACAATGAAAAACACCAACAAATGCAACAACAAACTCAACATTGAAAATCACCAAAAAATTCATCAACAAACTCAACATTGAAAATCACCAACAAATTCAACAACAACATCAACTTTGAAAAACACCAACAAATTCAAAAACCTCAACATGGAAAAACACCAACAAATTCAACAGCAACCTCACCTTTGAAAATCACCAACAAATTCAACATAAACCTCAACAATGAAGAGCACCTAAAAATTCATCAACAACCTCAACATTCAAAAATACCATCAAATTCAACAACAACCTCAACAATGAAAATCACCAACAAATTCAACAAAAACCTCAACAATGAATAACACCGAAAGATTCATCAACAACCTCAACATTCAAAAAAACCAACAAACTCAACAGAAACCTCAACAATGAAAAACACCTAAAAATTCAACAACAACCTCAACATTGAAAATCACCAACAAATTCCACAACAACATCAACAATGAAAAACACCAAATAATGCAACAACCTCAACATTCAAAAACAACAAAAAATTCAACAAAAACCTCAACAATGAAAAACACCGAAAAATTCAGCAAGAACCTCAACTTTGAACGGCACCAACAACTTCAACAACCTCAACATTGAAAAACACCAACAATTTCAACTGCAACCTCAACTTTGAAACATAGAAAAATGATCAATAAAAACCATTGATAACACCAATGAAATCAACAACCTCAACATTCAAAATCACCAACAAATTCAACAACAACCTCAGCAATGAAAAACATCAAAAAATGCAACAAAAACCTCAACATTGAAAATCACCAACAAATTCAACAGCAACCTCAACTTTGAAAAACACCAACAAATTCAAAAACCTCAACATGGAAAAACAACAACAAATTGAACCAGAACCTCAATATTGAAAATCACCAACAAATTCAACAACAACCTCAACGATGAAAAACATCAAACAATTTCAACAAAAACCTCAACAGTGAAAAACACCAAAAAATTCATCAACAACCTCAACATTCAAAAACGCCAACAAATTCAACAAAAACCTCAGCAATGAATAACACCAACAAATTCAACAAAAACCTCAACAATGAAAAACACCAAAAAATTCAACAACAACCTCAACTTTGAAAAACACCAACAAATTCAACAACCTCAACATTGCAAAACACCAACAATTTCAACTGCAACCTCAACTTTGAAAAAAACAAAAAGGATTTAAAAGAACCATTGATAACACCAATAATTTCAACAACATCAACTTTGAAAAACACCAACAAATTCAACCACAACCTCAACATTGAAAATCACCAACAAAGTCAACAACAACCTCAACAATGAAAAACATCAAACAATTCAACAACAACCTCAACATTCAAAAACACCAACAAATTCAACAAAAACCTCAACAATTAAAAACACCAACAAATTCAACAACAACGTCAACTTTGAAAAATACCAACAAATTCAACAACAACCTCAATTTTCAAAAATACAAAAAGGTTCAACAAAATAAAAATTGATAACAACAACAAATTCAACAACAACCTCAATATTGAAAATCACCAACAAAGTCAACAACAACCTCAACAATGAAAAACACCAACAAATTCAACAAAAACCTCAACAATTAAAAACACCAAAAAATTCAACAACAACGTCAACTTTGAAAAACATCAACAAATTCAACAACCTCAACAATGAAAAACACCAACAAATTCAACAACAAACTCAAGATTGAAAATCACCAAAAAATTCAACAACAACCTCAACATTGAAAAACTCCAACAATTTCAACAAAAACCTCAACAATGAAAAACTCCAAAAAATTCAACAACAACCTCAACTTTGAAAAACACCAACAAATTCAACAACCTCAACATTGCAAAACACCAACAAATTCAACTGCAAGCTCAACTTTGAAAAAAACAAAAATGTTCAAAAAAAACCATTGATAACACCAATGAATTCAACAACCTCAACATTGAAAATCACCAACAAATTCAACAACAACCTCAGCAATGAAAAGCATCAAAAAACTCAACAACAAACTCAACATTGAAAATCACCAACAAATTCAACAACAACTTCAAATTTGAAAAACACCAACAACTTCAACAACCTCAACATTGAAAAACACCAACAAATTAAACTGCAAGCTCAACTTTGAAAACAACAAAAATGATCAAATAAAACCATTGATAACACCAATGAATTCAACAACCTCAACATTGAAAATCACCAACAAATTCAACAACAACCTCAGCAATGAAAAGCATCAAAAAACTCAACAACAAACTCAACATTGAAAATCAACAACAAATTCAACAACAACCTCAACTTTGAAAAACACTAACAAATTCAAAAAGCTCAACATGGAAAAACACCAACAAATTCAACCAAATCCTCAATATTGAAAATCACCAACAAATTCAACAACAACCTCAACAATGAAAAACACCAAAAATTTCATCAACAACCTCAACATTCAAAAACAGCAACAAATTCAACAAAAACCTCAACAATTAAAAACACCAAAAAATTCAACAACAACGTTAACATTGAAAAATACCAACAAATTCAACAACCTCAACAATGAAAAACACCAACAAATTCAACAACAAACTCAACATTGAAAATCACCAAAAAATTCAACAACAACCTCAACATTGAAAAACTCCAACAATTTCAACAACAACCTCAACAATGAAAAACACCAAAAAATTCAACAACAAACTCAACATTGAAAAACTCCAACAATTTCAACAACAACCTCAACAATGAATAACACCAAAAAATCCAACAACAAACTCAACATTGAAAATCATCAACAAATTCAACAACAACCTCAACAATGAAAATCACCAACAAATTCAACAAAAACCTCAACAATGAGGAGCACCTAAAAATTCATCAACAACCTCAACATTCAAAAAAACCAACAAACTCAACAGAAACCTCAACAATGAAAAACACCTAAAAATTCAACAACAACCTCAACATTGAAAATCACCAACAAATTCCACAACAACCTCAACAATGAAAAATACCAAATAATGCATCAACAACCTCAACATTCAAAAACAACAAAAAATTCAACAAAAACCTCAACAATGAAAATCACCGAAAAATTCAGCAACAACCTCAACTTTGAACAACACCAACAACTTCAACAACCTCAACATTGAAAAACACCAACAATTTCAACTGCAACCTCAACTTTGAAACATAGAAAAATGATCAAAAAAAACCATTGATAACACCTATGAATTCAACAACCTCAACATTAAAAATCACCAACAAATTCAACAACAACCTCAGTATTGAAAAACATCTAAAAATGCAACAAAAACCTCAACATTGAAAATCACCAACAAATTCAACAGCAACCTCAATTTTGAAAAACACCAACAAATTCAAAAACCTCAACATGGAAAAACAACAACAAATTGAACCAGAACCTCAATATTGAAAATCACCAACAAATTCAACAACAACCTCAACGCTGAAAAACATCAAACAATTTCAACAAAAACCTCAACAGTGAAAAACACCAAAAAATTCATCAACAACCTCAACATTCAAAAACGCCTACAAATTCAACAAAAACCTCAGCAATGAAAAACACCAACAAATTCAACAAAAACCTCAACAATGAAAAACACCAAAAAATTCAACAACAACCTCAACTTTGAAAAACACCAACAAATTCAACAACCTCAACATTGCAAAACACCAACAATTTCAACTGCAACCTCAACTTTGAAAAACACAAAAAGGATTTAAAAGAACCATTGATAACACCAATAATTTCAACAACATCAACTTTGAAAAACACGAACAAATTCAACCACAACCTCAACATTGAAAATCACCAACAAAGTCAACAACAACCTCAACAATGAAAAACACCAATAAATTCAACAAAAACCTCAACAATGAAAAACACCAACAAATTCAACAACAAACTCAGCTTTGAAAAACACCAACAAATTCAACAACCTCAACATTGAAAAACACCAACAAATTCAACAACAACCTCAACTTTCAAAAATACAAAAAGGTTCAACAAAATCAAAATTGATAACAACAACATTTTCAACAACAACCTCAATACTGAAAATCACCAACAAATTTAACAACAACCTCAACAATGATAAACATCAAACAATTCAACAACAACCTCAACATTAAAAAACACCAACAAATTCAACAAAAACCTCAACAATTAAAAACACCAACAAATTCAACAACAACGTCAACTTTGAAAAATACCAACAAATTCAACAACCTCAGCAATGAAAAACACCAACAAATTCAACAACAAACTCGACATTGATAATCACCAAAAAATTCAACAACAACCTCAACATTGAAAAACTCCAACAATTTCAACAACAACCTCAACAATGAAAAACACCAAAAAATTCAACAACAAACTCAACATTGAAAATCACCAACAAATTCAACAACAACATCAACTTTGAAAAACACCAACAAATTCAAAAACCTCAACATGGAAAAACACCAACAAATTCAACAGCAACATCAACTTTGAAAAAAACAATAAGATTCAATAAAAAACAACGAATACACCAAAAAATTCAACAGCAACCTCAACTTTGAAAATCACCAACAAATTCAACAAAAACCTCAACAATGAAGAGCACATAAAAATTCATCAACAACCTCAACATTCCAAAATACAAACAAATTCAACAACAACCTCAACAATGAAAATCACCAACAAATTCAATAAAAACCTCAACAATGAATAACACCGAAAGATTCATCAACAAACTCAAAATTCAAAAAAACCAACAAACTCAACAGAAACCTCAACAATGAAAAACACCTAAAAATTCAACAACAACCTCAACATTGAAAATCACCAACAAATTCCACAACAACATCAACAATGAAAAACACCAAATAATGCATCAACACCCTCAACATTCAAAAACAACAAAAAATTCAACAAAAACCTCAACAATGAAAAACACCGAAAAATTCAGCAAGAACCTCAACTTTGAACAGCACCAACAACTTCAACAACCTCAACATTGAAAAACACCAACAATTTCAAATGCAACCTCAACTTTGAAAAACACAAAAAGGATTTAAAAAAACCATTGATAACACCAATAATTTCAACAACATCAACTTTGAAAAACACGAACAAATTCAACCACAACCTCAACATTGAAAATCACCAACAAAGTCAACAACAACCTCAACAATGAAAAACACCAATAAATTCAACAAAAACCTCAACAATGAAAAACACCAACAAATTCAACAACAAACTCAGCTTTGAAAAACACCAACAAATTCAACAACCTCAACATTGAAAAACACCAACTAATTCAACAACAACCTCAACTTTCAAAAATACAAAAAGGTTCAACAAAATCAAAATTGATAACAACAACAAATTCAACAACAACCTCAATACTGAAAATCACCAACAAATTTAACAACAACCTCAACAATGAAAAACATCAAACAATTCAACAACAACCTCAACATTAAAAAACACCAACAAATTCAACAAAAACCTCAACAATTAAAAACACCAACAAATTCAACATCAACGTCAACTTTGAAAAATACCAACAAATTCAACAACCTCAGCAATGAAAAACACCAACAAATTCAACAACAAACTCAACATTGATAATCACCAAAAAATTCAACAACAACCTCAACATTGAAAAACTCCTACAATTTCAACAACAACCTCAACAATGAAAAACACCAAAAAATTCAACAACAAACTCAACATTGAAAATCACCAACAAATTCAACAACAACATCTACTTTGAAAAACACCAACAAATTCAAAAACCTCAACATGGAAAAACACCAACAAATTCAACAGCAACCTCAACTTTGAAAAAAACAATAGGATTCAATAAAAAACAATGAATACACCAAAAAATTCAACAGCAACCTCAACTTTGAAAATCACCAACAAATTCAACAAAATCCTCAACAATGAAGAGCACATAAAAATTCATCAACAACCTCAACATTCCAAAATACAAACAAATTCAACAACAACCTCAACAATGAAAATCACCAACAAATTCAACAAAAACCTCAACAATGAATAACACCGAAAGATTCATCAACAAACTCAAAATTCAAAAAAACCAACAAACTCAACAGAAACCTCAACAATGAAAAACACCTAAAAATTCAACAACAACCTCAACATTGAAAATCACCAACAAATTCCACAACAACATCAACAATGAAAAACACCAAATAATGCATCAACACCCTCAACATTCAAAAACAACAAAAAATTCAACAAAAACCTCAACAATGAAAAACACCGAAAAATTCAGCAAGAACCTCAACTTTGAACAGCACCAACAACTTCAACAACCTCAACATTGAAAAACACCAACAATTTCAACTGCAACCTCAACTTCGAAACATAGAAAAATGATCAAAAAAAACCATTGATAACACCAATGAATTCAACAACCTCAACATTCAAAATCACCAACAAATTCAACAACAACCTCAGCAATGAAAAACATCAGAAATTGCAACAAAAACCTCAACATTGAAAATCACCAACAAATTCAACAGCAACCTCAACTTTGAAAAACACCAACAAATTCAAAAACCTCAACATGGAAAAACAACAACAAATTGAACCAGAACCTCAATATTGAAAATCACCAACAATTCAACAACAACCTCAACGATGAAAAACACAAACAATTTCAACAAAAACCTCAACAGTGAAAAACACCAAAAAATTCATCAACAACCTCAACATTCAAAAACGCCAACAAATTCAACAAAAACCTCAGCAATGAAAAACACCAACAAATTCAACGACAACCTCAACAATGAAAAACACCAAAAAATTCAACAACAACCTCAACTTTGAAAAACACCAACAAATTCAACAACCTCAACATTGCAAAACACCAACAATTTCAAATGCAACCTCAACTTTGAAAAACACAAAAAGGATTTAAAAAAACCATTGATAACACCAATAATTTCAACAACATCAACTTTGAAAAACACGAACAAATTCAACCACAACCTCAACATTGAAAATCACCAACAAAGTCAACAACAACCTCAACAATGAAAAACACCAATAAATTCAACAAAAACCTCAACAATGAAAAACACCAACAAATTCAACAACAAACTCAGCTTTGAAAAACACCAACAAATTCAACAACCTCAACATTGAAAAACACCAACAAATTCAACAACAACCTCAACTTTCAAAAATACAAAAAGGTTCAACAAAATCAAAATTGATAACAACAACAAATTCAACAACAACCTCAATACTGAAAATCACCAACAAATTTAACAACAACCTCAACAATGAAAAACATCAAACAATTCAACAACAACCTCAACATTAAAAAACACCAACAAATTCAACAAAAACCTCAACAATTAAAAACACCAACAAATTCAACAACAACGTCAACTTTGAAAAATACCAACATATTCAACAACCTCAACAATGAAAAACACCAACAAATTCTACAACAAACTCAACATTGATAATCACCAAAAAATTCAACAACAACCTCAACATTGAAAAACTCCAACAATTTCAACAACAACCTCAACAATGAAAAACACCAAAAAATTCAACAACAAACTCAACATTGAAAATCACCAACAAATTCAACAACAACATCAACTTTGAAAAACACCAACAAATTCAAAAACCTCAACATGGAAAAACACCAACAAATTCAACAGCAACCTCAACTTTGAAAATCACCAACAAATTCAACATAAACCTCAACAATGAAGTGCACCTAAAAATTCATCAACAACCTCAACATTCCAAAATACAAACAAATTCAACAACAACCTCAACAATGAAAATCACCAACAAATTCAACAAAAACCTCAACAATGAATAACACCGAAAGATTCATCAACAACCTCAACATTCAAAAAAACCAACAAACTCAACAGAAAACTCAACAATGAAAAACACCTAAAAATTCAACAACAACCTCAACATTGAAAATCACCAAGAAATTCCACAACAACATCAACAATGAAAAACACCAAATAATGCATCAACACCCTCAACATTCAAAAACAACAAAAAATTCAACAAAAACCTCAACAATGAAAAACACCGAAAAATTCAGCAAGAACCTCAACTTTGAACAGCACCAACAACTTCAACAACCTCAACATTGAAAAACACCAACAATTTCAACTGCAATCTCAACTTCGAAACATAGAAAAATGATCAAAAAAAACCATTGATTACACCAATGAATTCAACAACCTCAACAATCAAAGTCACCAACAAATTCCACTACAACCTCAGCAATGAAAAACATCAAAAAATGCAACAAAAACCTCAACAGTGAAAATCACCAACAAATTCAACAGCAACCTCAACTTTGAAAAACACCAACAAATTCAAAAACCTCAACATGGAAAAACAACAACAAATTGAACCAGAACCTCAATATTGAAAATCACCAACAATTCAACAACAACCTCAACGATGAAAAACACAAACAATTTCAACAAAAACCTCAACAGTGAAAAACACCAAAAAATTCATCAACAACCTCAACATTCAAAAACGCCAACAAATTCAACAAAAACCTCAGCAATGAAAAACACCAACAAATTCAACGACAACCTCAACAATGAAAAACACCAAAAAATTCAACAACAACCTCAACTTTGAAAAACACCAACAAATTCAACAACCTCAACATTGCAAAACACCAACAATTTCAACTGCAACCTCAACTTTGAAAAACACAAAAATGATTTAAAAAAACCATTGATAACACCAATAATTTCAACAACATCAACTTTGAAAAACACCAACAAATTCAACCACAACCTCAACATTGAAAATCACCAACAAAGTCAACAACAACCTCAACAATGAAAAACACCAATAAATTCAACAAAAACCTCAACAATGAAAAACACCAACAAATTCAACTACAAACTCAGCTTTGAAAAACACCAACAAATTCAACAACCTCAACATTGAAAAACACCAACAAATTCAACAACAACCTCAACTTTCAAAAATACAAAAAGGTTCAACAAAATCAAAATTGATAACAACAACAAATTCAACAACAACCTCAATACTGAAAATCACCAACAAATTTAACAACAACCTCAACAATGAAAAACATCAAACAATTCAACAACAACCTCAACAATCAAAAACACCAACAAATTCAACAAAAACCTCAACAATTAAAAACACCAAAAAATTCAACAACAACGTCAACTTTGAAAAATACCAACAAATTCAACAACCTCAACAATGAAAAACACCAACAAATTCAACAACAACCTCAACATTGAAAAACTCCAACAATTTCAACAACAACCTCAACAATGAAAAACGCCAAAAAATTCAACAACAAACTCAACATTGAAAATCACCAACAAATTCAACAACAACATCAACTTTGAAAAACACCAACAAATTCAAAACCTCAACATGGAAAAACACCAACAAATTCAACAGGAACCTCAACTTTGAAAATAACCAACAAATTCAACATAAACCTCAACAATGAAGAGCGCATAAAAATTAATCAACAACCTCAACATTCCAAAATACAAACAAATTCAACAACAACCTCAACAATGAAAATCACCAACAAATTCAACATAAACCTCAACAATGAATAAAACCGAAAGCTTCATCAACAACCTGAACATTCAAAAAAACCAACAAACTCAACAGAAACCTCAACAATGAAAAACACCTAAAAATTCAACAACAACC
Organism: Cetorhinus maximus; assembly: GCF_964194155.1. NCBI lineage: Eukaryota > Metazoa > Chordata > Chondrichthyes > Lamniformes > Cetorhinidae > Cetorhinus > Cetorhinus maximus. The sequence continues at coordinate 465,892 of NW_027596164.1, read as the reverse complement.
TAAACATTGAAAATCACCAACAAATTCCACAACAACCTCAACAATGAAAAACAACAAAAAATTCAACAACAACCTCAACAATGAAAAACACCAAAAAATTCAACAACAAACTCAGCATTGAAAATTACGAACAAATTCAACAACATCCTCAACAATGAAAAACATCAATAAATTCAACAACAACCTCAACATTCAAAAACAACAACAAATTCAACATAAAACTCAACAACGAAAAACACCAAAAAATTCAACAACAACCACAACTTTGAAAAAAACCAAGAATCTCAACAACCTCAACATTGAGAAACACGAACAAATTCAACTGCAACCTCAACTTTGAAAAATACAATAAGATTAAAAAAAAAACATTGAATACACCAATAAATTCAACAAAAACCTCAATATTGAAAATCACCAAAAAATTCAAGAACAACCTCAAAATTGAAGAACACCAAAATATTCAACAAAAACCTCAACTTTTAAAAACACCACCAAATTCAAATACCTCAACATGGAAAAATACCAACAAATTCAACTACAACCTCAATATTGTAAATCACCAACAAATTCAACAACATACTCAACAATGAAAAACACCAACAAATTCAACAAAAACAACAAAAAAAAACACCAAAAAATTCATCAACAACCTCAACATTCAAAAACGCCAACAAATTCAACAAAAACCTCAGCAATGAAAAACACCAACAAATTCAACAAAAACCTCAACAATGAAAAACACCAAAAAATTCAACAACAACCTCAACTTTGAAAAACACCAACAAATTCAACAACCTCAACATTGCAAAACACCAACAATTTCAACTGCAACCTCAACTTTGAAAAAAACAAAAAGGATTTAAAAGAACCATTGATAACACCAATAATTTCAACAACATCAACTTTGAAAATCACCAACAAATTCAACCACAACCTCAACATTGAAAATCACCAACAAAGTCAACAACAACCTCAACAATGAAAAACACCAATAAATTCAACAAAAACCTCAACAATGAAAAACACCAACAAATTCAACAACAAACTCAGCTTTGAAAAACACCAACAAATTCAACAACCTCAACATTGAAAAACACCAACAAATTCAACAACAACCTCAACTTTCAAAATACAAAAAGGTTCAACAAAATCAAAATTGATAACAACAACAAATTCAACAACAACCTCAATATTGAAAATCACCAACAAATTTAACAACAACCTCAACAATGAAAAACATCAAACAATTCAACAACAACCTCAACATTCAAAAACACCAACAAATTCAACAACAACCTCAATACTGAAAATCACCAACAAATTTAACAACAACCTCAACATTAAAAAACACCAACAAATTCAACAAAAACATCAACAATTAAAAACACCAAAAAATTCAACAACAACGTCAACTTTGAAAAATACCAACAAATTCATCAACCTCAACAATGAAAAACACCAACAAATTCAACAACAAACTCAACATTGAAAATCACCAAAAATTCAACAACAACCTCAACATTGAAAAACTCCAACAATTTCAACAAAAACCTCAACAATGAAAAACTCCAAAAAATTCAACAACAACCTCAACTTTGAAAAACACCAACAAATTCAACAACCTCAACATTGCAAAACACCAACAAATTCAACTGCAAGCTCAACTTTGAAAAAAACAAAAATGTTCAAAAAAAACCATTGATAACACCAATGAATTCAACAACCTCAACATTGAAAATCACCAACAAATTCAACAACAACCTCAGCAATGAAAAGCATCAAAAAACTCAACAACAAACTCAACATTGAAAATCACCAACAAATTCAACAACAACTTCAAATTTGAAAAACACCAACAACTTCAACAACCTCAACGTTCAAAAACACCAACAAATTAAACTGCAAGCTCAACTTTGAAAACAACAAAAATGATCAAATAAAACCATTGATAACACCAATGAATTCAACAACCTCAACATTGAAAATCACCAACAAATTCAACAACAACCTCAGCAATGAAAAGCATCAAAAAACTCAACAACAAACTCAACATTGAAAATCAACAACAAATTCAACAACAACCTCAACTTTGAAAAACACTAACAAATTCAAAAAGCTCAACATGGAAAAACACCAACAAATTCAACCAGATCCTCAATATTGAAAATCACCAACAAATTTAACAACAACCTCAACAATGAAAAACACCAAAAACTTCATCAACAACCTCAACATTCAAAAACAGCAACAAATTCAACAAAAACCTCAACAATTAAAAACACCAAAAAATTCAACAACAACGTTAACATTGAAAAATACCAACAAATTCAACAACCTCAACAATGAAAAACACCAACAAATTCAACAACAAACTCAACATTGAAAATCACCAAAAAATTCAACAACAACCTCAACATTGAAAAACTCCAACAATTTCAACAACAACCTCAACAATGAAAAACACCAAAAAATTCAACAACAAACTCAACATTGAAAAACTCCAACAATTTCAACAACAACCTCAACAATGAAAAACACCAAAAAATCCAACAACAAACTCAACATTGAAAATCATCAACAAATTCAACAACAACCTCAACAATGAAAATCACCAACAAATTCAAGAAAAACCGCAACAATGAGGAGCACCTAAAAATTCATCAACAACCTCAACATTCAAAAAAACCAACAAACTCAACAGAAACCTCAACAATGAAAAACACCTAAAAATTCAACAACAACCTCAACATTGAAAATCACCAACAAATTCCACCACAACCTCAACAATGAAAAATACCAAATAATGCATCAACAACCTCAACATTCAAAAACAACAAAAAATTCAACAAAAACCTCAACAATGAATAACACCGAAAAATTCAGCAACAACCTTAACTTTGAACAACACCAACAACTTCAACAACCTCAACATTGAAAAACACCAACAATTTCAACTGCAACCTCAACTTTGAAACATAGAAAAATGATCAAAAAAAACCATTGATAACACCAATGAATTCAACAACCTCAACATTCAAAATCACCAACAAATTCAACAACAACCTCAGTATTGAAAAACATCTAAAAATGCAACAACAACCTCAACATTGAAAATCACCAACAAATTCAACAACAACCTCAACTTTGAAAAACACCAACAAATTCAAAAACCTCAACATGGAAAAACAACAACAAATTGAATCAGAACTTCAATATTGAAAATCACCAACAAATTCAACAACAACCTCAACAATGAAAAACACAAAAAAATTCATCAACAACCTCAACATTCAAAAACACCAAAAAATTCAACAACAACCTCAACTTTGAAAAACACCAACAAATTCAACAACCTCAACATTGAAAAAAACCAACAATTTCAACTTCAACCTCAACTTTGAAAAATACAAAAAAGATTTTAAATACCACTGATAACACCAATAAATTCAATAACCTCAGCATTGAAAATCACCAACAAATTCAACACCAACCTCAGCAATGAAAAACATCAAAAAATTCAACAACAACCTCAACTTTGAAAAACACCAAAAAAATTCAACAACCTCAACAATGAGAAACAGCAACAAATTCAACTGCAACCTCAACTTTGAAAAAAACAGTAAGATTCAATAAAAAACATTGAATACACCAAAAAATACATCGGCAACCTCAACTTTGAAAATCACCAACAAATTCAACATAAACCTCAACAATGAAGAGCACATAAAAATTCATCAACAACCTCAACATTCAAAAATACCATCAAATTCAACAACAACCTCAACAATGAATATCACCAACAAATTCAACAAAAACCTCAACAATGAATAACACCGAAAGATTCATCAACAACCTCAACATTCAAAAAAACCAACAAACTCAACAGAAACCTCAACAATGAAAAACACCTAAAAATTCAACAACAACCTCAACATTGAAAATCACCAACAAATTCCACAACAACCTCAACAATGAAAAACACCAAATAATGCATCAGCAACCTCAACATTCAAAAACAACAAAAAATTCAACAAAAACCTCAACAATGAATAACACCGAAAAATTCAGCAACAACCTCAACTTTGAACAACACCAACAACTTCAACAACCTCAACATTGAAAAACACCAACAATTTCAACTGCAACCTCAACTTTGAAACATAGAAAAATGATCAAAAAAAACCATTGATAACACCAATGAATTCAACAACCTCAACATTCAAAATCACCAACAAATTCAACAACAACCTCAGTATTGAAAAACATCTAAAAATGCAACAACAACCTCAACATTGAAAATCACCAACAAATTCAACAACAACCTCAACTTTGAAAAACACACACAAATTCAAAAACCTCAACATGGAAAAACAACAACAAATTGAACCAGAACTTCAATATTGAAAATCACCAACAAATTCAACAACAACCTCAACAATGAAAAACACAAAAAAATTCATCAACAACCTCAACATTCAAAAACACCAAAAAATTCAACAACAACCTCAACTTTGAAAAACACCAACAAATTCAACAACCTCAACATTGAAAAACACCAACAATTTCAACTTCAACCTCAACTTTGAAAAATACAAAAAAGATTTTAAATACCACTGATAACACCAATAAATTCAATAACCTCAGCATTGAAAATCACCAACAAATTCAACACCAACCTCAGCAATGAAAAACATCAAAAAATTCAACAACAACCTCAACTTTGAAAAACACCAAAAAAATTCAACAACCTCAACATTGAGAAACAGCAACATATTCAACTGCAACCTCAACTTTGAAAAAAACAATAAGATTCAATAAAAAACATTGAATACACCAAAAAATACATCAGCAACCTCAACTTTGAAAATCACCAACAAATTCAACATAAACCTCAACAATGAAGAGCACCTAAAAATTCATCAACAACCTCAACATTCAAAAATACAAACAAATTCAACAACAACCTCAACAATGAAAATCACCAACAAATTCAACAAAAACCTCAACAATGAATAACACCGAAAGATTCATCAACAACCTCAACATTCAAAAAAACCAACAAACTCAACAGAAACCTCAACAATGAAAAACACCTAAAAATTCAACAACAACCTCAACATTGAAAATCACCAACAAATTCCACAACAACCTCAACAATGAAAAACACCAAATAATGCATCAACAACCTCAACATTCAAAAACAACAAAAAATTCAACAAAAACCTCAACAATGAAAAACACCGAAAAATTCAGCAACAACCTCAACTTTGAACAACACCAACAACTTCAACAACCTCAACATTGAAAAACACCAACAATTTCAACTGCAACCTCAACTTTGAAACATAGAAAAATGATCAAAAAAAACCATTGATAACACCAATGAAATCAACAACCTCAACATTCAAAATCACCAACAAATTCAACAACAACCTCAGCAATGAAAAACATAAAAAAATGCAACAAAAACCTCAACATTAAAAATCACCAACAAATTCAACACAACATCAACTTTGAAAAACACCAACAAATTCAAAAACCTCAACATGGAAAAACAACAACAAATTGAACCAGAACCTCAATATTGAAAATCACCAACAAATTCAACAACAACCTCAACGATGAAAAACATCAAACAATTTCAACAAAAACCTCAACAGTGAAAAACACCAAAAAATTCATCAACAACCTCAACATTCAAAAACGCCAACAAATTCAACAAAAACCTCAGCAATGAAAAACACCAACAAATTCAACAAAAACCTCAACAATGAAAAACACCAACAAATTCAACAACAACCTCAACTTTGAAAAACACCAACAAATTCAACAACCTCAACATTGCAAAACACCAACAATTTCAACTGCAACCTCAACTTTGAAAAACACAAAAAGGATTAAAAAAACCATTGATAACACCAATAATTTCAACAACATCAACTTTGAAAAACACCAACAAATTCAACCACAACCTCAACATTGAAAATCACCAACATAGTCAACAACAACCTCAACAATGAAAAACACCAATAAATTCAACAAAAACCTCAACAATGAAAAACACCAACAAATTCAACAAAAAACTCAGCTTTGAAAAACATCAACAAATTCAACAACCTCAACATTGAAAAACACCAACAAATTCAACAACAACCTCAACTTTCAAAAATACAAAAAGGTTCAACAAAATAAAAATTGATAACAACAACAAATTCAACAACAACCTCAATACTGAAAATCACCAACAAATTTAACAACAACCTCAACAATGAAAAACATCAAACAATTCAACAACAACCTCAACATTAAACAACACCAACAAATTCAACAAAAACCTCAACAATTAAAAACACCAAAAAATTCAACAACAACGTCAACTTTGAAAAATACCAACAAATTCAACAACCTCAACAATGAAAAACACCAACAAATTCAACAACAAACTCAACATTGATAATCACCAAAAAATTCAACAACAACCTCAACATTGAAAAACTCCTACAATTTCAACAACAACCTCAACAATGAAAAACACCAAAAAATTCAACAACAAACTCAACATTGATAATCACCAAAAAATTCAACAACAACCTCAACATTGAAAAACTCCTACAATTTCAACAACAACCTCAACAATGAAAAACACCAAAAAATTCAACAACAAACTCAACATTGAAAATCACCAACAAATTCAACAACAACATCAACTTAGAAAAACACCAACAAATTCAAAAACCTCAACATGGAAAAACACCAACAAATTCAACAGCAACATCAACTTTGAAAAAAACAATAAGATTCAAATAAAAAAATTGAATACACCAAAAAATTCAACAGCAACCTCAACTATGAAAATCACCAACATATTCAACATAAACCTCAACAATGAAGAGCACATAAAAATTCATCAACAACCTCAACATTCCAAAATACAAACAAATTCAACAACAACCTCAACAATGAAAATCACCAACAAATTCAACAAAAACCTCAACAATGAATAACACCGAAAGATTCATCAACAACCTCAACATTCAAAAAAACCAACAAACTCAACAGAAACCTCAACAATGAAAAACACCTAAAAATTCAACAACAACCTCAACATTGAAAATCACCAACAAATTCCACAACAACATCAACAATGAAAAACACCAAATAATGCATCAACACCCTCAACATTCAAAAACAACAAAAAATTCAACAAAAACCTCAACAATGAAAAACACCGAAAAATTCAACAACAACCTCAACTTTGAACAGCACCAACAACTTCAACAACCTCAACATTGAAAAACACCAACAATTTCAACTGCAACATCAACTTCGAAACATAGAAAAATGATCAAAAAAAACCATTGATAACACCAATGAATTCAACAACCTCAACATTCAAAATCACCAACAAATTCAACAACAACCTCAGTATTGAAAAACATCTAAAAATGCAACAACAACCTCAACATTGAAAATCACCAACAAATTCAACAACAACCTCAACTTTGAAAAACACACACAAATTCAAAAACCTCAACATGGAAAAACAACAACAAATTGAACCAGAACTTCAATATTGAAAATCACCAACAAATTCAACAACAACCTCAACAATGAAAAACACAAAAAAATTCATCAACAACCTCAACATTCAAAAACACCAAAAAATTCAACAACAACCTCAACTTTGAAAAACACCAACAAATTCAACAACCTCAACATTGAAAAACACCAACAATTTCAACTTCAACCTCATCTTTGAAAAATACAAAAAAGATTTTAAATACCACTGATAACACCAATAAATTCAATAACCTCAGCATTGAAAATCACCAACAAATTCAACACCAACCTCAGCAATGAAAAACATCAAAAAATTCAACAACAACCTCAACTTTGAAAAACACCAAAAAAATTCAACAACCTCAACATTGAGAAACAGCAACAAATTCAACTGCAACCTCAACTTTGAAAAAAACAATAAGATTCAATAAAAAACATTGAATACACCAAAAAATACATCAGCAACCTCAACTTTGAAAATCACCAACAAATTCAACATAAACCTCAACAATGAAGAGCACCTAAAAATTCATCAACAACCTCAACATTCAAAAATACAAACAAATTCAACAACAACCTCAACAATGAAAATCACCAACAAATTCAACAAAAACCTCAACAATGAATAACACCGAAAGATTCATCAACAACCTCAACATTCAAAAAAACCAACAAACTCAACAGAAACCTCAACAATGAAAAACACCTAAAAATTCAACAACAACCTCAACATTGAAAATCACCAACAAATTCCACAACAACCTCAACAATGAAAAACACCAAATAATGCATCAACAACCTCAACATTCAAAAACAACAAAAAATTCAACAAAAACCTCAACAATGAAAAACACCGAAAAATTCAGCAAGAACCTCAACTTTGAACAGCACCAACAACTTCAACAACCTCAACATTGAAAAACACCAACAATTTCAACTGCAACCTCAACTTTGAAACATAGAAAAATGATCAAAAAAAACCATTGATAACACCAATGAAATCAACAACCTCAACATTCAAAATCACCAACAAATTCAACAACAACCTCAGCAATGAAAAACATCAAAAAATGCAACAAAAACCTCAACATTAAAAATCACCAACAAATTCAACACAACATCAACTTTGAAAAACACCAACAAATTCAAAAACCTCAACATGGAAAAACAACAACAAATTGAACCAGAACCTCAATATTGAAAATCACCAACAAATTCAACAACAACCTCAACGATGAAAAACATCAAACAATTTCAACAAAAACCTCAACAGTGAAAAACACCAAAAAATTCATCAACAACCTCAACATTCAAAAACGCCAACAAATTCAACAAAAACCTCAGCAATGAAAAACACCAACAAATTCAACAAAAACCTCAACAATGAAAAACACCAACAAATTCAACAACAACCTCAACTTTGAAAAACACCAACAAATTCAACAACCTCAACATTGCAAAACACCAACAATTTCAACTGCAACCTCAACTTTGAAAAACACAAAAAGGATTAAAAAAACCATTGATAACACCAATAATTTCAACAACATCAACTTTGAAAAACACCAACAAATTCAACCACAACCTCAACATTGAAAATCACCAACATAGTCAACAACAACCTCAACAATGAAAAACACCAATAAATTCAACAAAAACCTCAACAATGAAAAACACCAACAAATTCAACAAAAAACTCAGCTTTGAAAAACATCAACAAATTCAACAACCTCAACATTGAAAAACACCAACAAATTCAACAACAACCTCAACTTTCAAAAATACAAAAAGGTTCAACAAAATAAAAATTGATAACAACAACAAATTCAACAACAACCTCAATACTGAAAATCACCAACAAATTTAACAACAACCTCAACAATGAAAAACATCAAACAATTCAACAACAACCTCAACATTAAACAACACCAACAAATTCAACAAAAACCTCAACAATTAAAAACACCAAAAAATTCAACAACAACGTCAACTTTGAAAAATACCAACAAATTCAACAACCTCAACAATGAAAAACACCAACAAATTCAACAACAAACTCAACATTGATAATCACCAAAAAATTCAACAACAACCTCAACATTGAAAAACTCCTACAATTTCAACAACAACCTCAACAATGAAAAACACCAACAAATTCAACAACAAACTCAACATTGATAATCACCAAAAAATTCAACAACAACCTCAACATTGAAAAACTCCTACAATTTCAACAACAACCTCAACAATGAAAAACACCAAAAAATTCAACAACAAACTCAACATTGAAAATCACCAACAAATTCAACAACAACATCAACTTAGAAAAACACCAACAAATTCAAAAACCTCAACATGGAAAAACACCAACAAATTCAACAGCAACATCAACTTTGAAAAAAACAATAAGATTCAATAAAAAAAATTGAATACACCAAAAAATTCAACAGCAACCTCAACTATGAAAATCACCAACATATTCAACATAAACCTCAACAATGAAGAGCACATAAAAATTCATCAACAACCTCAACATTCCAAAATACAAACAAATTCAACAACAACCTCAACAATGAAAATCACCAACAAATTCAACAAAAACCTCAACAATGAATAACACCGAAAGATTCATCAACAACCTCAACATTCAAAAAAACCAACAAACTCAACAGAAACCTCAACAATGAAAAACACCTAAAAATTCAACAACAACCTCAACATTGAAAATCACCAACAAATTCCACAACAACATCAACAATGAAAAACACCAAATAATGCATCAACACCCTCAACATTCAAAAACAACAAAAAATTCAACAAAAACCTCAACAATGAAAAACACCGAAAAATTCAACAACAACCTCAACTTTGAACAGCACCAACAACTTCAACAACCTCAACATTGAAAAACACCAACAATTTCAACTGCAACCTCAACTTCGAAACATAGAAAAATGATCAAAAAAAACCATTGATAACACCAATGAATTCAACAACCTCAACATTCAAAATCACCAACAAATTCAACAACAACCTCAGTATTGAAAAACATCTAAAAATGCAACAACAACCTCAACATTGAAAATCACCAACAAATTCAACAACAACCTCAACTTTGAAAAACACACACAAATTCAAAAACCTCAACATGGAAAAACAACAACAAATTGAACCAGAACTTCAATATTGAAAATCACCAACAAATTCAACAACAACCTCAACAATGAAAAACACAAAAAAATTCATCAACAACCTCAACATTCAAAAACACCAAAAAATTCAACAACAACCTCAACTTTGAAAAACACCAACAAATTCAACAACCTCAACATTGAAAAACACCAACAATTTCAACTTCAACCTCAACTTTGAAAAATACAAAAAAGATTTTAAATACCACTGATAACACCAATAAATTCAATAACCTCAGCATTGAAAATCACCAACAAATTCAACACCAACCTCAGCAATGAAAAACATCAAAAAATTCAACAACAACCTCAACTTTGAAAAACACCAAAAAAATTCAACAACCTCAACATTGAGAAACAGCAACAAATTCAACTGCAACCTCAACTTTGAAAAAAACAATAAGATTCAATAAAAAACATTGAATACACCAAAAAATACATCAGCAACCTCAACTTTGAAAATCACCAACAAATTCAACATAAACCTCAACAATGAAGAGCACCTAAAAATTCATCAACAACCTCAACATTCAAAAATACAAACAAATTCAACAACAACCTCAACAATGAAAATCACCAACAAATTCAACAAAAACCTCAACAATGAAAAACACCAACAAATTCAACAACAACCTCAACTTTGAAAAACACCAACAAATTCAACAACCTCAACATTGCAAAACACCAACAATTTCAACTGCAACCTCAACTTTGAAAAACACAAAAAGGATTAAAAAAACCATTGATAACACCAATAATTTCAACAACATCAACTTTGAAAAACACCAACAAATTCAACCACAACCTCAACATTGAAAATCACCAACATAGTCAACAACAACCTCAACAATGAAAAACACCAATAAATTCAACAAAAACCTCAACAATGAAAAACACCAACAAATTCAACAAAAAACTCAGCTTTGAAAAACATCAACAAATTCAACAACCTCAACATTGAAAAACACCAACAAATTCAACAACAACCTCAACTTTCAAAAATACAAAAAGGTTCAACAAAATAAAAATTGATAACAACAACAAATTCAACAACAACCTCAATACTGAAAATCACCAACAAATTTAACAACAACCTCAACAATGAAAAACATCAAACAATTCAACAACAACCTCAACATTAAACAACACCAACAAATTCAACAAAAACCTCAACAATTAAAAACACCAAAAAATTCAACAACAACGTCAACTTTGAAAAATACCAACAAATTCAACAACCTCAACAATGAAAAACACCAACAAATTCAACAACAAACTCAACATTGATAATCACCAAAAAATTCAACAACAACCTCAACATTGAAAAACTCCTACAATTTCAACAACAACCTCAACAATGAAAAACACCAACAAATTCAACAACAAACTCAACATTGATAATCACCAAAAAATTCAACAACAACCTCAACATTGAAAAACTCCTACAATTTCAACAACAACCTCAACAATGAAAAACACCAAAAAATTCAACAACAAACTCAACATTGAAAATCACCAACAAATTCAACAACAACATCAACTTAGAAAAACACCAACAAATTCAAAAACCTCAACATGGAAAAACACCAACAAATTCAACAGCAACATCAACTTTGAAAAAAACAATAAGATTCAATAAAAAAAATTGAATACACCAAAAAATTCAACAGCAACCTCAACTATGAAAATCACCAACATATTCAACATAAACCTCAACAATGAAGAGCACATAAAAATTCATCAACAACCTCAACATTCCAAAATACAAACAAATTCAACAACAACCTCAACAATGAAAATCACCAACAAATTCAACAAAAACCTCAACAATGAATAACACCGAAAGATTCATCAACAACCTCAACATTCAAAAAAACCAACAAACTCAACAGAAACCTCAACAATGAAAAACACCTAAAAATTCAACAACAACCTCAACATTGAAAATCACCAACAAATTCCACAACAACATCAACAATGAAAAACACCAAATAATGCATCAACACCCTCAACATTCAAAAACAACAAAAAATTCAACAAAAACCTCAACAATGAAAAACACCGAAAAATTCAACAACAACCTCAACTTTGAACAGCACCAACAACTTCAACAACCTCAACATTGAAAAACACCAACAATTTCAACTGCAACCTCAACTTCGAAACATAGAAAAATGATCAAAAAAAACCATTGATAACACCAATGAATTCAACAACCTCAACATTCAAAATCACCAACAAATTCAACAACAACCTCAGTATTGAAAAACATCTAAAAATGCAACAACAACCTCAACATTGAAAATCACCAACAAATTCAACAACAACCTCAACTTTGAAAAACACACACAAATTCAAAAACCTCAACATGGAAAAACAACAACAAATTGAACCAGAACTTCAATATTGAAAATCACCAACAAATTCAACAACAACCTCAACAATGAAAAACACAAAAAAATTCATCAACAACCTCAACATTCAAAAACACCAAAAAATTCAACAACAACCTCAACTTTGAAAAACACCAACAAATTCAACAACCTCAACATTGAAAAACACCAACAATTTCAACTTCAACCTCAACTTTGAAAAATACAAAAAAGATTTTAAATACCACTGATAACACCAATAAATTCAATAACCTCAGCATTGAAAATCACCAACAAATTCAACACCAACCTCAGCAATGAAAAACATCAAAAAATTCAACAACAACCTCAACTTTGAAAAACACCAAAAAAATTCAACAACCTCAACATTGAGAAACAGCAACAAATTCAACTGCAACCTCAACTTTGAAAAAAACAATAAGATTCAATAAAAAACATTGAATACACCAAAAAATACATCAGCAACCTCAACTTTGAAAATCACCAACAAATTCAACATAAACCTCAACAATGAAGAGCACCTAAAAATTCATCAACAACCTCAACATTCAAAAATACAAACAAATTCAACAACAACCTCAACAATGAAAATCACCAACAAATTCAACAAAAACCTCAACAATGAATAACACCGAAAGATTCATCAACAACCTCAACATTCAAAAAAACCAACAAACTCAACAGAAACCTCAACAATGAAAAACACCTAAAAATTCAACAACAACCTCAACATTGAAAATCACCAACAAATTCCACAACAACCTCAACAATGAAAAACACCAAATAATGCATCAACACCCTCAACATTCAAAAACAACAAAAAATTCAACAAAAACCTCAACAATGAAAAACACCGAAAAATTCAGCAACAACCTCAACTTTGAACAACACCAACAACTTCAACAACCTCAACATTGAAAAACACCAACAATTTCAACTGCAACCTCAACTTTGAAACATAGAAAAATGATCAAAAAAAACCATTGATAACACCAATGAAATCAACAACCTCAACATTCAAAATCACCAACAAATTCAACAACAACCTCAGCAATGAAAAACATCAAAAAATGCAACAAAAACCTCAACATTAAAAATCACCAACAAATTCAACACAACATCAACTTTGAAAAACACCAACAAATTCAAAAACCTCAACATGGAAAAACAACAACAAATTGAACCAGAACCTCAATATTGAAAATCACCAACAAATTCAACAACAACCTCAACGATGAAAAACATCAAACAATTTCAACAAAAACCTCAACAGTGAAAAACACCAAAAAATTCATCAACAACCTCAACATTCAAAAACGCCAACAAATTCAACAAAAACCTCAGCAATGAAAAACACCAACAAATTCAACAAAAACCTCAACAATGAAAAACACCAACAAATTCAACAACAACCTCAACTTTGAAAAACACCAACAAATTCAACAACCTCAACATTGCAAAACACCAACAATTTCAACTGCAACCTCAACTTTGAAAAACACAAAAAGGATTAAAAAAACCATTGATAACACCAATAATTTCAACAACATCAACTTTGAAAAACACCAACAAATTCAACCACAACCTCAACATTGAAAATCACCAACATAGTCAACAACAACCTCAACAATGAAAAACACCAATAAATTCAACAAAAACCTCAACAATGAAAAACACCAACAAATTCAACAAAAAACTCAGCTTTGAAAAACATCAACAAATTCAACAACCTCAACATTGAAAAACACCAACAAATTCAACAACAACCTCAACTTTCAAAAATACAAAAAGGTTCGACAAAATAAAAATTGATAACAACAACAAATTCAACAACAACCTCAATACTGAAAATCACCAACAAATTTAACAACAACCTCAACAATGAAAAACATCAAACAATTCAACAACAACCTCAACATTAAACAACACCAACAAATTCAACAAAAACCTCAACAATTAAAAACACCAAAAAATTCAACAACAACGTCAACTTTGAAAAATACCAACAAATTCAACAACCTCAACAATGAAAAACACCAACAAATTCAACAACAAACTCAACATTGATAATCACCAAAAAATTCAACAACAACCTCAACATTGAAAAACTCCTACAATTTCAACAACAACCTCAACAATGAAAAACACCAAAAAATTCAACAACAAACTCAACATTGATAATCACCAAAAAATTCAACAACAACCTCAACATTGAAAAACTCCTACAATTTCAACAACAACCTCAACAATGAAAAACACCAAAAAATTCAACAACAAACTCAACATTGAAAATCACCAACAAATTCAACAACAACATCAACTTAGAAAAACACCAACAAATTCAAAAACCTCAACATGGAAAAACACCAACAAATTCAACAGCAACATCAACTTTGAAAAAAACAATAAGATTCAAATAAAAAAATTGAATACACCAAAAAATTCAACAGCAACCTCAACTATGAAAATCACCAACATATTCAACATAAACCTCAACAATGAAGAGCACATAAAAATTCATCAACAACCTCAACATTCCAAAATACAAACAAATTCAACAACAACCTCAACATTGAAAATCACCAACAAATTCAACAAAAACCTCAACAATGAATAACACCGAAAGATTCATCAACAACCTCAACATTCAAAAAAACCAACAAACTCAACAGAAACCTCAACAATGAAAAACACCTAAAAATTCAACAACAACCTCAACATTGAAAATCACCAACAAATTCCACAACAACATCAACAATGAAAAACACCAAATAATGCATCAACACCCTCAACATTCAAAAACAACAAAAAATTCAACAAAAACCTCAACAATGAAAAACACCGAAAAATTCAACAACAACCTCAACTTTGAACAGCACCAACAACTTCAACAACCTCAACATTGAAAAACACCAACAATTTCAACTGCAACCTCAACTTCGAAACATAGAAAAATGATCAAAAAAAACCATTGATAACACCAATGAATTCAACAACCTCAACATTCAAAATCACCAACAAATTCAACAACAACCTCAGTATTGAAAAACATCTAAAAATGCAACAACAACCTCAACATTGAAAATCACCAACAAATTCAACAACAACCTCAACTTTGAAAAACACACACAAATTCAAAAACCTCAACATGGAAAAACAACAACAAATTGAACCAGAACTTCAATATTGAAAATCACCAACAAATTCAACAACAACCTCAACAATGAAAAACACAAAAAAATTCATCAACAACCTCAACATTCAAAAACACCAAAAAATTCAACAACAACCTCAACTTTGAAAAACACCAACAAATTCAACAACCTCAACATTGAAAAACACCAACAATTTCAACTTCAACCTCAACTTTGAAAAATACAAAAAAGATTTTAAATACCACTGATAACACCAATAAATTCAATAACCTCAGCATTGAAAATCACCAACAAATTCAACACCAACCTCAGCAATGAAAAACATCAAAAAATTCAACAACAACCTCAACTTTGAAAAACACCAAAAAAAATTCAACAACCTCAACATTGAGAAACAGCAACAAATTCAACTGCAACCTCAACTTTGAAAAAAACAATAAGATTCAATAAAAAACATTGAATACACCAAAAAATACATCAGCAACCTCAACTTTGAAAATCACCAACAAATTCAACATAAACCTCAACAATGAAGAGCACCTAAAAATTCATCAACAACCTCAACATTCAAAAATACAAACAAATTCAACAACAACCTCAACAATGAAAATCACCAACAAATTCAACAAAAACCTCAACAATGAATAACACCGAAAGATTCATCAACAACCTCAACATTCAAAAAAACCAACAAACTCAACAGAAACCTCAACAATGAAAAACACCTAAAAATTCAACAACAACCTCAACATTGAAAATCACCAACAAATTCCACAACAACCTCAACAATGAAAAACACCAAATAATGCATCAACACCCTCAACATTCAAAAACAACAAAAAATTCAACAAAAACCTCAACAATGAAAAACACCGAAAAATTCAGCAAGAACCTCAACTTTGAACAGCACCAACAACTTCAACAACCTCAACATTGAAAAACACCAACAATTTCAACTGCAACCTCAACTTTGAAACATAGAAAAATGATCAAAAAAAACCATTGATAACACCAATGAAATCAACAACCTCAACATTCAAAATCACCAACAAATTCAACAACAACCTCAGCAATGAAAAACATCAAAAAATGCAACAAAAACCTCAACATTAAAAATCACCAACAAATTCAACACAACATCAACTTTGAAAAACACCAACAAATTCAAAAACCTCAACATGGAAAAACAACAACAAATTGAACCAGAACCTCAATATTGAAAATCACCAACAAATTCAACAACAACCTCAACGATGAAAAACATCAAACAATTTCAACAAAAACCTCAACAGTGAAAAACACCAAAAAATTCATCAACAACCTCAACATTCAAAAACGCCAACAAATTCAACAAAAACCTCAGCAATGAAAAACACCAACAAATTCAACAAAAACCTCAACAATGAAAAACACCAACAAATTCAACAACAACCTCAACTTTGAAAAACACCAACAAATTCAACAACCTCAACATTGCAAAACACCAACAATTTCAACTGCAACCTCAACTTTGAAAAACACAAAAAGGATTAAAAAAACCATTGATAACACCAATAATTTCAACAACATCAACTTTGAAAAACACCAACAAATTCAACCACAACCTCAACATTGAAAATCACCAACATAGTCAACAACAACCTCAACAATGAAAAACACCAATAAATTCAACAAAAACCTCAACAATGAAAAACACCAACAAATTCAACAAAAAACTCAGCTTTGAAAAACATCAACAAATTCAACAACCTCAACATTGAAAAACACCAACAAATTCAACAACAACCTCAACTTTCAAAAATACAAAAAGGTTCGACAAAATAAAAATTGATAACAACAACAAATTCAACAACAACCTCAATACTGAAAATCACCAACAAATTTAACAACAACCTCAACAATGAAAAACATCAAACAATTCAACAACAACCTCAACATTAAACAACACCAACAAATTCAACAAAAACCTCAACAATTAAAAACACCAAAAAATTCAACAACAACGTCAACTTTGAAAAATACCAACAAATTCAACAACCTCAACAATGAAAAACACCAACAAATTCAACAACAAACTCAACATTGATAATCACCAAAAAATTCAACAACAACCTCAACATTGAAAAACTCCTACAATTTCAACAACAACCTCAACAATGAAAAACACCAACAAATTCAACAACAAACTCAACATTGATAATCACCAAAAAATTCAACAACAACCTCAACATTGAAAAACTCCTACAATTTCAACAACAACCTCAACAATGAAAAACACCAAAAAATTCAACAACAAACTCAACATTGAAAATCACCAACAAATTCAACAACAACATCAACTTAGAAAAACACCAACAAATTCAAAAACCTCAACATGGAAAAACACCAACAAATTCAACAGCAACATCAACTTTGAAAAAAACAATAAGATTCAATAAAAAAAATTGAATACACCAAAAAATTCAACAGCAACCTCAACTATGAAAATCACCAACATATTCAACATAAACCTCAACAATGAAGAGCACATAAAAATTCATCAACAACCTCAACATTCCAAAATACAAACAAATTCAACAACAACCTCAACAATGAAAATCACCAACAAATTCAACAAAAACCTCAACAATGAATAACACCGAAAGATTCATCAACAACCTCAACATTCAAAAAAACCAACAAACTCAACAGAAACCTCAACAATGAAAAACACCTAAAAATTCAACAACAACCTCAACATTGAAAATCACCAACAAATTCCACAACAACATCAACAATGAAAAACACCAAATAATGCATCAACACCCTCAACATTCAAAAACAACAAAAAATTCAACAAAAACCTCAACAATGAAAAACACCGAAAAATTCAACAACAACCTCAACTTTGAACAGCACCAACAACTTCAACAACCTCAACATTGAAAAACACCAACAATTTCAACTGCAACCTCAACTTCGAAACATAGAAAAATGATCAAAAAAAACCATTGATAACACCAATGAATTCAACAACCTCAACATTCAAAATCACCAACAAATTCAACAACAACCTCAGTATTGAAAAACATCTAAAAATGCAACAACAACCTCAACATTGAAAATCACCAACAAATTCAACAACAACCTCAACTTTGAAAAACACACACAAATTCAAAAACCTCAACATGGAAAAACAACAACAAATTGAACCAGAACTTCAATATTGAAAATCACCAACAAATTCAACAACAACCTCAACAATGAAAAACACAAAAAAATTCATCAACAACCTCAACATTCAAAAACACCAAAAAATTCAACAACAACCTCAACTTTGAAAAACACCAACAAATTCAACAACCTCAACATTGAAAAACACCAACAATTTCAACTTCAACCTCAACTTTGAAAAATACAAAAAAGATTTTAAATACCACTGATAACACCAATAAATTCAATAACCTCAGCATTGAAAATCACCAACAAATTCAACACCAACCTCAGCAATGAAAAACATCAAAAAATTCAACAACAACCTCAACTTTGAAAAACACCAAAAAAATTCAACAACCTCAACATTGAGAAACAGCAACAAATTCAACTGCAACCTCAACTTTGAAAAAAACAATAAGATTCAATAAAAAACATTGAATACACCAAAAAATACATCAGCAACCTCAACTTTGAAAATCACCAACAAATTCAACATAAACCTCAACAATGAAGAGCACCTAAAAATTCATCAACAACCTCAACATTCAAAAATACAAACAAATTCAACAACAACCTCAACAATGAAAATCACCAACAAATTCAACAAAAACCTCAACAATGAATAACACCGAAAGATTCATCAACAACCTCAACATTCAAAAAAACCAACAAACTCAACAGAAACCTCAACAATGAAAAACACCTAAAAATTCAACAACAACCTCAACATTGAAAATCACCAACAAATTCCACAACAACCTCAACAATGAAAAACACCAAATAATGCATCAACACCCTCAACATTCAAAAACAACAAAAAATTCAACAAAAACCTCAACAATGAAAAACACCGAAAAATTCAGCAACAACCTCAACTTTGAACAACACCAACAACTTCAACAACCTCAACATTGAAAAACACCAACAATTTCAACTGCAACCTCAACTTTGAAACATAGAAAAATGATCAAAAAAAACCATTGATAACACCAATGAAATCAACAACCTCAACATTCAAAATCACCAACAAATTCAACAACAACCTCAGCAATGAAAAACATCAAAAAATGCAACAAAAACCTCAACATTAAAAATCACCAACAAATTCAACACAACATCAACTTTGAAAAACACCAACAAATTCAAAAACCTCAACATGGAAAAACAACAACAAATTGAACCAGAACCTCAATATTGAAAATCACCAACAAATTCAACAACAACCTCAACGATGAAAAACATCAAACAGTTTCAACAAAAACCTCAACAGTGAAAAACACCAAAAAATTCATCAACAACCTCAACATTCAAAAACGCCAACAAATTCAACAAAAACCTCAGCAATGAAAAACACCAACAAATTCAACAAAAACCTCAACAATGAAAAACACCAACAAATTCAACAACAACCTCAACTTTGAAAAACACCAACAAATTCAACAACCTCAACATTGCAAAACACCAACAATTTCAACTGCAACCTCAACTTTGAAAAACACAAAAAGGATTAAAAAAACCATTGATAACACCAATAATTTCAACAACATCAACTTTGAAAAACACCAACAAATTCAACCACAACCTCAACATTGAAAATCACCAACATAGTCAACAACAACCTCAACAATGAAAAACACCAATAAATTCAACAAAAACCTCAACAATGAAAAACACCAACAAATTCAACAAAAAACTCAGCTTTGAAAAACATCAACAAATTCAACAACCTCAACATTGAAAAACACCAACAAATTCAACAACAACCTCAACTTTCAAAAATACAAAAAGGTTCAACAAAATAAAAATTGATAACAACAACAAATTCAACAACAACTTCAATACTGAAAATCACCAACAAATTTAACAACAACCTCAACAATGAAAAACATCAAACAATTCAACAACAACCTCAACGTTAAAAAACACCAACAAATTCAACAAAAACCTCAACAATTAGAAACACCAAAAAATTCAACAACAACGTCAACTTTGAAAAATACCAACAAATTAAACAACCTCAACAATGAAAAACACCAACAAATTCAACAACAAACTCAACATTGATAATCACCAAAAAATTCAACAACAACCTCAACATTGAAAAACTCCTACAATTTCAACAACAACCTCAACAATGAAAAACACCAAAAAATTCATCAACAAACTCAACATTGAAAATCACCAACAAATTCAACAACAACATCAACTTTGAAAAACACCAACAAATTCAAAAACCTCAACATGGAAAAACACCAACAAATTCAACAGCAACATCAACTTTGAAAAAAACAATAAGATTCAATAAAAAAAATTGAATACACCAAAAAATTCAACAAAAACCTCAACATTGAAAATCACCAACAAATTCAACAGCAACCTCAACTTTGAAAAACACCAACAAATTCAAAAACCTCAACATGGAAAAACAACAACAAATTGAACCAGAACCTCAATATTGAAAATCACCAACAATTCAACAACAACCTCAACGATGAAAAACACAAACAATTTCAACAAAAACCTCAACAGTAAAAAACACCAAAAAATTCATCAACAACCTCAACATTCAAAAACGCCAACAAATTCAACAAAAACCTCAGCAATGAAAAACACCAACAAATTCAACGACAACCTCAACAATGAAAAACAACAAAAAATTCAACAACAACCTCAACTTTGAAAAACACCAACAAATTCAACAACCTCAACATTGCAAAACACCAACAATTTCAACTGCAACCTCAACTTTGAAAAACACAAAAAGTATTTAAAAAAACCATTGATAACACCAATAATTTCAACAACATCAACTTTGAAAAACACCAACAAATTCAACCACAACCTCAACATTTAAATTCACCAACAAATTCAACAACAACCTCAACAATGAAAAACACCAATAAATTCAACAAAAACCTCAACAATGAAAAACACCAACAAATTCAACAACAAACTCAGCTTTGAAAAACACCAACAAATTCAACAACCTCAACATTGAAAAACACCAACAAATTCAACAACAACCTCAACTTTCAAAAATACAAAAAGGTTCAACAAAATAAAAATTGATAACAACAACAAATTCAACAACAACCTCAATACTGAAAATCACCAACAAATTTAACAACAACCTCAACAATGAAAAACATCAAACAATTCAACAACAACCTCAACATTAAAAAACACCAACAAATTCAACAAAAACCTCAACAATTAAAAACACCAACAAATTCAACAACAACGTCAACTTTGAAAAATACCAACAAATTCAACAACCTCAACAATGAAAAACACCAACAAATTCAACAACAAACTCAACATTGAAAATCACCAAAAAATTCAACAACAACCTCAACATTGAAAAACTCCAACAATTTCAACAACAACCTCAACAATGAAAAACACCAAAAAATTCAACAACAAACTCAACATTGAAAATCACCAACAAATACAACAATAACATGAACTTTGAAAAACAGCAACAAATTCAAAAACCTCAACATGGAAAAACACCAACAAATTCAACAGCAACCTCAACTTTGAAAATCACCAACAAATTCAACATAAACCTCAACAATGAAGAGCACCTAAAAATTCATCAACAACCTCAACATTCCAAAATACAAACAAATTCAACAACAACCTCAACAATGAAAATCACCAACAAATTCAACATAAACCACAACAATGAAGAGCACCTAAAAATTCATCAACAACCTCAACATTCAAAAATACCATCAAATTCAACAACAACCTCAACAATGAAAATCACCAACAAATTCAACAAAAACCTCAACAATGAATAACACCGAAAGATTCATCAACAACCTCAACATTCAAAAAAACCAACAAACTCAACAGAAACCTCAACAATGAAAAACACCTAAAAATTCAACAACAACCTCAACATTGAAAATCACCAACAAATTCCACAACAACCTCAACAATGAAAAACACCAAATAATGCATCAACAACCTCAACATTCAAAAACAACAAAAAATTCAACAAAAACCTCAACAATGAAAAACACCGAAAAATTCAGCAAGAACCTCAACTTTGAACAGCACCAACAACTTCAACAACCTCAACATTGAAAAACACCAACAATTTCAACTGCAACCTCAACTTTGAAACATAGAAAAATGATCAAAAAAAACCAATGATAACACCAATGAAATCAACACCCTCAACATTCAAAATCACCAACAAATTCAACATGAATCTCAGCAATGAAAAACATCAAAAAATGCAACAAAAACCTCAACATTGAAAATCACCAACAAATTCAACAGCATCCTCAACTTTGAAAAACACCGACAAATTCAAAAACCTCAACATGGAAAAACAACAACAAATTGAACCAGAACCTCAATATTGAAAATCACCAACAAATTCAACAACAACCTCAACGATGAAAAACATCAAACAATTTCAACAAAAACCTCAACAGTGAAAAACACCAAAAAATTCATCAACAACGTCAACATTCAAAAACGCCAACAAATTCATCAAAAACCTCAGCAATGAAAAACACCAACAAATTCAACAAAAACCTCAACAATGAAAAACACCAAAAAATTCAACAACAACCTCAACTTTGAAAAACACCAACAAATTCAACAACCTCAACATTGCAAAACACCAACAATTTCAACTGCAACCTCAACTTTGAAAAACACAAAAAGGATTTAAAAAAACCATTGATAACACCAATAATTTCAACAACATCAACTTTGAAAAACACCAACAAATTCAACCACAACCTCAACATTGAAAATCACCAACAAAGTCAACAACAACCTCAACAATGAAAAACACCAATAAATTCAACAAAAACCTCAACAATGAAAAACACCAACAAATTCAACAACAAACTCAGCATTGAAAAACACCAACAAATTCAACAACCTCAACATTGAAAAACACCAACAAATTCAACAACAACCTCAACTTTCAAAAATACAAAAAGGTTCAACAAAATAAAAATTGATAACAACAACAAATTCAACAACAACTTCAATACTGAAAATCACCAACAAATTTAACAACAACCTCAACAATGAAAAACATCAAACAATTCAACAACAACCTCAACGTTAAAAAACACCAACAAATTCAACAACAACCTCAACAATTAGAAACACCAAAAAATTCAACAACAACGTCAACTTTGAAAAATACCAACAAATTCAACAACCTCAACAATGAAAAACACCAACAAATTCAACAACAAACTCAACATTGATAATCACCAAAAAATTCAACAACAACCTCAACAATGAAAAACACCAAAAAATTCATCAACAAACTCAACATTGAAAATCACCAACAAATTCAACAACAACATCAACTTTGAAAAACACCAACAAATTCAAAAACCTCAACATGGAAAAACACCAACAAATTCAACAGCAACCTCAACTTTGAAAAAAACAATAAGATTCAATAAAAAACATTGAATACACCAAAAAATTCAACAGCAACCTCAACTTTGAAAATCACCAACAAATTCAACATAAACCTCAACAATGAAGAGCGCATAAAAATTCATCAACAACCTCAACATTCAAAAATACAAACAAATTCAACAACAACCTCAACAATGAAAATCACCAACAAATTCAACAAAAACCTCAACAATGAATAACACCGAAAGATTCATCAACAACCTGAACATTCAAAAAAACCAACAAACTCAACAGAAACCTCAACAATGAAAAACACCTAAAAATT
Source organism: Cetorhinus maximus (assembly GCF_964194155.1). NCBI lineage: Eukaryota > Metazoa > Chordata > Chondrichthyes > Lamniformes > Cetorhinidae > Cetorhinus > Cetorhinus maximus. The sequence continues at coordinate 440,664 of NW_027596164.1, read as the reverse complement.
CAACAACAACCTCAACATTGAAAATCACCAACAAATTCCACAACAACATCAACAATGAAAAACACCAAATAATGCATCAACACCCTCAACATTCAAAAACAACAAAAAATTCAACAAAAACCTCAACAATGAAAAACACCGAAAAATTCAACAACAACCTCAACTTTGAACAGCACCAACAACTTCAACAACCTCAACATTGAAAAACACTAACAATTTCAACTGCAACCTCAACTTCGAAACATAGAAAAATGATCAAAAAAAACCATTGATTACACCAATGAATTCAACAACCTCAACATTCAAAATCACCAACAAATTCAACAACAACCTCAGCAATGAAAAACATCAAAAAATGCAACAAAAACCTCAACATTGAAAATCACCAACAAATTCAACAGCAACCTCAACTTTGAAAAACACCAACAAATTCAAAAACCTCAACATGGAAAAACAACAACAAATTGAACCAGAACCTCAATATTGAAAATCACCAACAATTCAACAACAACCTGAACGATGAAAAACACAAACAATTTCAACAAAAACCTCAACAGTAAAAAACACCAAAAAATTCATCAACAACCTCAACATTCAAAAACGCCAACAAATTCAACAAAAACCTCAGCAATGAAAAACACCAACAAATTCAACGACAACCTCAACAATGAAAAACAACAAAAAATTCAACAACAACCACAACTTTGAAAAACACCAACAAATTCAACAACCTCAACATTGCAAAACACCAACAATTTCAACTGCAACCTCAACTTTGAAAAACACAAAAAGTATTTAAAAAAACCATTGATAACACCAATAATTTCAACAACATCAACTTTGAAAAACACCAACAAATTCAAACACAACCTCAACATTTAAATTCACCAACAAAATCAACAACAACCTCAACAATGAAAAACACCAATAAATTCAACAAAAACCTCAACAATGAAAAACACCAACAAATTCAACAACAAACTCAGCTTTGAAAAACACCAACAAATTCAACAACCTCAACATTGAAAAACACCAACAAATTCAACAACAACCTCAACTTTCAAAAATACAAAAAGGTTCAACAAAATAAAAATTGATAACAACAACAAATTCAACAACAACCTCAATACTGAAAATCACCAACAAATTTAACAACAACCTCAACAATGAAAAACATCAAACAATTCAACAACAACCTCAACATTAAAAAACACCAACAAATTCAACAAAAACCTCAACAATTAAAAACACCAACAAATTCAACAACAACGTCAACTTTGAAAAATACCAACAAATTCAACAACCTCAACAATGAAAAACACCAACAAATTCAACAACAAACTCAACATTGAAAATCACCAAAAAATTCAACAACAACCTCAACATTGAAAAACTCCAACAATTCAACAACAACCTCAACAATGAAAAACACCAAAAAATTCAACAACAAACTCAACATTGAAAATCACCAACAAATACAACAACAACATGAACTTTGAAAAACACCAACAAATTCAAAAACCTCAACATGGAAAAACACCAACAAATTCAACAGCAACCTCAACTTTGAAAATCACCAACAAATTCAACATAAACCTCAACAATGAAGAGCACCTAAAAATTCATCAACAACCTCAACATTCAAAAATACCATCAAATTCAACAACAACCTCAACAATGAAAATCACCAACAAATTCAACAAAAACCTCAACAATGAATAACACCGAAAGATTCATCAACAACCTCAAAATTCAAAAAAACCAACAAACTCAACAGAAACCTCAACAATGAAAAACACCTAAAAATTCAACAACAACCTCAACATTGAAAATCACCAACAAATTCCACAACAACCTCAACAATGAAAAACACCAAATAATGCATCAACAACCTCAACATTCAAAAACAACAAAAAATTCAACAAAAACCTCAACAATGAAAAACACCGAAAAATTCAGCAAGAACCTCAACTTTGAACAGCACCAACAACTTCAACAACCTCAACATTGAAAAACACCAACAATTTCAACTGCAACCTCAACTTTGAAACATAGAAAAATGATCAAAAAAAACCATTGATAACACCAATGAAATCAACACCCTCAACATTCAAAATCACCAACAAATTCAACATGAACCTCAGCAATGAAAAACATCAAAAAATGCAACAAAAACCTCAACATTGAAAATCACCAACAAATTCAACAGCAACCTCAACTTTGAAAAACACCAACAAATTCAAAAACCTCAACATGGAAAAACAACAACAAATTGAACCAGAACCTCAATATTGAAAATCACCAACAAATTCAACAACAACCTCAACGATGAAAAACATCAAACAATTTCAACAAAAACCTCAACAGTGAAAAACACCAAAAAATTCATCAACAACCTCAACAATGAAAAACACCAACAAATTCAACAACAACCTCTACTTTGAAAAACACCAAAAAATTCAACAACCTCAACATTGCAAAACACCAACAATTTCAACTGCAACCTCAACTTTGAAAAACACAAAAAGGATTTAAAAAAACCATTGATAACACCAATAATTTCAACAACATCAAGTTTGAAAAACACCAACAAATTCAACCACAACCTCAACATTGAAAATCACCAAAAAAGTCAACAACAACCTCAACAATGAAAAACACCAATAAATTCAACAAAAACCTCAACAATGAAAAACACCAACAAATTCAACAACAAACTCAGCTTTGAAAAACACCAACAAATTCAACAACCTCAACATTGAAAAACACCAACAAATTCAACAACAACCTCAACTTTCAAAAATACAAAAAGGTTCAACAAAATCAAAATTGATAACAACAACAAATTCAACAACAACCTCAATACTGAAAATCACCAACAAATTTAACAACAACCTCAACAATGAAAAACATCAAACAATTCAACAACAACCTCAACGTTAAAAAACACCAATAAATTCAACAAAAACCTCAACAATTAAAAACACCAACAAATTCAACAACAACGTCAACTTTGAAAAATACCAACAAATTCAACAACCTCAACAATGAAAAACACCAACAAATTCAACAACAAACTCAACATTGATAATCACCAAAAAATTCAACAACAACCTCAACATTGAAAAACTCCTACAATTTCAACAACAACCTCAACAATGAAAAACACCAAAAAATTCATCAACAAACTCAACATTGAAAATCACCAACAAATTCAACAACAACATCAACTTTGAAAAACACCAACAAATTCAAAAACCTCAACATGGAAAAACACCAACAAATTCAACAGCAACCTCAACTTTGAAAAAAACAATAAGATTCAATAAAAAACATTGAATACACCAAAAAATTCAACAGCAACCTCAACTTTGAAAATCACCAACAAATTCAACATAAACCTCAACAATGAAGAGCGCATAAAAATTCATCAACAACCTCAACATTCCAAAATACAAACAAATTCAACAACAACCTCAACAATGAAAATCACCAACAAATTCAACAAAAACCTCAACAATGAATAACACCGAAAGATTCATCAACAACCTCAACATTCAAAAAAACCAACAAACTCAACAGAAACCTCAACAATGAAAAACACCTAAAAATTCAACAACAACCTCAACATTGAAAATCACCAACAAATTCCACAACAACATCAACAATGAAAAACACCAAATAATGCATCAACACCCTCAACATTCAAAAACAACAAAAAATTCAACAAAAACCTCAACAATGAAAAACACCGAAAAATTCAGCAAGAACCTCAACTTTGAACAGCACCAACAACTTCAACAACCTCAACATTGAAAAACACCAACAATTTCAACTGCAACCTCAACTTCGAAACATAGAAAAATGATCAAAAAAAAACCATTGATAACACCAATGAATTCAACAACCTCAACATTCAAAATCACCAACAAATTCAACAACAACCTCAGCAATGAAAAACATCAAAAAATGCAACAAAAACCTCAACATTGAAAATCACCAACAAATTCAACAGCAACCTCAACTTTGAAAAACACCAACAAATTCAAAAACCTCAACATGGAAAAACAACAACAAATTGAACCAGAACCTCAATATTGAAAATCACCAACAATTCAACAACAACCTCAACGATGAAAAACACAAACAATTTCAACAAAAACCTCAACAGTGAAAAACACCAAAAAATTCATCAACAACCTCAACATTCAAAAACGCCAACAAATTCAACAAAAACCTCAGCAATGAAAAACACCAACAAATTCAACAAAAACCTCAACAATGAAAAACACCAACAAATTCAACAACAACCTCAACTTTGAAAAACACCAACAAATTCAACAACCTCAACATTGCAAAACACCAACAATTTCAACTGCAACCTCAACTTTGAAAAACACAAAAAGGATTTAAAAAAACCATTGATAACACCAATAATTTCAACAACATCAACTTTGAAAAACACCAACAAATTCAACCACAACCTCAACATTGAAAATCACCAACAAAGTCAACAACAACCTCAACAATGAAAAACACCAATAAATTCAACAAAAACCTCAACAATGAAAAACACCAACAAATTCAAAAACAAACTCAACTTTGAAAAACACCAACAAATTCAACAACCTCAACATTGAAAAACACCAACAAATTCAACAACAACCTCAACTTTCAAAAATACAAAAGGGTTCAACAAAATAAAAATTGATAACAACAACAAATTCAACAACAACCTCAATACTGAAAATCACCAACAAATTTAACAACAACCTCAACAATGAAAAACATCAAACAATTCAACAACAACCTCAACATTAAAAAACACCAACAAATTCAACAAAAACCTCAACAATTAAAAACACCAACAAATTCAACAACAACGTCAACTTTGAAAAATACCAACAAATTCAACAACCTCAACAATGAAAAACACCAACAAATTCCACAACAAACTCAACATTGAAAATCACCAAAAAATTCAACAACAACCTCAACATTGAAAATCTACAACAATTTCAACAACAACCTCAACAATGAAAAACACCAATAAATTCAACAACAAACTCAACATTGAAAATCACCAACAAATTCAACAACAACATCAACTTTGAAAAACACCAACAAATTCAAAAACCTCAACATGGAAAAACACCAACAAATTCAACAGCAACCTCAACTTTGAAAATCACCAACAAATTCAACATAAACCTCAACAATGAAGAGCACCTAAAAATTCATCAACAACCTCAACATTCCAAAATACAAACAAATTCAACAACAACCTCAACAATGAAAATCACCAACAAATTCAACAAAAACCTCAACAATGAATAACACCGAAAGATTCAACAACCTGAACATTCAAGAAAACCAACAAACTCAACAGAAACCTCAACAATGAAAAACACCTAAAAATTCAACAACAACCTCAACATTGAAAATCACCAACAAATTCCACAACAACATCAACAATGAAAAACATCAAATAATGCATCAACACCCTCAACATTCAAAAACAACAAAAAATTCAACAAAAACCTCAACAATGAAAAACACCGAAAAATTCAGCAAGAACCTCAACTTTGAACAGCACCAACAACTTCAACAACCTCAACATTGAAAAACACCAACAATTTCAACTGCAACCTCAACTTCGAAACATAGAAAAATGATCAAAAAAAACCATTGATAACACCAATGAATTCAACAACCTCAACATTCAATATCACCAACAAATTCAACAACAACCTCAGCAATGAAAAACATCAAAAAATGCAACAAAAACTTCAACATTGAAAATCACCAACAAATTCAACAGCAACCTCAACTTTGAAAAACACCAACAAATTCAAAAACCTCAACATGGAAAAACAACAACAAATTGAACCAGAACCTCAATATTGAAAATCACCAACAATTCAACAACAACCTCAACGATGAAAAACACAAACAATTTCAACAAAAACCTCAACAGTGAAAAACACCAAAAAATTCATCAACAACCTCAACATTCAAAAACGCCAACAAATTCAACAAAAACCTCAGCAATGAAAACACCAACAAATTCAACAACCTCAACATTGCAAAACACCAACAATTTCAACTGCAACCTCAACTTTGAAAAACACAAAAAGTATTTAAAAAAACCATTGATAACACCAATAATTTCAACAACATCAACTTTGAAAAACACCAACAAATTCAACCACAACCTCAACATTGAAAATTACCAACAAAGTCAACAACAACCTCAACAATGAAAAACACCAATAAATTCAACAAAAACCTCAACAATGAAAAACACCAACAAATTCAACAACAAACTCAGCTTTGAAAAACACCAACAAATTCAACAACTTCAACATTGAAAAACACCAACAAATTCAACAACAACCTCAACTTTCAAAAATACAAAAAGGTTCAACAAAATCAAAATTGATAACAACAACAAATTCAACAACAACCTCAATACTGAAAATCACCAACAAATTTAACAACAACCTCAACAATGAAAAACATCAGCAATTCAACAACAACCTCAACATTCAAAAACACCAACAAATTCAACAAAAACCTCAACAATTAAAAACACCAAAAAATTCAACAACAACGTCAACTTTGAAAAATACCAACAAATTCAACAACCTCAACAATTAAAAACACCAACAAATTCAACAACAAACTCAACATTGAAAATCACCAAAAAATTCAACAACAACCTCAACATTGAAAAACTCCTATAATTTCAACAACAACCTCAACAATGAAAAACACCAACAAATTCAACAACAAACTCAGATTTGAAAAACACCAACAAATTCAACAACCTCAACATTGAAAAACACCAACAAATTCAACAACAACCTCAACTTTCAAAAATACAAAAAGGTTCAACAAAATAAAAATTGATAACCACAACAAATTCAACAACAACCTCAATACTGAAAATCACCAACAAATTTAACAACAACCTCAACAATGAAAAACATCAAACAATTCAACAACAACCTCAACGTTAAAAAACACCAACAAATTCAACAAAAACCTCAACAATTAAAAACACCAAAAAATTCAACAACAACGTCAACTTTGAAAAATACCAACAAATTCAACAACCTCAACAATGAAAAACACCAACAAATTCAACAACAAACTCAACACTGATAATCACCAAAAAATTCAACAACAACCTCAACATTGAAAAACTCCTACAATTTCAACAACAACCTCAACAATGAAAAACACCAACAAATTCATCAACAAACTCAACATTGAAAATCACCAACAAATTCAACAACAACATCAACTTCGAAAAACACCAACAAATTCAAAAACCTCAACATGGAAAAACACGAACAAATTCAACAGCAACCTCAACTTTGAAAAAAACAATAAGATTCAATAAAAAACATTGAATACACAAAAAAATTCAACAGCAACCTCAACTTTGAAATTCACCAACAAATTCAACATAAACCTCAACAATGAAGAGCGCATAAAAATTCATCAACAACCTCAACATTCCAAAATACAAACAAATTCAACAACAACCTCAACAATGAAAATCACCAACAAATTCAACAAAAACCTCAACAATGAATAACACCGAAAGATTCATCAACAACCTCAACATTCAAAAAAACCAACAAACTCAACAGAAACCTCAACAATGAAAAACACCTAAAAATTCAACAACAACCTCAACATTGAAAATCACCAACAAATTCCACAACAACATCAACAATGAAAACAACAAATAATGCATCAACACCCTCAACATTCAAAAACAACAAAAAATTCAACAAAAACCTCAACAATGAAAAACACCGAATAATTCAGCAAGAACCTCAACTTTGAACAGCACCAACAACTTCAACAACCTCAACATTGAAAAACACCAACAATTTCAACTGCAACCTCAACTTCGAAACATAGAAAAATGATCAAAAAAAAACCATTGATAACACCAATGAATTCAACAACCTCAACATTCAAAATCACCAACAAATTCAACAACAACCTCAGCAATGAAAAACATCAAAAAATGCAACAAAAACCTCAACATTGAAAATCACCAACAAATTCAACAGCAACCTCAACTTTGAAAAACACCAACAAATTCAAAAACCTCAACATGGAAAAACAACAACAAATTGAACCAGAACCTCAATATTGAAAATCACCAACAATTCAACAACAACCTCAACGATGAAAAACACAAACAATTTCAACAAAAACCTCAACAGTGAAAAACACCAAAAAATTCATCAACAACCTCAACATTCAAAAACGCCAACAAATTCAACAAAAACCTCAGCAATGAAAAACACCAACAAATTCAACAAAAACCTCAACAATGAAAAACACCAACAAATTCAACAACAACCTCAACTTTGAAAAACATCAACAAATTCAACAACCTCAACATTGCAAAACACCAACAATTTCAACTGCAACCTCAACTTTGAAAAACACAAAAAGGATTTAAAAAAACCATTGATAACAACAATAATTTCAACAACATCAACTTTGAAAAACACCAACAAATTCAACCACAACCTCAACATTGAAAATCACCAACAAAGTCAACAACAACCTCAACAATGAAAAACACCAATAAATTCAACAAAAACTTCAACAATGAAAAACACCAACAAATTCAAAAACAAACTCAACTTTGAAAAGCACCAACAAATTCAACAACCTCAACATTGAAAAACACCAACAAATTCAACAACAACCTCAACTTTCAAAAATACAGAAGGGTTCAACAAAATAAAAATTGATAACAACAACAAATTCAACAACAACCTCAATACTGAAAATCACCAACAAATTTAACAACAACCTCAACAATGAAAAACATCAAACAATTCAACAACAACCTCAACATTAAAAAACACCAACAAATTCAACAAAAACCTCAACAATTAAAAACACCAACAAATTCAACAACAACGTCAACTTTGAAAATCACCAACAAATTCAACAACCTCAACAATGAAAAACACCAACAAATTCAACAACAAACTCAACATTGAAAATCACCAAAAAATTCAACAACAACCTCAACATTGAAAAACTCCAACAATTTCAACAACAACCTCAACAATGAAAAACACCAAAAAATTCAACAACAAACTCAACATTGAAAATCACCAACAAATTCAACAACAACATCAACTTTGAAAAACACCAACAAATTCAAAAACCTCAACATGGAAAAACACCAACAAATTCAACAGCAACCTCAACTTTGAAAATCACCATCAAATTCAACAAAAACCTCAACAATGAAAAACACCAAAAAATTCAACAACAACCTCAACTTTGAAAAACACCAACAAATTCAACAACCTCAACATTGCAAATCACCAGCAATTTCAACTGCAACCTCAACTTTGAAAAATACGACAAAGATTTTAAAAAAACCATTGATAACACCAATAATTTCAACAACATCAACTTTGAAAAACATAGCAAATTCAACCACAACCTCAACATTGAAAATCACCACCAAAATCAACAACAACCTCAACAATGAAAAACACCAAAAAATTCAACAACAAACTCAACATTGAAAATCACCAACAAATACAACAACAACATGAACTTTGAAAAACACCAACAAATTCAAAAACCTCAACATGGAAAAACACCAACAAATTCAACAGCAACCTCAACTTTGAAAATCACCAACAAATTCAACATAAACCTCAACAATGAAGAGCACCTAAAAATTCATCAACAACCTCAACATTCCAAAATACAAACAAATTCAACAACAACCTCAACAATGAAAATCACCAACAAATTCAACATAAACCTCAACAATGAAGAGCACCTAAAAATTCATCAACAACCTCAACATTCAAAAATACCATAAAATTCAACAACAACCTCAACAATGAAAATCACCAAAAAATTCAACAAAAACCTCAACAATGAATAACACCGAAAGATTCATCAACAACCTCAACATTCAAAAAAACCAACAAACTCAACAGAAACCTCAATAATGAAAAACACCTAAAAATTCAACAACAACCTCAACATTGAAAATCACCAACATATTCAACAACAACCTCAGCAATGAAAAACATCAAAAAATGCAACAAAAACCTCATCATTGAAAATCACCAACAAATTCAACAGCAACCTCAACTTTGAAAAACACCAACAAATTCAAAAACCTCAACATGGAAAAACAACAACAAATTGAACCAGAACCTCAATATTGAAAATCACCAACAATTCAACAACAACCTCAACGATGAAAAACACAAACAATTTCAACAAAAACCTCAACAGTGAAAAACACCAAAAAATTCATCAACAACCTCAACATTCAAAAACGCCAACAAATTCAACAAAAACCTCAGCAATGAAAAACACCAACAAATTCAACAAAAACCTCAACAATGAAAAACACCAACAAATTCAACAACAACCTCAACTTGGAAAAACACCAACAAATTCAACAACCTCAACATTGCAAAACACCAACAATTTCAACAAAAACCTCAACTTTGAAAAACACAAAAAGGATTTAAAAAAACCATTGATAACACCAATAATTTCAACAACATCAACTTTGAAAAACACCAACAAATTCAACCACAACCTCAACATTGAAAATCACCAACAAAGTCAACAACAACCTCAACAATGAAAAACACCAATAAATTCAACAAAAACCTCAACAATGAAAAACACCAACAAATTCAAAAACAAACTCAACTTTGAAAAACACCAACAAATTCAACAACCTCAACATTGAAAAACACCAACAAATTCAACAACAACCTCAACTTTCAAAAATACAAAAGGGTTCAACAAAATAAAAATTGATAACAACAACAAATTCAACAACAACCTCAATACTGAAAATCACCAACAAATTTAACAACAACCTCAACAATGAAAAACATCAAACAATTCAACAACAACCTCAACATTAAAAAACACCAACAAATTCAACAAAAACCTCAACAATTAAAAACACCAACAAATTCAACAACAACGTCAACTTTGAAAAATACCAACAAATTCAACAACCTCAACAATGAAAAACACCAACAAATTCAACAACAAACTCAACATTGAAAATCACCAAAAAATTCAACAACAACCTCAACATTGAAAAACTCCAACAATTTCAACAACAACCTCAACAATGAAAAACACCAAAAAATTCAACAACAAACTCAACATTGAAAATCACCAACAAATTCAACAACAACATCAACTTTGAAAAACACCAACAAATTCAAAAACCTCAACATGGAAAAACACCAACAAATTCAACAGCAACCTCAACTTTGAAAATCACCAACAAATTCAACAAAAACCTCAACAATGAAAAACACCAAAAAATTCAACAACAACCTCAACTTTGAAAAACACCAACAAATTCAACAACCTCAACATTGCAAATCACCAGCAATTTCAACTGCAACCTCAACTTTGAAAAATACGACAAAGATTTTAAAAAACCATTGATAACACCAATAATTTCAACAACATCAACTTTGAAAAACATAGCAAATTCAACCACAACCTCAACATTGAAAATCACCAACAAAATCAACAACAACCTCAACAATGAAAAACACCAAAAAATTCAACAACAAACTCAACATTGAAAATCACCAACAAATACAACAACAACATGAACTTTGAAAAATACCAACAAATTCAAAAACCTCAACATGGAAAAACACCAACAAATTCAACAGCAACCTCAACTTTGAAAATCACCAACAAATTCAACATAAACCTCAACAATGAAGAGCACCTAAAAATTCATCAAAAACCTCAACATTCCAAAATACAAACAAATTCTACAACAACCTCAACAATGAAAATCACCAACAAATTCAACATAAACCTCAACAATGAAGAGCACCTAAAAATTCATCAACAACCTCAACATTCAAAAATACCATCAAATTCAATAACAATCTCAACAATGAAAATCACCAACAAATTCAACAAAAACCTCAACAATGAATAACACCGAAAGATTCATCAACAACCTCAACATTCAAAAAAACCAACAAACTCAACAGAAACCTCAATAATGAAAAACACCTAAAAATTCAACAACAACCTCAACATTGAAAATCACCAACAAATTCCACAACAACATCAACAATGAAAAACACCAAATAATGCATCAACAACCTCAACATTCAAAAACAACAAAAAATTCAACAAAAACCTCAACAATGAAAAACACCGAAAAATTCAGCAAGAACCTCAACTTTGAACAGCAACAACAACTTCAACAACCTCAACATTGAAAAACACCAACAATTTCAACTGCAACCTCAACTTCGAAACATAGAAAAATGATCAAAAAAAACCATTGATAACACCAATGAAATCAACACCCTCAACATTCAAAATCACCAACAAATTCAACAACAACCTCAGCAATGAAAAACATCAAAAAATGCAACAAAAACCTCAACATTGAAAATCACCAACAAATTAAACAGCAACCTCAACTTTGAAAAACACCAACAAATTCAAAAACCTCAACATGGAAAAACAACAACAAATTGAACCAGAACCTCAATATTGAAAATCACCAACAATTCAACAACAACCTCAACGATGAAAAACACAAACAATTTCAACAAAAACCTCAACAGTGAAAAACACCAAAAAATTCATCAACAACCTCAACATTCAAAAACGCCAACAAATTCAACAAAAACCTCAGCAATGAAAAACACCAACAAATTCAACAAAAACCTCAACAATGAAAAACACCAACAAATTCAACAACAACCTCAACTTTGAAAAACACCAACAAATTCAACAACCTCAACATTGCAAAACACCAACAATTTCAACAAAAACCTCAACTTTGAAAAACACAAAAAGGATTTAAAAAAACCATTGATAACACCAATAATTTCAACAACATCAACTTTGAAAAACACCAACAAATTCAACCACAACCTCAACATTGAAAATCACCAACAAAGTCAACAACAACCTCAACAATGAAAAACACCAATAAATTCAACAAAAACCTCAACAATGAAAAACACCAACAAATTCAAAAACAAACTCAACTTTGAAAAACACCAACAAATTCAACAACCTCAACATTGAAAAACACCAACAAATTCAACAACAACCTCAACTTTCAAAAATACAAAAGGGTTCAACAAAATAAAAATTGATAACAACAACAAATTCAACAACAACCTCAATACTGAAAATCACCAACAAATTTAACAACAACCTCAACAATGAAAAACATCCAACAATTCAACAACAACCTCAACATTAAAAAACACCAACAAATTCAACAAAAACCTCAACAATTAAAAACACCAACAAATTCAACAACAACGTCAACTTTGAAAAACACCAACAAATTCAACAACAAACTCAACATTGAAAATCACCAAAAAATTCAACAACAACTTCAACATTGAAAAACTCCAACAATTTCAACAACAACCTCAAAAATGAAAAACACCAAAAAATTCAACAACAAACTCAACATTGAAAATCACCAACAAATTCAACAACAACATCAACTTTAAAAAACACCAACAAATTCAAAAACCTCAACATGGAAAAACACCAACAAATTCAACAGCAACCTCAACTTTGAAAATCACCAACAAATTCAACAAAAACCTCAACAATGAAAAACACCAAAAAATTCAACAACAACCTCAACTTTGAAAAACACCAACAAATTCAACAACCTCAACATTGCAAATCACCAGCAATTTCAACTGCAACCTCAACTTTGAAAAATACGACAAAGATTTTAAAAAACCATTGATAACACCAATAATTTCAACAACATCAACTTTGAAAAACATAGCAAATTCAACCACAACCTCAACATTGAAAATCACCAACAAAATCAACAACAACCTCAACAATGAAAAACACCAAAAAATTCAACAACAAACTCAACATTGAAAATCACCAACAAATACAACAACAACATGAACTTTGAAAAACACCAACAAATTCAAAAACCTCAACATGGAAAAACACCAACAAATTCAACAGCAACCTCAACTTTGAAAATCACCAACAAATTCAACATAAACCTCAACAATGAAGAGCACCTAAAAATTCATCAACAACCTCAACATTCCAAAAAACAAACAAATTCAACAACAACCTCAATACTGAAAATCACCAACAAATTTAACAACAACCTCAACAATGAAAAACATCAAACAATTCAACAACAACCTCAACGTTAAAAAACACCAACAAATTCAACAAAAACCTCAACAATTAAAAACACCAAAAAATTCAACAACAACGTCAACTTTGAAAAATACCAACAAATTCAACAACCTCAACAATGAAAAACACCAACAAATTCAACAACAAACTCAACATTGATAATCACCAAAAAATTCAACAACAACCTCAACATTGAAAAACTCCTACAATTTCAACAACAACCTCAACAATGAAAAACACCAAAAAATTCATCAACAAACTCAACATTGAAAATCACCAACAAATTTAACAACAACATCAACTTTGAAAAACACCAACAAATTCAAAAACCTCAACATGGAAAAACACCAACAAATTCAACAGCAACCTCAACTTTGAAAAAAACAATAAGATTCAATAAAAAACATTGAATACAACAAAAAATTCAACAGCAACCTCAACTTTGAAATTCACCAACAAACTCAACATAAACCTCAACAATGAAGAGCGCATAAAAATTCATCAACAACCTCAACATTCCAAAATACAAACAAATTCAACAACAACCTCAACAATGAAAATCACCAACAAATTCAACAAAAACCTCAGCAATGAAAAACATCAAAAAATGCAACAAAAACCTCAACATTGAAAATCACCAACAAATTCAACAGCAACCTCAACTTTGAAAAACACCAACAAATTCAAAAACCTCAACATGGAAAAACAACAACAAATTGAACCAGAACCTCAATATTGAAAATCACCAACAATTCAACAACAACCTCAACGATGAAAAACACAAACAATTTCAACAAAAACCTCAACAGTGAAAAACACCAAAAAATTCATCAACAACCTCAACATTCAAAAACGCCAACAAATTCAACAAAAACCTCAGCAATGAAAAGCACCAACAAATTCAACAAAAACCTCAACAATGAAAAACACCAAAAAATTCAACAACAACCTCAACTTTGAAAAACACCAACAAATTCAACAACCTCAACATTGCAAAACACCAACAATTTCAACAAAAACCTCAACTTTGAAAAACACAAAAAGGATTTAAAAAAACCATTGATAACACCAATAATTTCAACAACATCAACTTTGAAAAACACCAACAAATTCAACCACAACCTCAACATTGAAAATCACCAACAAAGTCAACAACAACCTCAACAATGAAAAACACCAATAAATTCAACAAAAACCTCAACAATGAAAAACACCAACAAATTCAAAAACAAACTCAACTTTGAAAAACACCAACAAATTCAACAACCTCAACATTGAAAAACACCAACAAATTCAACAACAACCTCAACTTTCAAAAATACAAAAGGGTTCAACAAAATAAAAATTGATAACAACAACAAATTCAACAACAACCTCAATACTGAAAATCACCAACAAATTTAACAACAACCTCAACAATGAAAAACATCAAACAATTCAACAACAACCTCAACATTAAAAAACACCAACAAATTCAACAAAAACCTCAACAATTAAAAACACCAACAAATTCAACAACAACGTCAACTTTGAAAAACACCAACAAATTCAACAACAAACTCAACATTGAAAATCACCAAAAAATTCAACAACAACCTCAACATTGAAAAACTCCAACAATTTCAACAACAACCTCAAAAATGAAAAACACCAAAAAATTCAACAACAAACTCAACATTGAAAATCACCAACAAATTCAACAACAACATCAACTTTAAAAAACACCAACAAATTCAAAAACCTCAACATGGAAAAACACCAACAAATTCAACAGCAACCTCAACTTTGAAAATCACCAACAAATTCAACAAAAACCTCAACAATGAAAAACACCAAAAAATTCAACAACAACCTCAACTTTGAAAAACACCAACAAATTCAACAACCTCAACATTGCAAATCACCAGCAATTTCAACTGCAACCTCAACTTTGAAAAATACGACAAAGATTTTAAAAAACCATTGATAACACCAATAATTTCAACAACATCAACTTTGAAAAACATAGCAAATTCAACCACAACCTCAACATTGAAAATCACCAACAAAATCAACAACAACCTCAACAATGAAAAACACCAAAAAATTCAACAACAAACTCAACATTGAAAATCACCAACAAATACAACAACAACATGAACTTTGAAAAACACCAACAAATTCAAAAACCTCAACATGGAAAAACACCAACAAATTCAACAGCAACCTCAACTTTGAAAATCACCAACAAATTCAACATAAACCTCAACAATGAAGAGCACCTAAAAATTCATCAACAACCTCAACATTCCAAAAAACAAACAAATTCAACAACAACCTCAATACTGAAAATCACCAACAAATTTAACAACAACCTCAACAATGAAAAACATCAAACAATTCAACAACAACCTCAACGTTAAAAAACACCAACAAATTCAACAAAAACCTCAACAATTAAAAACACCAAAAAATTCAACAACAACGTCAACTTTGAAAAATACCAACAAATTCAACAACCTCAACAATGAAAAACACCAACAAATTCAACAACAAACTCAACATTGATAATCACCAAAAAATTCAACAACAACCTCAACATTGAAAAACTCCTACAATTTCAACAACAACCTCAACAATGAAAAACACCAAAAAATTCATCAACAAACTCAACATTGAAAATCACCAACAAATTTAACAACAACATCAACTTTGAAAAACACCAACAAATTCAAAAACCTCAACATGGAAAAACACCAACAAATTCAACAGCAACCTCAACTTTGAAAAAAACAATAAGATTCAATAAAAAACATTGAATACAACAAAAAATTCAACAGCAACCTCAACTTTGAAATTCACCAACAAACTCAACATAAACCTCAACAATGAAGAGCGCATAAAAATTCATCAACAACCTCAACATTCCAAAATACAAACAAATTCAACAACAACCTCAACAATGAAAATCACCAACAAATTCAACAAAAACCTCAGCAATGAAAAACATCAAAAAATGCAACAAAAACCTCAACATTGAAAATCACCAACAAATTCAACAGCAACCTCAACTTTGAAAAACACCAACAAATTCAAAAACCTCAACATGGAAAAACAACAACAAATTGAACCAGAACCTCAATATTGAAAATCACCAACAATTCAACAACAACCTCAACGATGAAAAACACAAACAATTTCAACAAAAACCTCAACAGTGAAAAACACCAAAAAATTCATCAACAACCTCAACATTCAAAAACGCCAACAAATTCAACAAAAACCTCAGCAATGAAAAGCACCAACAAATTCAACAAAAACCTCAACAATGAAAAACACCAAAAAATTCAACAACAACCTCAACTTTGAAAAACACCAACAAATTCAACAACCTCAACATTGCAAAACACCAACAATTTCAACAAAAACCTCAACTTTGAAAAACACAAAAAGGATTTAAAAAAACCATTGATAACACCAATAATTTCAACAACATCAACTTTGAAAAACACCAACAAATTCAACCACAACCTCAACATTGAAAATCACCAACAAAGTCAACAACAACCTCAACAATGAAAAACACCAATAAATTCAACAAAAACCTCAACAATGAAAAACACCAACAAATTCAAAAACAAACTCAACTTTGAAAAACACCAACAAATTCAACAACCTCAACATTGAAAAACACCAACAAATTCAACAACAACCTCAACTTTCAAAAATACAAAAGGGTTCAACAAAATAAAAATTGATAACAACAACAAATTCAACAACAACCTCAATACTGAAAATCACCAACAAATTTAACAACAACCTCAACAATGAAAAACATCAAACAATTCAACAACAACCTCAACATTAAAAAACACCAACAAATTCAACAAAAACCTCAACAATTAAAAACACCAACAAATTCAACAACAACGTCAACTTTGAAAAATACCAACAAATTCAACAACCTCAACAATGAAAAACACCAACAAATTCAACAACAAACTCAACATTGAAAATCACCAAAAAATTCAACAACAACCTCAACATTGAAAAACTCCAACAATTTCAACAACAACCTCAAAAATGAAAAACACCAAAAAATTCAATAACAAACTCAACATTGAAAATCACCAACAAATTCAACAACAACATCAACTT
The DNA here is from genome assembly GCF_964194155.1 of Cetorhinus maximus. Taxonomy (NCBI): domain Eukaryota; kingdom Metazoa; phylum Chordata; class Chondrichthyes; order Lamniformes; family Cetorhinidae; genus Cetorhinus; species Cetorhinus maximus. The sequence goes on along the minus strand of NW_027596164.1, from coordinate 422,286 downwards.
TAAAAAACACCAACAAATTCAAAAACCTCAACATGGAAAAACACCAACAAATTCAACAGCAACCTCAACTTTGAAAATCACCAACAAATTCAACAAAAACCTCAACAATGAAAAACACCAAAAAATTCAACAACAACCTCAACTTTGAAAAACACCAACAAATTCAACAACCTCAACATTGCAAATCACCAGCAATTTCAACTGCAACCTCAACTTTGAAAAATACGACAAAGATTTTAAAAAACCATTGATAACACCAATAATTTCAACAACATCAACTTTGAAAAACATAGCAAATTCAACCACAACCTCAACATTGAAAATCACCAACAAAATCAACAACAACCTCAACAATGAAAAACACCAAAAAATTCAACAACAAACTCAACATTGAAAATCACCAACAAATACAACAACAACATGAACTTTGAAAAACACCAACAAATTCAAAAACCTCAACATGGAAAAACACCAACAAATTCAACAGCAACCTCAACTTTGAAAATCACCAACAAATTCAACATAAACCTCAACAATGAAGAGCACCTAAAAATTCATCAACAACCTCAACATTCCAAAAAACAAACAAATTCAACAACAACCTCAATACTGAAAATCACCAACAAATTTAACAACAACCTCAACAATGAAAAACATCAAACAATTCAACAACAACCTCAACGTTAAAAAACACCAACAAATTCAACAAAAACCTCAACAATTAAAAACACCAAAAAATTCAACAACAACGTCAACTTTGAAAAATACCAACAAATTCAACAACCTCAACAATGAAAAACACCAACAAATTCAACAACAAACTCAACATTGATAATCACCAAAAAATTCAACAACAACCTCAACATTGAAAAACTCCTACAATTTCAACAACAACCTCAACAATGAAAAACACCAAAAAATTCATCAACAAACTCAACATTGAAAATCACCAACAAATTTAACAACAACATCAACTTTGAAAAACACCAACAAATTCAAAAACCTCAACATGGAAAAACACCAACAAATTCAACAGCAACCTCAACTTTGAAAAAAACAATAAGATTCAATAAAAAACATTGAATACAACAAAAAATTCAACAGCAACCTCAACTTTGAAATTCACCAACAAACTCAACATAAACCTCAACAATGAAGAGCGCATAAAAATTCATCAACAACCTCAACATTCCAAAATACAAACAAATTCAACAACAACCTCAACAATGAAAATCACCAACAAATTCAACAAAAACCTCAACAATGAATAACACCGAAAGATTCATCAACATCCTCAACATTCAAAAAAACCAACAAACTCAACAGAAACCTCAACAATGAAAAACACCTAAAAATTCAACAACAACCTCAACATTGAAAATCACCAACAAATTCCACAACAACATCAACAATGAAAACACCAAATAATGCATCAACACCCTCAACATTCAAAAACAACAAAAAATTCAACAAAAACCTCAACAATGAAAAACACCGAATAATTCAGCAAGAACCTCAACTTTGAACAGCACCAACAACTTCAACAACCTCAACATTGAAAAACACCAACAATTTCAACTGCAACCTCAACTTCGAAACATAGAAAAATGATCAAAAAAAAACCATTGATAACACCAATGAATTCAACAACCTCAACATTCAAAATCACCAACAAATTCAACAACAACCTCAGCAATGAAAAACATCAAAAAATGCAACAAAAACCTCAACATTGAAAATCACCAACAAATTCAACAGCAACCTCAACTTTGAAAAACACCAACAAATTCAAAAACCTCAACATGGAAAAACAACAACAAATTGAACCAGAACCTCAATATTGAAAATCACCAACAATTCAACAACAACCTCAACCATGAAAAACACAAACAATTTCAACAAAAACCTCAACAGTGAAAAACACCAAAAAATTCATCAACAACCTCAACATTCAAAAACGCCAACAAATTCAACAAAAACCTCAGCAATGAAAAACACCAACAAATTCAACAAAAACCTCAACAATGAAAAACACCAACAAATTCAACAACAACCTCAACTTTGAAAAACACCAACAAATTCAACAACCTCAACATTGCAAAACACCAACAATTTCAACTGCAACCTCAACTTTGAAAACCACAAAAAGGATTTAAAAAAACCATTGATAACAACAATAATTTCAACAACATCAACTTTGAAAAACACCAACAAATTCAACCACAACCTCAACATTGAAAATCACCAACAAAGTCAACAACAACCTCAACAATGAAAAACACCAATAAATTCAACAAAAACCTCAACAATGAAAAACACCAACAAATTCAAAAACAAACTCAACTTTGAAAAACACCAACAAATTCAACAACCTCAACATTGAAAAACACCAACAAATTCAACAACAACCTCAACTTTCAAAAATACAGAAGGGTTCAACAAAATAAAAATTGATAACAACAACAAATTCAACAACAACCTCAATACTGAAAATCACCAACAAATTTAACAACAACCTCAACAATGAAAAACATCAAACAATTCAACAACAACCTCAACATTAAAAAACACCAACAAATTCAACAAAAACCTCAACAATTAAAAACACCAACAAATTCAACAACAACGTCAACTTTGAAAAATACCAACAAATTCAACAACCTCAACAATGAAAAACACCAACAAATTCAACAACAAACTCAACATTGAAAATCACCAAAAAATTCAACAACAACCTCAACATTGAAAAACTCCAACAATTTCAACAACAACCTCAACAATGAAAAACACCAAAAAATTCAACAACAAACTCAACATTGAAAATCACCAACAAATTCAACAACAACATCAACTTTGAAAAACACCAACAAATTCAAAAACCTCAACATGGAAAAACACCAACAAATTCAACAGCAACCTCAACTTTGAAAATCACCATCAAATTCAACAAAAACCTCAACAATGAAAAACACCAAAAAATTCAACAACAACCTCAACTTTGAAAAACACCAACAAATTCAACAACCTCAACATTGCAAAGCACCAGCAATTTCAACTGCAACCTCAACTTTGAAAAATACGACAAAGATTTTAAAAAACCATTGATAACACCAATAATTTCAACAACATCAACTTTGAAAAACATAGCAAATTCAACCACAACCTCAACATTGAAGATCACCACCAAAATCAACAACAACCTCAACAATGAAAAACACCAAAAAATTCAACAACAAACTCAACATTGAAAATCACCAACAAATACAACAACAACATGAACTTTGAAAAACACCAACAAATTCAAAAACCTCAACATGGAAAAACACCAACAAATTCAACAGCAACCTCAACTTTGAAAATCACCAACAAATTCAACATAAACCTCAACAATGAAGAGCACCTAAAAATTCATCAACAACCTCAACATTCCAAAATACAAACAAATTCAACAACAACCTCAACAATGAAAATCACCAACAAATTCAACATAAACCTCAACAATGAAGAGCACCTAAAAATTCATCAACAACCTCAACATTCAAAAATACCATAAAATTCAACAAAAACCTCAACAATGAAAATCACCAAAAAATTCAACAAAAACCTCAACAATGAATAACACCGAAAGATTCATCAACAACCTCAACATTCAAAAAAACCAACAAACTCAACAGAAACCTCAATAATGAAAAACACCTAAAAATTCAACAACAACCTCAACATTGAAAATCACCAACATATTCAACAACAACCTCAGCAATGAAAAACATCAAAAAATGCAACAAAAACCTCATCATTGAAAATCACCAACAAATTCAACAGCAACCTCAACTTTGAAAAACACCAACAAATTCAAAAACCTCAACATGGAAAAACAACAACAAATTGAACCAGAACCTCAATATTGAAAATCACCAACAATTCAACAACAACCTCAACGATGAAAAACACAAACAATTTCAACAAAAACCTCAACAGTGAAAAACACCAAAAAATTCATCAACAACCTCAACATTCAAAAACGCCAACAAATTCAACAAAAACCTCAGCAATGAAAAACACCAACAAATTCAACAAAAACCTCAACAATGAAAAACACCAACAAATTCAACAACAACCTCAACTTTGAAAAACACCAACAAATTCAACAACCTCAACATTGCAAAACACCAACAATTTCAACAAAAACCTCAACTTTGAAAAACACAAAAAGGATTTAAAAAAAACCATTGATAACACCAATAATTTCAACAACATCAACTTTGAAAAACACCAACAAATTCAACCACAACCTCAACATTGAAAATCACCAACAAAGTCAACAACAACCTCAACAATGAAAAACACCAATAAATTCAACAAAAACCTCAACAATGAAAAACACCAACAAATTCAAAAACAAACTCAACTTTGAAAAACACCAACAAATTCAACAACCTCAACATTGAAAAACACCAACAAATTCAACAACAACCTCAACTTTCAAAAATACAAAAGGGTTCAACAAAATAAAAATTGATAACAACAACAAATTCAACAACAACCTCAATACTGAAAATCACCAACAAATTTAACAACAACCTCAACAATGAAAAACATCAAACAATTCAACAACAACCTCAACATTAAAAAACACCAACAAATTCAACAAAAACCTCAACAATTAAAAACACCAACAAATTCAACAACAACGTCAACTTTGAAAAATACCAACAAATTCAACAACCTCAACAATGAAAAACACCAACAAATTCAACAACAAACTCAACATTGAAAATCACCAAAAAATTCAACAACAACCTCAACATTGAAAAACTCCTACAATTTCAACAACAACCTCAACAATGAAAAACACCAAAAAATTCAACAACAAACTCAACATTGAAAATCACCAACAAATTCAACAACAACATCAACTTTGAAAAACACCAACAAATTCAAAAACCTCAACATGGAAAAACACCAACAAATTCAACAGCAACCTCAACTTTGAAAATCACCAACAAATTCAACAAAAACCTCAACAATGAAAAACACCAAAAAATTCAACAACAACCTCAACTTTGAAAAACACCAACAAATTCAACAACCTCAACATTGCAAATCACCAGCAATTTCAACTGCAACCTCAACTTTGAAAAATACGACAAAGATTTTAAAAAACCATTGATAACACCAATAATTTCAACAACATCAACTTTGAAAAACATAGCAAATTCAACCACAACCTCAACATTGAAAATCACCACCAAAATCAACAACAACCTCAACAATGAAAAACACCAAAAAATTCAACAACAAACTCAACATTGAAAATCACCAACAAATACAACAACAACATGAACTTTGAAAAACACCAACAAATTCAAAAACCTCAACATGGAAAAACACCAACAAATTCAACAGCAACCTCAACTTTGAAAATCACCAACAAATTCAACATAAACCTCAACAATGAAGAGCACCTAAAAATTCATCAACAACCTCAACATTCCAAAATACAAACAAATTCAACAACAACCTCAACAATGAAAATCACCAACAAATTCAACATAAACCTCAACAATGAAGAGCACCTAAAAATTCATCAACAACCTCAACATTCAAAAATACCATCAAATTCAATAACAACCTCAACAATGAAAATCACCAACAAATTCAACAAAAACCTCAACAATGAATAACACCGAAAGATTCATCAACAACCTCAACATTCAAAAAAACCAACAAACTCAACAGAAACCTCAACAATGAAAAACACCTAAAAAATCAACAACAACCTCAACATTGAAAATCACCAACAAATTCCACAACAACATCAACAATGAAAAACACCAAATAATGCATCAACACCCTCAACATTCAAAAACAACAAAAAATTCAACAAAAACCTCAACAATGAAAAACACCGAAAAATTCAGCAAGAACCTCAACTTTGAACAGCACCAACAACTTCAACAACCTCAACATTGAAAAACACCAACAATTTCAACTGCAACCTCAACTTCGAAACATAGAAAAATGATCAAAAAAAAACCATTGATAACACCAATGAATTCAACAACCTCAACATTCAAAATCACCAACAAATTCAACAACAACCTCAGCAATGAAAAACATCAAAAAATGCAACAAAAACCTCAACATTGAAAATCACCAACAAATTCAACAGCAACCTCAACTTTGAAAAACACCAACAAATTCAAAAACCTCAACATGGAAAAACAACAACAAATTGAACCAGAACCTCAATATTGAAAATCACCAACAATTCAACAACAACCTCAACGATGAAAAACACAAACAATTTCAACAAAAACCTCAACAGTGAAAAACACCAAAAAATTCATCAACAACCTCAACATTCAAAAACGCCAACAAATTCAACAATAACCTCAGCAATGAAAAACACCAACAAATTCAACAAAAACCTCAACAATGAAAAACACCAACAAATTCAACAACAACCTCAACTTTGAAAAACACCAACAAATTCAACAACCTCAACATTGCAAAACACCAACAATTTCAACTGCAACCTCAACTTTGAAAAACACAAAAAGGATTTAAAAAAACCATTGATAACACCAATAATTTCAACAACATCAACTTTGAAAAACACCAACAAATTCAACCACAACCTCAACATTGAAAATCACCAACAAAGTCAACAACAACCTCAACAATGAAAAACACCAATAAATTCAACAAAAACCTCAACAATGAAAAACACCAACAAATTCAAAAACAAACTCAACTTTGAAAAACACCAACAAATTCAACAACCTCAACATTGAAAAACACCAACAAATTCAACAACAACCTCAACTTTCAAAAATACAAAAGGGTTCAACAAAATAAAAATTGATAACAACAACAAATTCAACAACAACTGCAATGCTGAAAATCACCTACAAATTTAACAACAAACTCAACAATGAAAAACATCAAACAATTCAACAACAACCTCAACATTAAAAAACACCAACAAATTCAACAAAAACCTCAACAATTAAAAACACCAACAAATTCAACAACAACGTCAACTTTGAAAAATACCAACAAATTCAACAACCTCAACAATGAAAAACACCAACAAATTCAACAACAAACTCATCATTGAAAATCACCAAAAAATTCAACAACAACCTCAACATTGGAAAACTCCAACAATTTCAACAACAACCTCAACAATGAAAAACACCAAAAAATTCAACAACAAACTCAACATTGAAAATCACCAACAATTTCAACAACAACATCAACTTTGAAAAACACCCACAAATTCAAAAACCTCAACATGGAAAAACACCAACAAATTCAAGAGCAACCTCAACTTTGAAAATCACCAACAAATTCAACATAAACCTCAACAATGAAGAGCACCTAAAAATTCATCAACAACCTCAACATTCCAAAATACAAACAAATTCAACAACAACCTCAACAATGAAAATCACCAACAAATTCAACAAAAACCTCAACAATGAATAACACCGAAAGATTCAACAACCTGAACATTCAAAAAAACCAACAAACTCAACAGAAACCTCAACAATGAAAAACACCTAAAAATTCAACAACAACCTCAACATTGAAAATCACCAACAAATTCCACAACAACATCAACAATGAAAAACACCAAATAATGCATCAACACTCTCAACATTCAAAAACAACAAAAAATTCAACAAAAACCTCATCAATGAAAAACACCGAAAAATTCAACAACAACCTCATCTTTGAACAGCACCAACAACTTCAACAACCTCAACATTGAAAAACACCAACAATTTCAACTGCAACCTCAACTTCGAAACATAGAAAAATGATCAAAAAAAACCATTGATAACACCAATGAATTCAACAACCTCAACATTCAATATCACCAACAAATTCAACAACAACCTCAGCAATGAAAAACATCAAAAAATGCAACAAAAACCTCAACATTGAAAATCACCAACAAATTCAACAGCAACCTCAACTTTGAAAAACACCAACAAATTCAAAAACCTCAACATGGAAAAACAACAACAAATTGAACCAGAACCTCAATATTGAAAATCACCAACAAAGTCAACAACAACCTCAACAATGAAAAACACCAATAAATTCAACAAAAACCTCAACAATGAAAAACACCAACAAATTCAACAACAAACTCAGCTTTGAAAAACACCAACAAATTCAACAACCTCAACATTGAAAAACACCAACAAATTCAACAACAACCTCAACTTTCAAAAATACAAAAAGGTTCAACAAAATCAAAATTGATAACAACAACAAATTCAACAACAACCTCAATACTGAAAATCACCAACAAATTTAACAACAACCTCAACAATGAAAAACATCAAACAATTCAACAACAACCTCAACGTTAAAAAACACCAACAAATTCAACAAAAACCTCAACAATTAAAAACACCAAAAAATTCAACAACAACGTCAACTTTGAAAAATACCAACAAATTCAACAACCTCAACAATGAAAAACACCAACAAATTCAACAACAAACTCAACATTGATAATCACCAAAAAATTCAACAACAACCTCAACATTGAAAAACCCCTACAATTTCAACAACAACCTCAACAATGAAAAACACCAAAAAATTCATCAACAAACTCAACATTGAAAATCACCAACAAATTCAACAACAACATCAACTTTGAAAAACACCAACAAATTCAAAAACCTCAACATGGAAAAACACGAACAAATTCAACAGCAACCTCAACTTTGAAAAAAACAATAAGATTCAATAAAAAACATTGAATACACCAAAACATTCAACAGCAACCTCAACTTTGAAAATCACCAACAAATTCAACATAAACCTCAACAATGAAGAGCGCATAAAAATTCATCAACAACCTCAACATTCCAAAATACAAACAAATTCAACAACAACCTCAACAATGAAAATCACCAACAAATTCAACAAAAACCTCAACAATGAATAACACCGAAAGATTCATCAACAACCTCAACATTCAAAAAACCAACAAACTCAACAGAAACCTCAACAATGAAAAACACCTAAAAATTCAACAACAACCTCAACATTGAAAATCACCAACAAATTCCACAACAACATCAACAATGAAAACACCAAATAATGCATCAACACCCTCAACATTCAAAAACAACAAAAAATTCAACAAAAACCTCAACAATGAAAAACACCGAAAAATTCAGCAAGAACCTCAACTTTGAACAGCTCCAACAACTTCAACAACCTCAACATTGAAAAACACCAACAATTTCAACAGCAACCTCAACTTCGAAACATAGAAAAATGATCAAAAAAAAACCATTGATAACACCAATGAATTCAACAACCTCAACATTCAAAATCACCAACAAATTCAACAACAACCTCAGCAATGAAAAACATCAAAAAATGCAACAAAAACCTCAACATTGAAAATCACCAACAAATTCAACAGCAACCTCAACTTTGAAAAACACCAACAAATTCAAAAACCTCAACATGGAAAAACAACAACAAATTGAACCAGAACCTCAATATTGAAAATCACCAACAGTTCAACAAAACCTCAGCAATGAAAAACACCAACAAATTCAACAAAAACCTCAACAATGAAAAACACCAAAAAATTCAACAACAACCTCAACTTTGAAAAACACCAACAAATTCAACAACCTCAACATTGCAAAACACCAACAATTTCAACAAAAACCTCAACTTTGAAAAACACAAAAAGGATTTAAAAAAACCATTGATATCACCAATAATTTCAACAACATCAACTTTGAAAAACACCAACAAATTCAACCACAACCTCAACATTGAAAATCACCAACAAAGTCAACAACAACCTCAACAATGAAAAACACCAATAAATTCAACAAAAACCTCAACAATGAAAAACACCAACAAATTCAAAAACAAACTCAACTTTGAAAAACACCAACAAATTCAACAACCTCAACATTGAAAAACACCAACAAATTCAACAACAACCTCAACTTTCAAAAATACAAAAGGGTTCAACAAAATAAAAATTGATAACAACAACAAATTCAACAACAACCTCAATACTGAAAATCACCAACAAATTTAACAACAACCTCAACAATGAAAAACATCAAACAATTCAACAACAACCTCAACATTAAAAAACACCAACAAATTCAACAAAAACCTCAACAATTAAAAACACCAACAAATTCAACAACAACGTCAACTTTGAAAAATACCAACAAATTCAACAACCTCAACAATGAAAAACACCAACAAATTCAACAACAAACTCAACATTGATAATCACCAAAAAATTCAACAACAACCTCAACATTGAAAAACTCCTACAATTTCAACAACAACCTCAACAATGAAAAACACTAAAAAATTCATCAACAAACTCAACATTGAAAATCACCAACAAATTCAACAACAACATCAACTTTGAAAAACACCAACAAATTCAAAAACCTCAACATGGAAAAACACGAACAAATTCAACAGCAACCTCAACTTTGAAAAAAACAATAAGATTCAATAAATAACATTGAATACACCAAAAAATTCAACAGCAACCTCAACTTTGAAATTCACCAACAAATTCAACATAAACCTCAACAATGAAGAGCGCATAAAAATTCATCAACAACCTCAACATTCCAAAATACAAACAAATTCAACAACAACCTCAACAATGAAAATCACCAACAAATTCAACAAAAACCTCAACAATGAATAACACCGAAAGATTCATCAACAACCTCAACATTCAAAAAAACCAACAAACTCAACAGAAACCTCAACAATGAAAAACACCTAAAAATTCAACAACAACCTCAACATTGAAAATCACCAACAAATTCCACAACAACATCAACAATGAAAAACAACAAATAATGCATCAACACCCTCAACATTCAAAAACAACAAAAAATTCAACAAAAACCTCAACAATGAAAAACACCGAAAAATTCAGCAAGAACCTCAACTTTGAACAGCACCAACAACTTCAACAACCTCAACATTGAAAAACACCAACAATTTCAACTGCAACCTCAACTTCGAAACATAGAAAAATGATCAAAAAAAAACCATTGATAACACCAATGAATTCAACAACCTCAACATTCAAAATCACCAACAAATTCAACAACAACCTCAGCAATGAAAAACATCAAAAAATGCAACAAAAACCTCAACATTGAAAATCACCAACAAATTCAACAGCAACCTCAACTTTGAAAAACACCAACAAATTCAAAAACCTCAACATGGAAAAACAACAACAAATTGAACCAGAACCTCAATATTGAAAATCACCAACAATTCAACAACAACCTCAACGATGAAAAACACAAACAATTTCAACAAAAACCTCAACAGTGAAAAACACCAAAAAATTCATCAACAACCTCAACATTCAAAAACGCCAACAAATTCAACAATAACCTCAGCAATGAAAAACACCAACAAATTCAACAAAAACCTCAACAATGAAAAACACCAACAAATTCAACAACAACCTCAACTTTGAAAAACACCAACAAATTCAACAACCTCAACATTGCAAAACACCAACAATTTCAACTGCAACCTCAACTTTGAAAAACACAAAAAGGATTTAAAAAAACCATTGATAACACCAATAATTTCAACAACATCAACTTTGAAAAACACCAACAAATTCAACCACAACCTCAACATTGAAAATCACCAACAAAGTCAACAACAACCTCAACAATGAAAAACACCAATAAATTCAACAAAAACCTCAACAATGAAAAACACCAACAAATTCAAAAACAAACTCAACTTTGAAAAACACCAACAAATTCAACAACCTCAACATTGAAAAACACCAACAAATTCAACAACAACCTCAACTTTCAAAAATACAAAAGGGTTCAACAAAATAAAAATTGATAACAACAACAAATTCAACAACAACTGCAATGCTGAAAATCACCTACAAATTTAACAACAAACTCAACAATGAAAAACATCAAACAATTCAACAACAACCTCAACATTAAAAAACACCAACAAATTCAACAAAAACCTCAACAATTAAAAACACCAACAAATTCAACAACAACGTCAACTTTGAAAAATACCAACAAATTCAACAACCTCAACAATGAAAAACACCAACAAATTCAACAACAAACTCATCATTGAAAATCACCAAAAAATTCAACAACAACCTCAACATTGGAAAACTCCAACAATTTCAACAACAACCTCAACAATGAAAAACACCAAAAAATTCAACAACAAACTCAACATTGAAAATCACCAACAAATTCAACAACAACATCAACTTTGAAAAACACCCACAAATTCAAAAACCTCAACATGGAAAAACACCAACAAATTCAAGAGCAACCTCAACTTTGAAAATCACCAACAAATTCAACATAAACCTCAACAATGAAGAGCACCTAAAAATTCATCAACAACCTCAACATTCCAAAATACAAACAAATTCAACAACAACCTCAACAATGAAAATCACCAACAAATTCAACAAAAACCTCAACAATGAATAACACCGAAAGATTCAACAACCTGAACATTCAAAAAAACCAACAAACTCAACAGAAACCTCAACAATGAAAAACACCTAAAAATTCAACAACAACCTCAACATTGAAAATCACCAACAAATTCCACAACAACATCAACAATGAAAAACACCAAATAATGCATCAACACTCTCAACATTCAAAAACAACAAAAAATTCAACAAAAACCTCAACAATGAAAAACACCGAAAAATTCAGCAAGAACCTCAACTTTGAACAGCACCAACAACTTCAACAACCTCAACATTGAAAAACACCAACAATTTCAACTGCAACCTCAACTTCGAAACATAGAAAAATGATCAAAAAAAACCATTGATAACACCAATGAATTCAACAACCTCAACATTCAATATCACCAACAAATTCAACAACAACCTCAGCAATGAAAAACATCAAAAAATGCAACAAAAACCTCAACATTGAAAATCACCAACAAATTCAACAGCAACCTCAACTTTGAAAAACACCAACAAATTCAAAAACCTCAACATGGAAAAACAACAACAAATTGAACCAGAACCTCAATATTGAAAATCACCAACAATTCAACAACAACCTCAACGATGAAAAACACAAACAATTTCAACAAAAACCTCAACAGTGAAAAACACCAAAAAATTCATCAACAACCTCAACATTCAAAAACGCCAACAAATTCAACAAAAACCTCAGCAATGAAAACACCAACAAATTCAACAACCTCAACATTGCAAAACACCAACAATTTCAACTGCAACCTCAACTTTGAAAAACACAAAAAGGATTAAAAAAAACAATTGATAACACCAATAATTTCAACAACATCAACTTTGAAAAACACAAACAAATTCAACCACAACCTCAACATTGAAAATTACCAACAAAGTCAACAACAACCTCAACAATGAAAAACACCAATAAATTCAACAAAAACCTCAACAATGAAAAACACCAACAAATTCAACAACAAACTCAGCTTTGAAAAACACCAACAAATTCAACAACCTCAACATTGAAAAACACCAACAAATTCAACAACAACCTCAACTTTCAAAAATACAAAAAGGTTCAACAAAATCAAAATTGATAACAACAACAAATTCAACAACAACCTCAATACTGAAAATCACCAACAAATTTAACAACAACCTCAACAATGAAAAACATCAAACAATTCAACAACAACCTCAACATTAAAAAACACCAACAAATTCAACAAAAACCTCAACAATTAAAAACACCAACAAATTCAACAACAACGTCAACTTTGAAAAATACCAACAAATTCAACAACCTCAACAATGAAAAACACCAACAAATTCAACAACAAACTCAACATTGATAATCACCAAAAAATTCAACAACAACCTCAACATTGAAAAACTCCTACAATTTCAACAACAACCTCAACAATGAAAAACACCAAAAAATTCATCAACAAACTCAACATTGAAAATCACCAACAAATTCAACAACAACATCAACTTTGAAAAACACCAACAAATTCAAAAACCTCAACATGGAAAAACACGAACAAATTCAACAGCAACCTCAACTTTGAAAAAAACAATAAGATTCAATAAATAACATTGAATACACCAAAAAATTCAACAGCAACCTCAACTTTGAAATTCACCAACAAATTCAACATAAACCTCAACAATGAAGAGCGCATAAAAATTCATCAACAACCTCAACATTCCAAAATACAAACAAATTCAACAACAACCTCAACAATGAAAATCACCAACAAATTCAACAAAAACCTCAACAATGAATAACACCGAAAGATTCATCAACAACCTCAACATTCAAAAAAACCAACAAACTCAACAGAAACCTCAACAATGAAAAACACCTAAAAATTCAACAACAACCTCAACATTGAAAATCACCAACAAATTCCACAACAACATCAACAATGAAAAACAACAAATAATGCATCAACACCCTCAACATTCAAAAACAACAAAAAATTCAACAAAAACCTCAACAATGAAAAACAACGAAAAATTCAGCAAGAACCTCAACTTTGAACAGCACCAACAACTTCAACAACCTCAACATTGAAAAACACCAACAATTTCAACTGCAACCTCAACTTCGAAACATAGAAAAATGATCAAAAAAAAACCATTGATAACACCAATGAATTCAACAACCTCAACATTCAAAATCACCAACAAATTCAACAACAACCTCAGCAATGAAAAACATCAAAAAATGCAACAAAAACCTCAACATTGAAAATCACCAACAAATTCAACAGCAACCTCAACTTTGAAAAACACCAACAAATTCAAAAACCTCAACATGGAAAAACAACAACAAATTGAACCAGAACCTCAATATTGAAAATCACCAACAATTCAACAACAACCTCAACGATGAAAAACACAAACAATTTCAACAAAAACCTCAACAGTGAAAAACACCAAAAAATTCATCAACAACCTCAACATTCAAAAACGCCAACAAATTCAACAAAAACCTCAGCAATGAAAAACACCAACAAATTCAACAAAAACCTCAACAATGAAAAACACCAACAAATTCAACAACAACCTCAACTTTGAAAAACACCAACAAATTCAACAACCTCAACATTGCAAAACACCAACAATTTCAACAAAAACCTCAACTTTGAAAAACACAAAAAGGATTTAAAAAAACCATTGATATCACCAATAATTTCAACAACATCAACTTTGAAAAACACCAACAAATTCAACCACAACCTCAACATTGAAAATCACCAACAAAGTCAACAACAACCTCAACAATGAAAAACACCAATAAATTCAACAAAAACCTCAACAATGAAAAACACCAACAAATTCAAAAACAAACTCAACTTTGAAAAACACCAACAAATTCAACAACCTCAACATTGAAAAACACCAACAAATTCAACAACAACCTCAACTTTCAAAAATACAAAAGGGTTCAACAAAATAAAAATTGATAACAACAACAAATTCAACAACAACCTCAATACTGAAAATCACCAACAAATTTAACAACAACCTCAACAATGAAAAACATCAAACAATTCAACAACAACCTCAACATTAAAAAACACCAACAAATTCAACAAAAACCTCAACAATTAAAAACACCAACAAATTCAACAACAACGTCAACTTTGAAAAATACCAACAAATTCAACAACCTCAACAATGAAAAACACCGACAAATTCAACAACAAACTCAACATTGAAAATCACCAAAAAATTCAACAACAACCTCAACATTGAAAAACTCCAACAATTTCAACAACAACCTCAACAATGAAAAACACCAAAAAATTCAACAACAAACTCAACATTGAAAATCACCAACAAATTCAACAACAACATCAACTTTGAAAAACACCAACAAATTCAAAAACCTCAACATGGAAAAACACCAACAAATTCAACAGCAACCTCAACTTTGAAAATCACCAACAAATTCAACAAAAACCTCAACAATGAAAAACACCAAAAAATTCAACAACAACCTCAACTTTGAAAAACACCAACAAATTCAACAACCTCAACATTGCAAATCACCAGCAATTTCAACTGCAACCTCAACTTTGAAAAATACGACAAAGATTTTTAAGAACCATTGATAACACCAATAATTTCAACAACATCAACTTTGAAAAACACCAGCAAATTCTACCACAACCTCAACATTGAAAATCACCACCAAAATCAACAAAAACCTCAACAATGAAAAACACCAACAAATTCAACAACAAACTCAGCTTTGAAAAACACCAACAAATTCAACAACCTCAACATTGAAAAACACCAACAAATTCAACAACAACCTCAACTTTAAAAAATACAAAATGGTTCAACAAAATAAAAATTGATAACAACAACAAATTCAACAACAACCTCAATATTGAAAAGCACCAACAAATTTAACAACAACCACAACAATGAAAAACATCAAACAATTCAACAACAACCTCAACATTCAAAAAAACCAACAAATTCAACAACAACCTCAACAATGAGAGACACCAAAAAATTCATCAACAACTTCAACATTCAAAAACAGCAACAAATTCAACAAAATCCTCAACAATTAAAAACACCAAAAAATTCAACAACAACGTCAACTTTGAAAAATACCAACAAATTCAACAACCTCAACAATGAAAAACACCAACAAATTCAACAACAAACTCAACATTTAAAATCAACTAAAAATTCAACAACAGCCTCAACATTGAAAAACTCCAACAATTTCAACAACAACCTCAACAATGAAAAACACCAAAAAATTCAACAACAAACTCAACATTGAAAATCACCAACAAATTCAACAACAACATCAACTTTGAAAAACACCAACAAATTCAAAAACCTCAACATGGAAAAACAACAACAAATTGAACCAGAGCCTCAACATTGAAAATCACCAACAAATTCAACAACAACCTCAACAATGAAAAACACAAACAATTTCAACAAAAACCTCAACAATGAAAAACACCAAAAAATTCATCAACAACCTCAACATTCAAAAACGCCAACAAATTCAACAAAAACCTCAACAATGAAAAACACCAAAAAATTCAACGACAACCTCAACATTGAAAATCACCAACAAATTCAACAAAAACCTCAACAATGAAAAACACCAAAAAATTCAACAACAACCTCAACTTTGAAAAACACCAACAAATTCAACAACCTCAACATTGCAAATCACCAACAATTTCAACTGCAACCTCAACTTTGAAAAATACGAAAAAGATTTTAAAAAACCATTGATAACACCAATAATTTCAACAACATCAACTTTGAAAAACACCAGCAAATTCAACCACAACCTCAACATTGAAAATCACCAACAAAGTCAACAACAACCTCAACAATGAGAAACACCAACAAATTCAACAAAAACCTCAACAATGAAAAACACCAACAAATTCAACAACAAACTCAGCTTTGAAAAACACCAACAAATTCAACAATCTCAACATTGAAAAACACCAACAAATTCAACAACAACCTCAACTTTCAAAAATACAGAAAGGTTCAACAAAATAAAAATTCATAACAACAACAAATTCAACAACAACCTCAATATTGAAAATCAACAACAAATTTAACAACAACCACAACAATGAAAAACATCAAACAATTCAACAACAACCTCAACATTCAAAAACACCAACAAATTCAACAACAACCTCAACAATGAAAAACACTTCAAAATTCTTCAACAACTTCAACATTCAAAAACAGCAACAAATTCAACAAAATCCTCAACAATTAAAAACACCAACAAATTCAACAACAACGTCAACTTTGAAAAATACCAACAAATTCAACAACCTCAACAATGAAAAACACCAACAAATTCAACAACAAACTCAACATTGAAAATCAACAAAAAATTCAACAACAGCCTCAACATTGAAAAACACCAACAATTTCAACACAAACCTCAACAATGAAAAACACCAAAAAATTCAACAACAAACTCAACATTGAAAATCACCAACAAATTCAACAACAACATCAACTTTGAAAAACACCAACAAATTCAAAAACCTCAACTTTCAAAAGCACCAACAAATTCAACCACAACCTCAACATTGAAAATCACCAACAAATTCAAAAACAACCTCAACAATGAAAAACACCAACAAATTGAACAAAAACCTCAACAAGGAAATACACCGAAAGATTCATCAACAACCTCAACATTCAAAAACACCAACAACCTCAACAGAAACCTCAACAATGAAAAACTCCTAAAAATTCAACAACAACCTCAACATTGAAAATCACCAACTAATTCGACAAAAACCTCAACAATGAAAAACACCAAATAATGCATCAACAACCTCAACATTCAAAAACAACAAAAAATTCAACAAAAACCTCAACAATGAAAAACACCGAAAAATTCAACAACAACCTCAACTTTGAACAACACCAACAACTTCAACAACCTCAACTTTGAAAAACACCAACAATTTCAACTGCAACCTCAACTTTGAAACATAGGAAAATGATCAAAAAAAACCATTGATAACACCTATGAATTCAACAAACTCAACATTCAAAAACACCAACAAATTCAACAACAACCTCAGTATTGAAAAACATCTAAAAATGCAACAACAACCTCAACATTGAAAATCACCAACAAATTCAACAACAACCTCAACTTTGAAAAACACCAACAAATTCAAAAACCTCAACATGGAAAAACAACAACAAATTGAACCAGAACTTCAATATTGAAAATCACCAACAAATTCAACAACAACCTCAACAATGAAAAACACAAAAAAATTCATCAACAACCTCAACATTCAAAAACACCAAAAAATTCAACAACAACCTCAACTTTGAAAAACACCAACAAATTCAACAACCTCAACATTGAAAAAAACCAACAATTTCAACTTCAACCTCAACTTTGAAAAATACAAAAAAGATTTTAAATACCACTGATAACACCAATAAATTCAATAACCTCAGCATTGAAAATCACCAACAAATTCAACACCAACCTCAGCAATGAAAAACATCAAAAAATTCAACAACAACCTCAACTTTGAAAAACACCAAAAAAATTCAACAACCTCAACATTGAGAAACAGCAACAAATTCAACTGCAACCTCAACTTTGAAAAAAACAATAAGATTCAATAAAAAACATTGAATACACCAAAAAATACATCAGCAACCTCAACTTTGAAAATCACCAACAAATTCAACATAAACCTCAACAATGAAGAGCACCTAAAAATTCATCAACAACCTCAACATTCAAAAATACCATCAAATTCAACAACAACCTCAACAATGAAAATCACCAACAAATTCAACAAAAACCTCAACAATGAATAACACCGAAAGATTCATCAATAACCTCAACATTCAAAAAAACCAACAAACTCAACAGAAACCTCAACAATGAAAAACACCTAAAAATTCAACAACAACCTCAACATTGAAAATCACCAACAAATTCCACAACAACCTCAACAATGAAAAACACCAAATAATGCATCAACAACCTCAACATTCAAAAACAACAAAAAATTCAACAAAAACCTCAACAATGAAAAACACCGAAAAATTCAGCAAGAACCTCAACTTTGAACAGCACCAGCAACTTCAACAACCTCAACTTTGAAAAACACCAACAAATTCAACCACAACCTCAACATTGAAAATCACCAACATAGTCAACAACAACCTCAACAATGAAAAACACCAATAAATTCAACAAAAACCTCAACAATGAAAAACACCAACAAATTCAACAACAAACTCAGCTTTGAAAAACATCAACAAATTCAACAACCTCAACATTGAAAAACACCAACAAATTCAACAACAACCTCAACTTTCAAAAATACAAAAAGGTTCAACAAAATAAAAATTGATAACAACAACAAATTCAACAACAACCTCAATACTGAAAATCACCAACAAATTTAACAACAACCTCAACAATGAAAAACATCAAACAATTCAACAACAACCTCAACATTAAAAAACACCAACAAATTCAACAAAAACCTCAACAATTAAAAACACCAAAAAATTCAACAAAAACGTCAACTTTGAAAAATTCCAACAAATTCAACAACCTCAACAATGAAAAACACCAACAAATTTAACAACAAACTCAACATTGATAATCACCAAAAAATTCAACAACAACCTCAACATTGAAAAACTCCTACAATTTCAACAACAACCTCAACAATGAAAAACACCAAAAAATTCAACAACAAAATCAACATTGAAAATCACCAACAAATTCAACAACAACATCAACTTTGAAAAACACCAACAAATTCAAAAACCTCAACATGGAAAAACACCAACAAATTCAACAGCAACATCAACTTTGAAAAAAACAATAAGATTAAATAAAAAACATTGAATACACCAAAAAATTCAACAGCAAACTCAACTTTGAAAATCACCAACAAATTCAACATAAACCTCAACAATGAAGAGCACATAAAAATTCATCAACAACCTCAACATTCCAAAATACAAACAAATTCAACAACAACCTCAACAATGAAAATCACCAACAAATTCAACAAAAACCTCAACAATGAATAACACCGAAAGATTCATCAACAACCTCAACATTCAAAAAAACCAACAAACTCAACAGAAACCTCAACAATGAAAAACACCTAAAAATTCAACAACAACCTCAACATTCAAAATCACCAACAAATTCAACAACAACCTCAGCAATGAAAAACATCAAAAAATGCAACAAAAACCTCAACATTGAAAATCACCAAAATATTCAACAGCAACCTCAACTTTGAAAAACACCAACAAATTCAAAAACCTCAACATGGAAAAACAACAACAAATTGAACCAGAACCTCAATATTGAAAATCACCAACAATTCAACAACAACCTCAACGATGAAAAACACAAACAATTTCAACAAAAACCTCAACAGTAAAAAACACCAAAAAATTCATCAACAACCTCAACATTCAAAAACGCCAACAAATTCAACAAAAACCTCAGCAATGAAAAACACCAACAAATTCAACGACAACCTCAACAATGAAAAACACCAAAAAATTCAACAACAACCTCAACTTTGAAAAACACCAACAAATTCAACAACCTCAACATTGCAAAACACCAACAATTTCAACTGCAACCTCAACTTTGAAAAACACAAAAAGGATTTAAAAAAACCATTGATAACACCAATAATTTCAACAACATCAACTTTGAAAAACACCAACAAATTCAACCACAACCTCAACATTTAAATTCACCAACAAAGTCAACAACAACCTCAACAATGAAAAACACCAATAAATTCAACAAAAACCTCAACAATGAAAAACACCAACAAATTCAACAACAAACTCAGCTTTGAAAAACACCAACAAATTCAACAACCTCAACATTGAAAAACACCAACAAATTCAACAACAACCTCAACTTTCAAAAATACAAAAAGGTTCAACAAAATCAAAATTGATAACAACAACAAATTCAACAACAACCTCAATACTGAAAATCACCAACAAATTTAACAACAACCTCAACAATGAAAAACATCAAACAATTCAACAACAACCTCAACATTAAAAAACACCAACAAATTCAACAAAAACCTCAACAATTAAAAACACCAACAAATTCAACAACAACGTCAACTTTGAAAAATACCAACAAATTCAACAACCTCAACAATGAAAAACACCGACAAATTCAACAACAAACTCAACATTGAAAATCACCAAAAAATTCAACAACAACCTCAACATTGAAAAACTCCAACAATTTCAACAACAACCTCAACAATGAAAAACACCAAAAAATTCAACAACAAACTCAACATTGAAAATCACCAACAAATTCAACAACAACATGAACTTTGAAAAACACCAACAAATTCAAAAACCTCAACATGGAAAAACACCAACAAATTCAACAGCAACCTCAACTTTGAAAATCACCAACAAATTCAACATAAACCTCAACAATGAAGAGCACCTAAAAATTCATCAACAACCTCAACATTCCAAAATACAAACAAATTCAACAACAACCTCAACAATGAAAATCACCAACAAATTCAACAAAAACCTCAACAATGAATAACACCGAAAGATTCATCAACAACCTCAACATTCAAAAAAACCAACAAACTCAACAGAAACCTCAACAATGAAAAACACCTAAAAATTCAACAACAACCTCAACATTGAAAATCACCAACAAATTCCACAACAACCTCAACAATGAAAAACACCAAATAATGCATCAACAACCTCAACATTCAAAAACAACAAAAAATTCAACAAAAACCTCAACAATGAAAAACACCGAAAAATTCAGCAAGAACCTCAACTTTGAACAGCACCAACAACTTCAACAACCTCAACATTGAAAAACACCAACAATTTCAACTGCAACCTCAACTTCGAAACATAGAAAAATGATCAAAAAAAACCATTGATAACACAAATGAAATCAACACCCTCAACATTCAAAATCACCAACAAATTCAACAACAACCTCAGCTATGAAAAACATCAAAAAATGCAACAAAAACCTCAACATTGAAAATCACCAACAAATTCAACAGCAACCTCAACTTTGAAAAACACCAACAAATTCAAAAACCTCAACATGGAAAAACAACAACAAATTGAACCAGAACCTCAATATTGAAAATCACCAACAATTCAACAACAACCTCAACGATGAAAAACACAAACAATTTCAACAAAAACCTCAACAGTGAAAAACACCAAAAAATTCATCAACAACCTCAACATTCAAAAACGCCAACAAATTCAACAAAAACCTCAGCAATGAAAAACACCAACAAATTCAACAAAAACCTCAACAATGAAAAACACCAACAAATTCAACAACAACCTCAACTTTGAAAAACACCAACAAATTCAACAACCTCAACATTGCAAAACACCAACAATTTCAACTGCAACCTCAACTTTGAAAAACACAAAAAGGATTTAAAAAAACCATTGATAACACCAATAATTTCAACAACATCAACTTTGAAAAACACCAACAAATTCAACCACAACCTCAACATTGAAAATCACCAACAAAGTCAACAACAACCTCAACAATGAAAAACACCAATAAATTCAACAAAAACCTCAACAATGAAAAACACCAACAAATTCAAAAACAAACTCAACTTTGAAAAACACCAACAAATTCAACAACCTCAACATTGAAAAACACCAACAAATTCAACAACAACCTCAACTTTCAAAAATACAAAAGGGTTCAACAAAATAAAAATTGATAACAACAACAAATTCAACAACAACCTCAATACTGAAAATCACCAACAAATTTAACAACAACCTCAACAATGAAAAACATCAAACAATTCAACAACAACCTCAACATTAAAAAACACCAACAAATTCAACAAAAACCTCAACAATTAAAAACACCAACAAATTCAACAACAACGTCAACTTTGAAAAATACCAACAAATTCAACAACCTCAACAATGAAAAACACCAACAAATTCAACAACAAACTCAACATTGAAAATCACCAAAAAATTCAACAATAACCTCAACATTGAAAAACTCCAACAATTTCAACAACAACCTCAAAAATGAAAAACACCAAAAAATTCAACAACAAACTCAACATTGAAAATCACCAACAAATTCAACAACAACATCAACTTTAAAAAACACCAACAAATTCAAAAACCTCAACATGGAAAAACACCAACAAATTCAACAGCAACCTCAACTTTGAAAATCACCAACAAATTCAACAAAAACCTCAACAATGAAAAACACCAAAAAATTCAACAACAACCTCAACTTTGAAAAACACCAACAAATTCAACAACCTCAACATTGCAAATCACCAGCAATTTCAACTGCAACCTCAACTTTGAAAAATACGACAAAGATTTTAAAAAACCATTGATAACACCAATAATTTCAACAACATCAACTTTGAAAAACATAGCAAATTCAACCACAACCTCAACATTGAAAATCACCAACAAAATCAACAACAACCTCAACAATGAAAAACACCAAAAAATTCAACAACAAACTCAACATTGAAAATCACCAACAAATACAACAACAACATGAACTTTGAAAAACACCAACAAATTCAAAAACCTCAACATGGAAAAACACCAACAAATTCAACAGCAACCTCAACTTTGAAAATCACCAACAAATTCAACATAAACCTCAACAATGAAGAGCACCTAAAAATTCATCAACAACCTCAACATTCCAAAAAACAAACAAATTCAACAACAACCTCAATACTGAAAATCACCAACAAATTTAACAACAACCTCAACAATGAAAAACATCAAACAATTCAACAACAACCTCAACGTTAAAAAACACCAACAAATTCAACAAAAACCTCAACAATTAAAAACACCAAAAAATTCAACAACAACGTCAACTTTGAAAAATACCAACAAATTCAACAACCTCAACAATGAAAAACACCAACAAATTCAACAACAAACTCAACATTGATAATCACCAAAAAATTCAACAACAACCTCAACATTGAAAAACTCCTACAATTTCAACAACAACCTCAACAATGAAAAACACCAACAAATTCATCAACAAACTCAACATTGAAAATCACCAACAAATTCAACAACAACATCAACTTTGAAAAACACCAACAAATTCAAAAACCTCAACATGGAAAAACACGAACAAATTCAACAGCAACCTCAACTTTGAAAAAAACAATAAGATTCAATAAAAAACATTGAATACACCAAAAAATTCAACAGCAACCTCAACTTTGAAAATCACCAACAAATTCAACATAATCCTCAACAATGAAGAGCGCATAAAAATTCATCAACAACCTCAACATTCCAAAATACAAACAAATTCAACAACAACCTCAACAATGAAAATCACCAACAAATTCAACAAAAACCTCAACAATGAAAAACACCTAAAAATTCAACAACAACCTCAACATTGAAAATCACCAACAAATTCCACAACAACATCAACAATGAAAAACACCAAATAATGCATCAACACCCTCAACATTCAAAAACAACAAAAAATTCAACAAAAACCTCAACAATGAAAAACAACGGAAAATTCAGCAAGAACCTCAACTTTGAACAGCACCAACAACTTCAACAACCTCAACATTGAAAAACACCAACAATTTCAACTGCAACCTCAACTTCGAAACATAGAAAAATGATCAAAAAAAAACCATTGATAACACCAATGAATTCAACAACCTCAACATTCAAAATCACCAACAAATTCAACAACAACCTCAGCAATGAAAAACATCAAAAAATGCAACAAAAACCTCAACATTGAAAATCACCAACAAATTCAACAGCAACCTCAACTTTGAAAAACACCAACAAATTCAAAAACCTCAACATGGAAAAACAACAACAAATTGAACCAGAACCTCAATATTGAAAATCACCAGCAATTCAACAACAACCTCAACGATGAAAAACACAAACAATTTCAACAAAAACCTCAACAGTGAAAAACACCAAAAAATTCATCAACAACCTCAACATTCAAAAACGCCAACAAATTCAACAATAACCTCAGCAATGAAAAACACCAACAAATTCAACAAAAACCTCAACAATGAAAAACACCAACAAATTCAACAACAACCTCAACTTTGAAAAACACCAACAAATTCAACAACCTCAACATTGCAAAACACCAACAATTTCAACTGCAACCTCAACTTTGAAAAACACAAAAAGGATTTAAAAAAACCATTGATAACACCAATAATTTCAACAACATCAACTTTGAAAAACACCAACAAATTCAACCACAACCTCAACATTGAAAATCACCAACAAAGTCAACAACAACCTCAACAATGAAAAACACCAATAAATTCAACAAAAACCTCAACAATGAAAAACACCAACAAATTCAAAAACAAACTCAACTTTGAAAAACACCAACAAATTCAACAACCTCAACATTGAAAAACACCAACAAATTCAACAACAACCTCAACTTTCAAAAATACAAAAGGGTTCAACAAAATAAAAATTGATAACAACAACAAATTCAACAACAACTGCAATGCTGAAAATCACCTACAAATTTAACAACAAACTCAACAATGAAAAACATCAAACAATTCAACAACAACCTCAACATTAAAAAACACCAACAAATTCAACAAAAACCTCAACAATTAAAAACACCAACAAATTCAACAACAACGTCAACTTTGAAAAATACCAACAAATTCAACAACCTCAACAATGAAAAACACCAACAAATTCAACAACAAACTCATCATTGAAAATCACCAAAAAATTCAACAACAACCTCAACATTGGAAAACTCCAACAATTTCAACAACAACCTCAACAATGAAAAACACCAATAAATTCAACAAGAAACTCAACATTGAAAATCACCAACAAATTCAACAACAACATCAACTTTGAAAAACACCAACAAATTCAAAAACCTCAACATGGAAAAACACCAACAAATTCAACAGCAACCTCAACTTTGAAAATCACCAACATATTCAACATAAACCTCAACAATGAAGAGCACCTAAAAATTCATCAACAACCTCAACATTCCAAAATACAAACAAATTCAACAACAACCTCAACAATGAAAATCACCAACAAATTCAACAAAAACCTCAACAATGAATAACACCGAAAGATTCAACAACCTGAACATTCAAGAAAACCAACAAACTCAACAGAAACCTCAACAATGAAAAACACCTAAAAATTCAACAACAACCTCAACATTGAAAATCACCAACAAATTCCACAACAACATCAACAATGAAAAACATCAAATAATGCATCAACACCCTCAACATTCTAAAACAACAAAAAATTCAACAAAAACCTCAACAATGAAAAACACCGAAAAATTCAGCAAGAACCTCAACTTTGAACAGCACCAACAACTTCAACAACCTCAACATTGAAAAACACCAACAATTTCAACTGCAACCTCAACTTCGAAACATAGAAAAATGATCAAAAAAAACCATTGATAACACCAATGAATTCAACAACCTCAACATTCAATATCACCAACAAATTGAACAACAACCTCAGCAATGAAAAACATCAAAAAATGCAACAAAAACCTCAACATTGAAAATCACCAACAAATTCAACAGCAACCTCAACTTTGAAAAACACCAACAAATTCAAAAACCTCAACATGGAAAAACAACAACAAATTGAACCAGAACCTCAATATTGAAAATCACCAACAATTCAACAACAACCTCAACGATGAAAAACACAAACAATTTCAACAAAAACCTCAACAGTGAAAAACACCAAAAAATTCATCAACAACCTCAACATTCAAAAACGCCAACAAATTCAACAAAAACCTCAGCAATGAAAACACCAACAAATTCAACAACCTCAACATTGCAAAACACCAACAATTTCAACTGCAACCTCAACTTTGAAAAACACAAAAAGGATTAAAAAAAACAATTGATAACACCAATAATTTCAACAACATCAACTTTGAAAAACACAAACAAATTCAACCACAACCTCAACATTGAAAATTACCAACAAAGTCAACAACAACCTCAACAATGAAAAACACCAATAAATTCAACAAAAACCTCAACAATGAAAAACACCAACAAATTCAACAACAAACTCAGCTTTGAAAAACACCAACAAATTCAACAACCTCAACATTGAAAAACACCAACAAATTCAACAACAACCTCAACTTTCAAAAATACAAAAAGGTTCAACAAAATCAAAATTGATAACAACAACAAATTCAACAACAACCTCAATACTGAAAATCACCAACAAATTTAACAACAACCTCAACAATGAAAAACATCAAACAATTCAACAACAACCTCAACGTTAAAAAACACCAACAAATTCAACAAAAACCTCAACAATTAAAAACACCAAAAAATTCAACAACAACGTCAACTTTGAAAAATACCAACAAATTCAACAACCTCAACAATGAAAAACACCAACAAATTCAACAACAAACTCAACATTGATAATCACCAAAAAATTCAACAACAACCTCAACATTGAAAAACTCCTACAATTTCAACAACAACCTCAACAATGAAAAACACCAACAAATTCATCAACAAACTCAACATTGAAAATCACCAACAAATTCAACAACAACATCAACTTTGAAAAACACCAACAAATTCAAAAACCTCAACATGGAAAAACACCAACAAATTCAACAGCAACCTCAACTTTGAAAAAAACAATAAGATTCAATAAAAATCATTGAATACACCAAAACATTCAACAGCAACCTCAACTTTGAAAATCACCAACAAATTCAACATAAACCTCAACAATGAAGAGCGCATAAAAATTCATCAACAACCTCAACATTCCAAAATACAAACAAATTCAACAACAACCTCAACAATGAAAATCACCAACAAATTCAACAAAAACCTCAACAATGAATAACACCGAAAGATTCATCAACAACCTCAACATTCAAAAAACCAACAAACTCAACAGAAACCTCAACAATGAAAAACACCTAAAAATTCAACAACAACCTCAACATTGAAAATCACCAACAAATTCCACAACAACATCAACAATGAAAACACCAAATAATGCATCAACACCCTCAACATTCAAAAACAACAAAAAATTCAACAAAAACCTCAACAATGAAAAACACCGAAAAATTCAGCAAGAACCTCAACTTTGAACAGCTCCAACAACTTCAACAACCTCAACATTGAAAAACACCAACAATTTCAACTGCAACCTCAACTTCGAAACATAGAAAAATGATCAAAAAAAAACCATTGATAACACCAATGAATTCAACAACCTCAACATTCAAAATCACCAACAAATTCAACAACAACCTCAGCAATGAAAAACATCAAAAAATGCAACAAAAACCTCAACATTGAAAATCACCAACAAATTCAACAGCAACCTCAACTTTGAAAAACACCAACAAATTCAAAAACCTCAACATGGAAAAACAACAACAAATTGAACCAGAACCTCAATATTGAAAATCACCAACAATTCAACAAAAACCTCAGCAATGAAAAACACCAACAAATTCAACAAAAACCTCAACAATGAAAAACACCAAAAAATTCAACAACAACCTCAACTTCGAAAAACACCAACAAATTCAACAACCTCAACATTGCAAAACACCAACAATTTCAACAAAAACCTCAACTTTGAAAAACACAAAAAGGATTTAAAAAAACCATTGATATCACCAATAATTTCAACAACATCAACTTTGAAAAACACCAACAAATTCAACCACAACCTCAACATTGAAAATCACCAACAAAGTCAACAACAACCTCAACAATGAAAAACACCAATAAATTCAACAAAAACCTCAACAATGAAAAACACCAACAAATTCAAAAACAAACTCAACTTTGAAAAACACCAACAAATTCAACAACCTCAACATTGAAAAACACCAACAAATTCAACAACAACCTCAACTTTCAAAAATACAAAAGGGTTCAACAAAATAAAAATTGATAACAACAACAAATTCAACAACAACCTCAATACTGAAAATCACCAACAAATTTAACAACAACCTCAACAATGAAAAACATCAAACAATTCAACAACAACCTCAACATTAAAAAACACCAACAAATTCAACAAAAACCTCAACAATTAAAAACACCAACAAATTCAACAACAACGTCAACTTTGAAAAATACCAACAAATTCAACAACCTCAACAATGAAAAACACCAACAAATTCAACAACAAACTCAACATTGATAATCACCAAAAAATTCAACAACAACCTCAACATTGAAAAACTCCTACAATTTCAACAACAACCTCAACAATGAAAAACACCAAAAAATTCATCAACAAACTCAACATTGAAAATCACCAACAAATTCAACAACAACATCAACTTTGAAAAACACCAACAAATTCAAAAACCTCAACATGGAAAAACACGAACAAATTCAACAGCAACCTCAACTTTGAAAAAAACAATAAGATTCAATAAATAACATTGAATACACCAAAAAATTCAACAGCAACCTCAACTTTGAAATTCACCAACAAATTCAACATAAACCTCAACAATGAAGAGCGCATAAAAATTCATCAACAACCTCAACATTCCAAAATACAAACAAATTCAACAACAACCTCAACAATGAAAATCACCAACAAATTCAACAAAAACCTCAACAATGAATAACACCGAAAGATTCATCAACAACCTCAACATTCAAAAAAACCAACAAACTCAACAGAAACCTCAACAATGAAAAACACCTAAAAATTCAACAACAACCTCAACATTGAAAATCACCAACAAATTCCACAACAACATCAACAATGAAAAACAACAAATAATGCATCAACACCCTCAACATTCAAAAACAACAAAAAATTCAACAAAAACCTCAACAATGAAAAACACCGAAAAATTCAGCAAGAACCTCAACTTTGAACAGCACCAACAACTTCAACAACCTCAACATTGAAAAACACCAACAATTTCAACTGCAACCTCAACTTCGAAACATAGAAAAATGATCAAAAAAAAACCATTGATAACACCAATGAATTCAACAACCTCAACATTCAAAATCACCAACAAATTCAACAACAAACTCAGCAATGAAAAACATCAAAAAATGCAACAAAAACCTCAACATTGAAAATCACCAACAAATTCAACAGCAACCTCAACTTTGAAAAACACCAACAAATTCAAAAACCTCAACATGGAAAAACAACAACAAATTGAACCAGAACCTCAATATTAAAAATCACCAACAATTCAACAACAACCTCAACGATGAAAAACACAAACAATTTCAACAAAAACCTCAACAGTGAAAAACACCAAAAAATTCATCAACAACCTCAACATTCAAAAACGCCAACAAATTCAACAAAAACCTCAGCAATGAAAAACACCAACAAATTCAACAAAAACCTCAACAATGAAAAACACCAACAAATTCAACAACAACCTCAACTTTGAAAAACACCAACAAATTCAACAACCTCAACATTGCAAAACACCAACAATTTCAACAAAAACCTCAACTTTGAAAAACACAAAAAGGATTTAAAAAAACCATTGATATCACCAATAATTTCAACAACATCAACTTTGAAAAACACCAACAAATTCAACCACAACCTCAACATTGAAAATCACCAACAAAGTCAACAACAACCTCAACAATGAAAAACACCAATAAATTCAACAAAAACCTCAACAATGAAAAACACCAACAAATTCAAAAACAAACTCAACTTTGAAAAACACCAACAAATTCAACAACAACCTCAACTTTCAAAAATACAAAAGGGTTCAACAAAATAAAAATTGATAACAACAACAAATTCAACAACAACCTCAATACTGAAAATCACCAACAAATTTAACAACAACCTCAACAATGAAAAACATCAAACAATTCAACAACAACCTCAACATTAAAAAACACCAACAAATTCAACAAAAACCTCAACAATTAAAAACACCAACAAATTCAACAACAACGTCAACTTTGAAAAATACCAACAAATTCAACAACCTCAACAATGAAAAACACCGACAAATTCAACAACAAACTCAACATTGAAAATCACCAAAAAATTCAACAACAACCTCAACATTGAAAAACTCCAACAATTTCAACAACAACCTCAACAATGAAAAACACCAAAAAATTCAACAACAAACTCAACATTGAAAATCACCAACAAATTCAACAACAACATCAACTTTGAAAAACACCAACAAATTCAAAAACCTCAACATGGAAAAACACCAACAAATTCAACAGCAACCTCAACTTTGAAAATCACCAACAAATTCAACAAAAACCTCAACAATGAAAAACACCAAAAAATTCAACAACAACCTCAACTTTGAAAAACACCATCAAATTCAACAACCTCAACATTGCAAATCACCAGCAATTTCAACTGCAACCTCAACAGTGAAAAATACGACAAAGATTTTAAAAAACCATTGATAACACCAATAATTTCAACAACATCAACTTTGAAAAACACCAGCAAATTCTACCACAACCTCAACATTGAAAATCACCACCAAAATCAACAAAAACCTCAACAATGAAAAACACCAACAAATTCAACAACAAACTCAGCTTTGAAAAACACCAACAAATTCAACAACCTCAACATTGAAAAACACCAACAAATTCAACAACAACCTCAACTTTCAAAAATACAAAATGGTTCAACAAAATAAAAATTGATAACAACAACAAATTCAACAACAACCTCAATATTGAAAAGCACCAACAAATTTAACAACAACCACAACAATGAAAAACATCAAACAATTCAACAACAACCTCAACATTCAAAAAAACCAACAAATTCAACAACAACCTCAACAATGAGAGACACCAAAAAATTCATCAACAACTTCAACATTCAAAAACAGCAACAAATTCAACAAAATCCTCAACAATTAAAAACACCAAAAAATTCAACAACATCGTCAACTTTGAAAAATACCAACAAATTCAACAACCTCAACAATGAAAAACACCAACAAATTCAACAACAAACTCAACATTTAAAATCAACTAAAAATTCAACAACAGCCTCAACATTGAAAAACTCCAACAATTTCAACAACAACCTCAACAATGAAAAACACCAAAAAATTCAACAACAAACTCAACATTGAAAATCACCAACAAATTCAACAACAACATCAACTTTGAAAAACACCAACAAATTCAAAAACCTCAACATGGAAAAACAACAACAAATTGAACCAGAGCCTCAACATTGAAAATCACCAACAAATTCAACAACAACCTCAACAATGAAAAACACAAACAATTTCAACAAAAACCTCAACAATGAAAAACACCAAAAAATTCATCAACAACCTCAACATTCAAAAACGCCAACAAATTCAACAAAAACCTCAACAATGAAAAACACCAAAAAATTCAACGACAACCTCAACATTGAAAATCACCAACAAATTCAACAAAAACCTCAACAATGAAAAACACCAAAAAATTCAACAACAACCTCAACTTTGAAAAACACCAACAAATTCAACAACCTCAACATTGCAAATCACCAACAATTTCAACTGCAACCTCAACTTTGAAAAATACGAAAAAGATTTTAAAAAACCATTGATAACACCAATAATTTCAACAACATCAACTTTGAAAAACACCAGCAAATTCAACCACAACCTCAACATTGAAAATCACCAACAAAGTCAACAACAACCTCAACAATGAGAAACACCAACAAATTCAACAAAAACCTCAACAATGAAAAACACCAACAAATTCAACAACAAACTCAGCTTTGAAAAACACCAACAAATTCAACAATCTCAACATTGAAAAACACCAACAAATTCAACAACAACCTCAACTTTCAAAAATACAGAAAGGTTCAACAAAATAAAAATTCATAACAACAACAAATTCAACAACAACCTCAATATTGAAAATCAACAACAAATTTAACAACAACCACAACAATGAAAAACATCAAACAATTCAACAACAACCTCAACATTCAAAAACACCAACAAATTCAACAACAACCTCAACAATGAAAAACACTTAAAAATTCTTCAACAACTTCAACATTCAAAAACAGCAACAAATTCAACAAAATCCTCAACAATTAAAAACACCAACAAATTCAACAACAACGTCAACTTTGAAAAATACCAACAAATTCAACAACCTCAACAATGAAAAACACCAACAAATTCAACAACAAACTCAACATTGAAAATCAACAAAAAATTCAACAACAGCCTCAACATTGAAAAACACCAACAATTTCAACACAAACCTCAACAATGAAAAACACCAAAAAATTCAACAACAAACTCAACATTGAAAATCACCAACAAATTCAACAACAACATCAACTTTGAAAAACACCAACAAATTCAAAAACCTCAACTTTCAAAAGCACCAACAAATTCAACCACAACCTCAACATTGAAAATCACCAACAAATTCAAAAACAACCTCAACAATGAAAAACACCAACAAATTGAACAAAAACCTCAACAAGGAAATACACCGAAAGATTCATCAACAACCTCAACATTCAAAAACACCAACAACCTCAACAGAAACCTCAACAATGAAAAACTCCTAAAAATTCAACATCAACCTCAACAATGAAAAACACCAAATAATGCATCAACAACCTCAACATTCAAAAACAACAAAAAATTCAACAAAAACCTCAACAATGAAAAACACCGAAAAATTCAACAACAACCTCAACTTTGAACAACACCAACAACTTCAACAACCTCAACTTTGAAAAACACCAACAATTTCAACTGCAACCTCAACTTTGAAACATAGGAAAATGATCAAAAAAAACCATTGATAACACCTATGAATTCAACAAACTCAACATTCAAAATCACCAACAAATTCAACAACAACCTCAGTATTGAAAAACATCTAAAAATGCAACAACAACCTCAACATTGAAAATCACCAACAAATTCAACAACAACCTCAACTTTGAAAAACACCAACAAATTCAAAAACCTCAACATGGAAAAACAACAACAAATTGAACCAGAACTTCAATATTGAAAATCACCAACAAATTCAACAACAACCTCAACAATGAAAAACACAAAAAAATTCATCAACAACCTCAACATTCAAAAACACCAAAAAATTCAACAACAACCTCAACTTTGAAAAACACCAACAAATTCAACAACCTCAACATTGAAAAAAACCAACAATTTCAACTTCAACCTCAACTTTGAAAAATACAAAAAAGATTTTAAATACCACTGATAACACCAATAAATTCAATAACCTCAGCATTGAAAATCACCAACAAATTCAACACCAACCTCAGCAATGAAAAACATCAAAAAATTCAACAACAACCTCAACTTTGAAAAACACCAAAAAAATTCAACAACCTCAACATTGAGAAACAGCAACAAATTCAACTGCAACCTCAACTTTGAAAAAAACAATAAGATTCAATAAAAAACATTGAATACACCAAAAAATACATCAGCAACCTCAACTTTGAAAATCACCAACAAATTCAACATAAACCTCAACAATGAAGAGCACCTAAAAATTCATCAACAACCTCAACATTCAAAAATACCATCAAATTCAACAACAACCTCAACAATGAAAATCACAAACAAATTCAACAAAAACCTCAACAATGAATAACACCGAAAGATTCATCAATAACCTCAACATTCAAAAAAACCAACAAACTCAACAGAAACCTCAACAATGAAAAACACCTAAAAATTCAACAACAACCTCAACATTGAAAATCACCAACAAATTCCACAACAACCTCAACAATGAAAAACACCAAATAATGCATCAACAACCTCAACATTCAAAAACAACAAAAAATTCAACAAAAACCTCAACAATGAAAAACACCGAAAAATTCAGCAAGAACCTCAACTTTGAACAGCACCAGCAACTTCAACAACCTCAACTTTGAAAAACACCAACAAATTCAACCACAACCTCAACATTGAAAATCACCAACATAGTCAACAACAACCTCAACAATGAAAAACACCAATAAATTCAACAAAAACCTCAACAATGAAAAACACCAACAAATTCAACAACAAACTCAGCATTGAAAAACATCAACAAATTCAACAACCTCAACATTGAAAAACACCAACAAATTCAACAACAACCTCAACTTTCAAAAATACAAAAAGGTTCAACAAAATAAAAATTGATAACAACAACAAATTCAACAACAACCTCAATACTGAAAATCACCAACAAATTTAACAACAACCTCAACAATGAAAAACATCAAACAATTCAACAACAACCTCAACATTAAAAAACACCAACAAATTCAACAAAAACCTCAACAATTAAAAACACCAAAAAATTCAACAACAACGTCAACTTTGAAAAATTCCAACAAATTCAACAACCTCAACAATGAAAAACACCAACAAATTTAACAACAAACTCAACATTGATAATCACCAAAAAATTCAACAACAACCTCAACATTGAAAAAC
Organism: Cetorhinus maximus; assembly: GCF_964194155.1. Classification (NCBI taxonomy): domain Eukaryota; kingdom Metazoa; phylum Chordata; class Chondrichthyes; order Lamniformes; family Cetorhinidae; genus Cetorhinus; species Cetorhinus maximus. The sequence continues at coordinate 386,074 of NW_027596164.1, read as the reverse complement.
TCCTACAATTTCAACAACAACCTCAACAATGAAAAACACCAAAAAATTCAACAACAAAATCAACATTGAAAATCACCAACAAATTCAACAACAACATCAACTTTGAAAAACACCAACAAATTCAAAAACCTCAACATGGAAAAACACCAACAAATTCAACAGCAACATCAACTTTGAAAAAAACAATAAGATTAAATAAAAAACATTGAATACACCAAAAAATTCAACAGCAAACTCAACTTTGAAAATCACCAACAAATTCAACATAAACCTCAACAATGAAGAGCACATAAAAATTCATCAACAACCTCAACATTCCAAAATACAAACAAATTCAACAACAACCTCAACAATGAAAATCACCAACAAATTCAACAAAAACCTCAACAATGAATAACACCGAAAGATTCATCAACAACCTCAACATTCAAAAAAACCAACAAACTCAACAGAAACCTCAACAATGAAAAACACCTAAAAATTCAACAACAACCTCAACATTCAAAATCACCAACAAATTCAACAACAACCTCAGCAATGAAAAACATCAAAAAATGCAACAAAAACCTCAACATTGAAAATCACCAACATATTCAACAGCAACCTCAACTTTGAAAAACACCAACAAATTCAAAAACCTCAACATGGAAAAACAACAACAAATTGAACCAGAACCTCAATATTGAAAATCACCAACAATTCAACAACAACCTCAACGATGAAAAACACAAACAATTTCAACAAAAACCTCAACAGTAAAAAACACCAAAAAATTCATCAACAACCTCAACATTCAAAAACGCCAACAAATTCAACAGAAACCTCAGCAATGAAAAACACCAACAAATTCAACGACAACCTCAACAATGAAAAACACCAAAAAATTCAACAACAACCTCAACTTTGAAAAACACCAACAAATTCAACAACCTCAACATTGCAAAACACCAACAATTTCAACTGCAACCTCAACTTTGAAAAACACAAAAAGGATTTAAAAAAACCATTGATAACACCAATAATTTCAACAACATCAACTTTGAAAAACACCAACAAATTCAACCACAACCTCAACATTTAAATTCACCAACAAAGTCAACAACAACCTCAACAATGAAAAACACCAATAAATTCAACAAAAACCTCAACAATGAAAAACACCAACAAATTCAACAACAAACTCAGCTTTGAAAAACATCAACAAATTCAACAACCTCAACATTGAAAAACACCAACAAATTCAACAACAACCTCAACTTTCAAAAATACAAAAAGGTTCAACAAAATCAAAATTGATAACAACAACAAATTCAACAACAACCTCAATACTGAAAATCACCAACAAATTTAACAACAACCTCAACAATGAAAAACATCAAACAATTCAACAACAACCTCAACATTAAAAAACACCAACAAATTCAACAAAAACCTCAACAATTAAAAACACCAAAAAATTCAACAACAACGTCAACTTTGAAAAATTCCAACAAATTCAACAACCTCAACAATGAAAAACACCAACAAATTTAACAACAAACTCAACATTGATAATCACCAAAAAATTCAACAACAACCTCAACATTGAAAAACTCCTACAATTTCAACAACAACCTCAACAATGAAAAACACCAAAAAATTCAACAACAAAATCAACATTGAAAATCACCAACAAATTCAACAACAACATCAACTTTGAAAAACACCAACAAATTCAAAAACCTCAACATGGAAAAACACCAACAAATTCAACAGCAACATCAACTTTGAAAAAAACAATAAGATTAAATAAAAAACATTGAATACACCAAAAAATTCAACAGCAAACTCAACTTTGAAAATCACCAACAAATTCAACATAAACCTCAACAATGAAGAGCACATAAAAATTCATCAACAACCTCAACATTCCAAAATACAAACAAATTCAACAACAACCTCAACAATGAAAATCACCAACAAATTCAACAAAAACCTCAACAATGAATAACACCGAAAGATTCAACAACAACCTCAACATTGAAAATCACCAACATATTCAACAGCAACCTCAACTTTGAAAAACACCAACAAATTCAAAAACCTCAACATGGAAAAACAACAACAAATTGAACCAGAACCTCAATATTGAAAATCACCAACAATTCAACAACAACCTCAACGATGAAAAACACAAACAATTTCAACAAAAACCTCAACAGTAAAAAACACCAAAAAATTCATCAACAACCTCAACATTCAAAAACGCCAACAAATTCAACAAAAACCTCAGCAATGAAAAACACCAACAAATTCAACGACAACCTCAACAATGAAAAACACCAAAAAATTCAACAACAACCTCAACTTTGAAAAACACCAACAAATTCAACAACCTCAACATTGCAAAACACCAACAATTTCAACTGCAACCTCAACTTTTAAAAACACAAAAAGGATTTAAAAAAACCATTGATAACACCAATAATTTCAACAACATCAACTTTGAAAAACACCAACAAATTCAACCACAACCTCAACATTTAAATTCACCAACAAAGTCAACAACAACCTCAACAATGAAAAACACCAATAAATTCAACAAAAACCTCAACAATGAAAAACACCAACAAATTCAACAACAAACTCAGCTTTGAAAAACACCAACAAATTCAACAACCTCAACATTGAAAAACACCAACAAATTCAACAACAACCTCAACTTTCAAAAATACAAAAAGGTTCAACAAAATCAAAATTGATAACAACAACAAATTCAACAACAACCTCAATACTGAAAATCACCAACAAATTTAACAACAACCTCAACAATGAAAAACATCAAACAATTCAACAACAACCTCAACATTAAAAAACACCAACAAATTCAACAAAAACCTCAACAATTAAAAACACCAACAAATTCAACAACAACGTCAACTTTGAAAAATACCAACAAATTCAACAACCTCAACAATGAAAAACACCGACAAATTCAACAACAAACTCAACATTGAAAATCACCAAAAAATTCAACAACAACCTCAACATTGAAAAACTCCAACAATTTCAACAACAACCTCAACAATGAAAAACACCAAAAAATTCAACAACAAACTCAACATTGAAAATCACCAACAAATTCAACAACAACATGAACTTTGAAAAACACCAACAAATTCAAAAACCTCAACATGGAAAAACACCAACAAATTCAACAGCAACCTCAACTTTGAAAATCACCAACAAATTCAACATAAACCTCAACAATGAAGAGCACCTAAAAATTCATCAACAACCTCAACATTCCAAAATACAAACAAATTCAACAACAACCTCAACAATGAAAATCACCAACAAATTCAACAAAAACCTCAACAATGAATAACACCGAAAGATTCATCAACAACCTCAACATTCAAAAAAACCAACAAACTCAACAGAAACCTCAACAATGAAAAACACCTAAAAATTCAACAACAACCTCAACTTTGAAAATCACCAACAAATTCCACAACAACATCAACAATGAAAAATACCAAATAATGCATCAACACCCTCAACATTCAAAAACAACAAAAAATTCAACAAAAACCTCAACAATGAAAAACACCGAAAAATTCAGCAAGAACCTCAACTTTGAACAGCACCAACAACTTCAACAACCTCAACATTGAAAAACACCAACAATATCAACTGCAACCTCAACTTCGAAACATAGAAAAATGATCAAAAAAATCCATTGATAACACCAATGAATTCAACAACCTCAACATTCAAAATCACCAACAAATTCAACAACAACCTCAGCAGTGAAAAACATCAAAAAATGCAACAAAAACCTCAACATTGAAAATCACCAACAAATTCAACAGCAACCTCAACTTTGAAAAACACCAACAAATTCAAAAACCTCAACATGGAAAAACAACAACAAATTGAACCAGAACCTCAATATTGAAAATCACCAACAATTCAACAACAACCTCAACGATGAAAAACACAAACAATTTCAACAAAAACCTCAACAGTGAAAAACACCAAAAAATTCATCAACAACCTTAACATTCAAAAACGCCAACAAATTCAACAAAAACCTCAGCAATGAAAAACACCAACAAATTCAACAAAAACCTCAACAATGAAAAACACCAAAAAATTCAACAACAACCTCAACTTTGAAAAACACCAACAAATTCAACAACCTCAACATTGCAAAACACCAACAATTTCAACTGCAACCTCAACTTTGAAAAACACAAAAATGATTTAAAAATACCATTGATAACACCAATAATTTCAACAACATCAACTTTGAAAAACACCAACAAATTCAACCACAACCTCAACATCGAAAATCACCAACAAAGTCAACAACAACCTCAACAATGAAAAACACCAATAAATTCAACAAAAACCTCAACAATGAAAAACACCAACAAATTCAACAACAAACTCAGCTTTGAAAAACACCAACAAATTCAACAACCTCAACATTGAAAAACACCAACTAATTCAACAACAACCTGAACATTCAAAAATACAAAAAGGTTCAACAAAACAAAAATTGATAACAACAACAAATTCAACAACAACCTCAATACTGAAAATCACCAACAAATTTAACAACAACCTCAACAATGAAAAACATCAAACAATTCAACAACAACCTCAACATTCAAAAACACCAACAAATTCAACAAAAACCTCAACAATTAAAAACACCAAAAAATTCAACAACAACGTCAACTTTGAAAAATACCAACAAATTCAACAACCTCAACAATGAAAAACACCAACAAATTCAACAACAAACTCAACATTGAAAATCCCCAAAAAATTCAACAACAACCTCAACATTGAAAAACTCCAACAATTTCAACAACAACCTCAACAATGAAAAACTCCAAAAAATTCAACAACAAACTCAACATTGAAAATCACCAACAAATTCAACATAAACCTCAACAATGAAGAGCACCTAAAAATTCATCAACAACCTCAACATTCAAAAATACCATCAAATTCAACAACAACCTCAACAATGAAAATCACCAACAAATTCAACAAAAACCTCAACAATGAATAACACCGAAAGATTCATCAACAACCTCAACATTCAAAAAAACCAACAAACTCAACAGAAACCTCAACAATGAAAAACACCTAAAAATTCAACAACAACCTCAACATTGAAAATCACCAACAAATTCCACAACAACCTCAACAATGAAAAACACCAAATAATGCATCAACAACCTCAACATTCAAAAACAACAAAAAATTCAACAAAAACCTCAACAATGAAAAACACCGAAAAATTCAGCAAGAACCTCAACTTTGAACAGCACCAACAACTTCAACATCCTCAACATTGAAAAACACCAACAATTTCAACTGCAACCTCAACTTTGAAACATAGAAAAATGATCAAAAAAAACCATTCATAACACCAATGAAATCAACACCCTCAACATTCAAAATCACCAACAAATTCAACAACAACCTCAGCAATGAAAAACATCAAAAAATGCAACAAAAACCTCAACATTGAAAATCACCAACAAATTCAAAAACCTCAACATGGAAAAACAACAACAAATTGAACCAGAACCTCAATATTGAAAATCACCAACAAATTCAACAACAACCTCAACGATGAAAAACATCAAACAATTTCAACAAAAACCTCAACAGTGAAAAACACCAAAAAATTCATCAACAACCTCAACATTCAAAAACGCCAACAAATTCAACAAAAACCTCAGCAATGAAAAACACCAACAAATTCAACAAAAACCTCAACAATGAAAAACACCAAAAAATTCAACAACAACCTCAACTTTGAAAAACACCAACAAATTCAACAACCTCAACATTGCAAAACACCAACAATTTCAACTGCAACTTCAACTTTGAAAAACACAAAAAGGATTTAAAAAAACCATTGATAACACCAATAATTTCAACAACATCAAGTTTGAAAAACACCAACAAATTCAACCACAACCTCAACATTGAAAATCACCAACAAAGTCAACAACAACCTCAACAATGAAAAACACCAATAAATTCAACAAAAACCTCAACAATGAAAAACACCAACAAATTCAACAACAAACTCAGCTTTGAAAAACACCGACAAATTCAACAACCTCAACATTGAAAAACACCAACAAATTCAACAACAACCTCAACTTTCAAAACTACAAAAAGGTTCAACAAAATCAAAATTGATAACAACAACAAATTCAACAACAACCTCAATACTGAAAATCACCAACAAATTTAACAACAACCTCAACAATGAAAAACATCAAACAATTCAACAACAACCTCAACGTTAAAAAACACCAACAAATTCAACAAAAACCTCAACAATTAAAGACACCAAAAAATTCAACAACAACGTCAACTTTGAAAAATACCAATAAATTCAACAACCTCAACAATGAAAAACAGCAACAAATTCAACATCAAACTCAACATTGATAATCACCAAAAAATTCAACAACAACCTCAACATTGAAAAACTCCTACAATTTCAACAACAACCTCAACAATGAAAAACACCAAAAAATTCATCAACAAACTCAACATTGAAAATCACCAACAAATTCAACAACAATATCAACTTTGAAAAACACCAACAAATTCAAAAACCTCAACATGGAAAAACACGAACAAATTCAACAGCAACCTCAACTTTGAAAAAAACAATAAGATTCAATAAAAAACATTGAATACACCAAAAAATTCAACAGCAACCTCAACTTTGAAAATCACCAACAAATTCAACATAAACCTCAACAATGAAGAGCGCATAAAAATTCATCAACAACCTCAACATTCCAAAATACAAACAAATTCAACAACAACCTCAACAATGAAAATCACCAACAAATTCAACAAAAACCTCAACAATGAATAACACCGAAAGATTCATCAACAACCTCAACATTCAAAAAAACCAACAAACTCAACAGAAACCTCAACAATGAAAAACACCTAAAAATTCAACAACAACCTCAACATTGAAAATCACCAACAAATTCCACAACAACATCAACAATGAAAAACAACAAATAATGCATCAACACCCTCAACATTCAAAAACAACAAAAAATTCAACAAAAACCTCAACAATGAAAAACACCGAAAAATTCAGCAAGAACCTCAACTTTGAACAGCACCAACAACTTCAACAACCTCAACATTGAAAAACACCAACAAGTTCAACTGCAACCTCAACTTCGAAACATAGAAAAATGATCAAAAAAAAACCATTGATAACACCAATGAATTCAACAACCTCAACATTCAAAATCACCAACAAATTCAACAACAACCTCAGCAATGAAAAGCATCAAAAAATGCAACAAAAACCTCAACATTGAAAATCACCAACACATTCAACAGCAACCTCAACTTTGAAAAACACCAACAAATTCAAAAACCTCAACATGGAAAAACAACAACAAATTGAACCAGAACCTCAATATTGAAAAGCACCAACAATTTAACAACAACCTCAACGTTGAAAAACACAAACAATTTCAACAAAAACCTCAACAGTGAAAAACACCAAAAAATTCATCAACAACCTCAACATTCAAAAACGCCAACAAATTCAACAAAAACCTCAGCAATGAAAAACACCAACAAATTCAACAAAAACCTCAACAATGAAAAACACCAAAAAATTCAACAACAACCTCAACTTTGAAAAACACCAACAAATTCAACAACCTCAACATTGCAAAACACCAACAATTTCAACTGCAACCTCAACTTTTAAAAACACAAAAAGGATTTAAAAAAACCATTGATAACACCAATAATTTCAACAACATCAACTTTGAAAAACACCAACAAATTCAACCACAACCTCAACATTGAAAATCACCAACAAAGTCAACAACAACCTCAACAATGAAAAACACCAATAAATTCAGCAAAAACCTCAACAATGAAAAACACCAACAAATTCAAAAACAAACTCAACTTTGAAAAACACCAACAAATTCAACAACCTCAACATTGAAAAACACCAACAAATTCAACAACAACCTCAACTTTCAAAAATACAAAAGGGTTCAACAAAATAAAAATTGATAACAACAACAAATTCAACAACAACCTCAATACTGAAAATCACCAACAAATTTAACAACAACCTCAACAATGAAAAACATCAAACAATTCAACAACAAGCTCAACATTAAAAAACACCAACAAATTCAACAAAAACCTCAACAATTAAAAACACCAACAAATTCAACAACAACGTCAACTTTGAAAAATACCAACAAATTCAACAACCTCAACAATGAAAAACACCAACAAATTCAACAACAAACTCAACATTGAAAATCACCAAAAAATTCAACAACAACCTCAACATTGAAAAACTCCAACAATTTCAACAACAACCTCAACAATGAAAAACACCAAAAAATTCAACAACAAACTCAACATTGAAAATCACCAACAAATTCAACAACAACATCAACTTTGAAAAACACCAACAAATTCAAAAACCTCAACATGGAAAAACACCAACAAATTCAACAGAAACCTCAACTTTGAAAATCACCAACAAATTCAACATAAACCTCAACAATGAAGAGCACCTAAAAATTCATCAACAACCTCAACATTCAAAAATACAAACAAATTCAACAACAACCTCAACTTTGAAAATCACCAACAAATTCAACAAAAACCTCAACAATGAATAACACCGAAAGATTCAACAACCTGAACATTCAATAAAACCAACAAACTCAACAGAAACCTCAACAATGAAAAACACCTAAAAATTCAACAACAACCTCAACATTGAAAATCACCAACAAATTCCACAACAACATCAACAATGAAAAACACCAAATAATGCATCAACACCCTCAACATTCAAAAACAACAAAAAATTCAACAAAACCCTCAACAATGAAAAACACCGAAAAATTCAACAACAACCTTAACTTTGAACAGCACCAACAACTTCAACAACCTCAACATTGAAAAACACCAACAATTTCAACTGCAACCTCAACTTCGAAACATAGAAAAATGATCAAAAAAAACCATTGATAACACCAATGAATTCAACAACCTCAACATTCAATATCACCAACAAATTCAACAACAACCTCAGCAATGAAAAACATCAAAAAATGCAACAAAAACCTCAACATTGAAAATCACCAACAAATTCAACAACAACCTCAACTTTGAAAAACACCAACAAATTCAAAAACCTCAACATGGAAAAACAACAACAAATTGAACCAGAACCTCAATATTGAAAATCACCAACAATTCAACAACAACCTCAACGATGAAAAACACAAACAATTTCAACAAAAACCTCAACAGTGAAAAACACCAAAAAATTCATCAACAACCTCAACATTCAAAAACGCCAACAAATTCAACAAAAACCTCAGCAATGAAAACACCAACAAATTCAACAACCTCAACATTGCAAAACACCAACAATTTCAACTGCAACCTCAACTTTGAAAAACACAAAAAGGATTAAAAAAAACCATTGATAACACCAATAATTTCAACAACATCAACTTTGAAAAACACCAACAAATTCAACCACAACCTCAACATTGAAAATTACCAATAAAGTCAACAACAACCTCAACAATGAAAAACACCAATAAATTCAACAAAAACCTCAACAATGAAAAACACCAACAAATTCAACAACAAACTCAGCTTTGAAAAACACCAACAAATTCAACAACCTCAACATTGAAAAACACCAACAAATTCAACAACAACCTCAACTTTCAAAAATACAAAAAGGTTCAACAAAATCAAAATTGATAACAACAACAAATTCAACAACAACCTCAATACTGAAAATCACCAACAAATTTAACAACAACCTCAACAATGAAAAACATCAGCAATTCAACAACAACCTCAACATTCAAAAACACCAACAAATTCAACAAAAACCTCAACAATTAAAAACACCAAAAAATTCAACAACAACGTCAACTTTGAAAAATACCAACAAATTCAACAACCTCAACAATGAAAAACACCAACAAATTCAACAACAAACTCAACATTGAAAATCACCAAAAAATTCAACAACAACCTCAACATTTAAAAACTCCTACAATTTCAACAACAACCTCAACAATGAATAACACCAAAAAATTCAACAACAAACTCAGCTTTGAAAAACACCAACAAATTCAACAACCTCAACATTGAAAAACACCAACAAATTCAACAACAACCTCAACTTTCAAAAATACAAAAAGGTTCAACAAAATCAAAATTGATAACAACAACAAATTCAACAACAACCTAAATACTGAAAATCACCAACAAATTTAACAACAACCTCAACAATGAAAAACATCAAACAATTCAACAACAACCTCAACGTTAAAAAACACCAACAAATTCAACAAAAACCTCAACAATTAAAAACACAAAAAAATTCAACAACAACGTCAACTTTGAAAAATACCAACAACTTCAACAACCTCAACAATGAAAAACACCAACAAATTCAACAACAAACTCAACATTGATAATCACCAAAAAATTCAACAACAACCTCAACATTGAAAAACTCCTAAAATTTCAACAACAACCTCAACAATGAAAAACACCAAAAAATTCATCAACAAACTCAACATTGAAAATCACCAACAAATTCAACAACAACATCAACTTTGAAAAACACCAACAAATTCAAAAACCTCAACATGGAAAAACACGAACAAATTCAACAGCAACCTCAACTTTGAAAATCACCAACAAATTCAACATAAACCTCAACAATGAAGAGCGCATAAAAATTCATCAACAACCTCAACATTCCAAAATACAAACAAATTCAACAACAACCTCAACAATGAAAATCACCAACAAATTCAACAAAAACCTCAACAATGAATAACACCGAAAGATTCATCAACAACCTCAACATTCAAAAAAACCAACAAACTCAACAGAAACCTCAACAATGAAAAACACCTAAAAATTCAACAACAACCTCAACATTGAAAATCACCAACAAATTCCACAACAACATCAACAATGAAAAACAACAAATAATGCATCAACACCCTCAACATTCAAAAACAACAAAAAATTCAACAAAAACCTCAACAATGAAAAACACCGAAAAATTCAGCAAGAACCTCAACTTTGAACAGCACCAACAACTTCAACAACCTCAACATTGAAAAACACCAACAATTTCAACTGCAACCTCAACTTCGAAACATAGAAAAATGATCAAAAAAAAACCATTGATAACACCAATGAATTCAACAACCTCAACATTCAAAATCACCAACAAATTCAACAACAACCTCATCAATGAAAAACATCAAAAAATGCAACAAAAACCTCAACATTGAAAATCACCAACAAATTCAACAGCAACCTCAACTTTAAAAAACACCAACAAATTCAAAAACCTCAACATGGAAAAACAACAACAAATTGAACCAGAACCTCAATATTGAAAATCACCAACAATTCAACAACAACCTCAACGATGAAAAACACAAACAATTGCAACAAAAACTTCAACAGTGAAAAACACCAAAAAATTCATCAACAACCTCAACATTCAAAAACGCCAACAAATTCAACAAAAACCTTAGCAATGAAAAACACCAACAAATTCAACGACAACCTCAACAATGAAAAACACCAAAAAATTCAACAACAACCTCAACTTTGAAAAACACCAACAAATTCAACAACCTCAACATTGCAAAACACCAACAATTTCAACTGCAACCTCAACTTTGAAAAACACAAAAAGGATTTAAAAAAACCATTGATAACACCAATAATTTCAACAACATCAACTTTGAAAAACACCAACAAATTCAACCACAACCTCAACATTCAAAATCACCAACAAAGTCAACAACAACCTCAACAATGAAAAACACCAATAAATTCAACAAAAACCTCAACAATGAAAAACACCAACAAAATCAACAACAACCTCAACTTTCAAAAATACAAAAGGGTTCAACAAAATCAAAATTGATAACAACAACAAATTCAACAACAACCTCAATACTGAAAATCACCAACAAATTTAACAACAACCTCAACAATGAAAAACATCCAACAATTCAACAACAACCTCAACATTAAAAAACACCAACAAATTCAACAAAAACCTCAACAATTAAAAACACCAACAAATTTAACAACAACGCCAACTTTGAAAAATACCAACAAATTCAACAACCTCAACAATGAAAAACACCAACAAATTCAACAACAAACTCAACATTGAAAATCACCAACAAATTCAACAACAACATCAACTTTGAAAAACACCAACAATTTCAAAAACCTCAACATCGAAAAACACCAACAAATTCAACAGCAACCTCAACTTTGAAAATCACCAACAAATTCAACATAAACCTCAACAATGAAGAGCACCTAAAAATTCATCAACAACCTCAACATTCCAAAATACAAACAAATTCAACAACAACCTCAACAATGAAAATCACCAACAAATTCAACAAAAACCTCAACAATGAATAACACCGAAAGATTCAACAACCTGAACATTCCAAATAACCAACAAACTCAACAGAAACCTCAACAATGAAAAACACCTAAAAATTCAACAACAACCTCAACATTGAAAATCACCAACAAATTCCACAACAACATCAACAATGAAAAACACCAAATAATGCATCAACACCCTCAACATTCAAAAACAACAAAAAATTCAACAAAAACCTCAACAATGAAAAACACCGAAAAATTCAGCAAGAACCTTAACATTGAACAGCACCAACAACTTCAACAACCTCAACATTGAAAAACACCAACAATTTCAACTGCAACCTCAACTTTGAAACATAGATAAATGATCAAAAAAAACCATTGATAACACCAATGAATTCAACAACCTCAACATTCAATATCACCAACAAATTGAACAACAACCTCAGCAATGAAAAACATCAAAAAATGCAACAAAAACCTCAACATTGAAAATCACCAACAAATTCAACAGCAACCTCAACTTTGAAAAACACCAACAAATTCAAAAACCTCAACATGGAAAAACAACAACAAATTGAACCAGAACCTCAATATTGAAAATCACCAACAATTCAACAACAACCTCAACGATGAAAAACACAAACAATTGCAACAAAAACTTCAACAGTGAAAAACACCAAAAAATTCATCAACAACCTCAACATTCAAAAACGCCAACAAATTCAACAAAAACCTTAGCAATGAAAAACACCAACAAATTCAACAAAAACCTCAACAATGAAAAACACCAAAAAATTCAACAACAACCTCAACTTTGAAAAACACCAACAAATTCAACAACCTCAACATTGCAAAACACCAACAATTTCAACAACAACCTCAACTTTCAAAAATACAAAAAGGTTCAACAAAATCAAAATTGATAACAACAACAAATTCAACAACAACCTCAATACTGAAAATCACCAACAAATTTAACAACAACCTCAACAATGAAAAACATCAGCAATTCAACAACAACCTCAACATTCAAAAACACCAACAAATTCAACAAAAACCGCAACAATTAAAATCGCCAAAAAATTCAACAACAACGTCAACTTTGAAAAATACCAACAAATTCAACAACCTCAACAATGAAAAACACCAACAAATTCAACAACAAACTCAACATTGAAAATCACCAAAAAATTCAACAACAACCTCAACATTGAAAAACTACTACAATTTCAACAACAACCTCAACAATGAAAAACACCAAAAAATTCAACAACAAACTCAGCTTTGAAAAACACCAACAAATTCAACAACCTCAACATTGAAAAACACCAACAAATTCAACAACAACCTCAACTTTCAAAAATACAAAAAGGTTCAACAAAATAAAAATTGATAACAACATCAAATTCAACAACAACCTCAATACTGAAAATCACCAACAAATTTAACAACAACCTCAACAATGAAAAACATCAAACAATTCAACAACAACCTCAACGTTAAAAAACACCAACAAATTCAACAAAAACCTCAACAATTTAAAACACCAAAAAATTCAATAACAACGTCAACTTTGAAAAATACCAACAAATTCAACAACCTCAACAATGAAAAACACCAACAAATTCAACAACAAACTCAACATTGATAATCACCAAAAAATTCAACAACAACCTCAACATTGAAAAACTCCTACAATTTCAACAACAACCTCAACAATGAAAAACACCAAAAAATTCATCAACAAACTCAACATTGAAAATCACCAACAAATTCAACAACAACATCAACTTTGAAAACCACCAACAAATTCAAAAACCTCTACATGGAAAAACACGAACAAATTCAACAGCAACCTCAACTTTGAAAAAAACAATAAGATTCAATAAAAAACATTGAATACACCAAAAAATTCAACAGCAACCTCAACTTTGAAAATCACCAACAAATTCAACATAAACCTCAACAATGAAGAGCGCATAAAAATTCATCAACAACCTCAACATTCCAAAATACAAACAAATTCAACAACAACCTCAACAATGAAAATCACCATCAAATTCAACAAAAACCTCAACAATGAATAACACCGAAAGATTCATCAACAACCTCAACATTCAAAAAAACCAACAAACTCAACAGAAACCTCAACAATGAAAAACTCCTAAAAATTCAACAACAACCTCAACATTGAAAATCACCAACAAATTCCACAACAACATCAACAATGAAAAACAACAAATAATGCATCAACACCCTCAACATTCAAAAACAACAAAAAATTCAACATAAACCTCAACAATGAAAAACACAGAAAAATTCAGCAAGAACCTCAACTTTGAACAGCACCAACAACTTCAACAACCTCAACATTGAAAAACACCAACAATTTCAACTGCAACCTCAACTTCGAAACATAGAAAAATGATCAAAAAAAAACCATTGATAACACCAATGAATTCAACAACCTCAACATTCAAAATCACCAACAAATTCAACAACAACCTCATCAATGAAAAACATCAAAAAATGCAACAAAAACCTCAACATTGAAAATCACCAACAAATTCAACAGCAACCTCAACTTTGAAAAACACCAACAAATTCAAAAACCTCAACATGGAAAAACAACAACAAATTGAACCAGAACCTCAATATTGAAAATCACCAACAATTCAACAACAACCTCAACGATGAAAAACACAAACAATTTCAACAAAAACCTCAACAGTGAAAAACACCAAAAAATTCATCAACAACCTCAACATTCAAAAACGCCAACAAATTCAACAAAAACCTCAGCAATGAAAAACACCAACAAATTCAACAAAAACCTCAACAATGAAAAACACCAAAAAATTCAACAACAACCTCAACTTTGAAAAACACCAACAAATTCAACAACCTCAACATTGCAAAACACCAACAATTTCAACTGCAACCTCAACTTTGAAAAACACAAAAAGGATTAAAAAAAACCATTGATAACACCAATAATTTCAACAACATCAACTTTGAAAAACACCAACAAATTCAACCGCAACCTCAACATTGAAAATTACCAACAAAGTCAACAACAACCTCAACAATGAAAAACACCAATAAATTCAACAAAAACCTCAACAATGAAAAACACCAACAAATTCAACAACAAACTCAGCTTTGAAAAACACCAACAAATTCAACAACCTCAACATTGAAAAACACCAACAAATTCAACAACAACCTCAACTTTCAAAAATACAAAAAGGTTCAACAAAATCAAAATTGATAACAACAACAAATTCAACAACAACCTCAATACTGAAAATCACCAACAAATTTAACAACAACCTCAACAATGAAAAACATCAGCAATTCAACAACAACCTCAACATTCAAAAACACCAACAAATTCAACAAAAACCTCAACAATTAAAAACACCAAAAAATTCAACAACAACGTCAACTTTGAAAAATACCAACAAATTCAACAACCTCAACAATGAAAAACACCAACAAATTCAACAACAAACTCAACATTGAAAATCACCAAAAAATTCAACAACAACCTCAACATTGAAAAACTCCAACAATTTCAACAACAACCTCAACAATGAAAAACTCCAAAAAATTCAACAACAAACTCAACATTGAAAATCACCAACAAATTCAACAAAAACCTCAACAATGAATAACACCGAAAGATTCATCAACAACCTCAACATTCAAAAAATCCAACAACCTCAACAGAAACCTCAACAATGAAAAACTCCTAAAAATTCAACAACAACCTCAACATTGAAAATCACCAACAAATTCCACAACAACATCAACAATGAAAAACACCAAATAATGCATCAACAGCCTCAACATTCAAAAACAACAAAAAATTCAACAAAAACCTCAACAATGAAAAACACCGAAAAATTCAGCAACAACCTCAACTTTGAACAACACCAACAACTTCAACAACCTCAACATTGAAAAACACCAACAATTTCAACTGCAACCTCAACTTTGAAACATAGAAAAATGATCAAAAAAATCCATTGATAACACCAATGAATTCAACAACCTCAACATTCAAAATCACCAACAAATTCAACAACAACCTCAGTATTGAAAAACATCAAAAAATGCAACAACAACCTCAACTTTGTAAAACACCAAAAATTCAAAAACCTCAACATGGAAAAACAACAACAAATTGAACCAGAGCCTCAAGATTGAAAATCACCAACAAATTCAACAACAACCTCAACAATGAAAAACACAAACAATTTCAACAAAAACCTCAACAATGAAAAACACCAATAAATTCATCAACAACCTCAACATTCAAAAACGCCAACAAATTCAACAAAAACCTCAACAATGAAAAACACCAAAAAATTCAACAACAACCTCAACATTGAAAATCACCAACAAATTCAACAAAAACCTCAACAATGAAAAACACCAAAAAATTCAACAACAACCTCAACTTTGAAAAACACCAACAAATTCAACAACCTCAACATTGCAAATCACCAGCAATTTCAACTGCAACCTCAACTTTGAAAAATACGACAAAGATTTTAAAAAACCATTGATAACACCACTAATTTCAACAACATCAACTTTGAAAAACACCAGCAAATTCAACCACAACCTCAACATTGAAAATCACCACCAAAATCAACAAAAACCTCAACAATGAAAAACACCAGCAAATTCAACAACAAACTCAGCTTTGAAAAACACCAACAAATTCAACAACCTCAACATTGAAAAACACCAACAAATTCAACAACAACCTTAACTTTCAAAAAAACAAAAAGGTTCAACAAAATAAAAATTGATAACAACAACAAATTCAACAACAACCTCAATATTGAAAAGCACCAACAAATTCAACAACAACCTCAACAATGAAAAACACCAAAAAATTCTTCAACAACTTCAACATTCAAAAACAGCAACAAATTCAACAAAATCCTCAACAATTAAAAACACCAAAAAATTCAACAACAACGTCAACTTTGAAAAATACCAACAAATTCAACAACCTCAACAATGAAAAACACCAACAAATTCAACAACAAACTCAACATTTAAAATCAACTAAAAATTCAACAACAGCCTCAACATTGAAAAACTCCAACAATTTCAACAACAACCTCAACAATGAAAAACACCAAAAAACTCAACAACAAACTCAACATTGAAAATCACTAACAAATTCAACAACAACATCAACTTTGAAAAACACCAACAAATTCAAAAACCTCAACATGCAAAAACAACAACAAATTGAACCAGAGCCTCAATATTGAAAATCACCAACAAATTCAACAACAACCTCAACAATGAAAAACACAAACAATTTCAACAAAAACCTCAACAGTGAAAAACACCAAAAAATTCATCAACAACCTCAACATTCAAAAACGCCAACAAATTCAACAAAAACCTCAACAATGAAAAACACCAAAAAATTCAACGACAACCTCAACATTGAAAATCACCAACAAATTCAACAAAAACCTCAACAATGAAAAACACCAAAAAATTCAACAACAACCTCAACTTTGAAAAACACCAACAAATTCAACAACCTCAACATTGCAAATCACCAACAATTTCAACTGCAACCTCAACTTTGAAAAATACGAAAAAGATTTTAAAAAACCATTGATAACACCAATAATTTCAACAACATCAACTTTGAAAAACACCAGCAAATTCAACCACAACCTCAACATTGAAAATCACCTACAAAGTCAACAACAACCTCAACAATGAGAAACACCAACAAATTCAACAAAAACCTCAACAATGAAAAACACCAACAAATTCAACAACAAACTCAGCTTTGAAAAACACCAACAAATTCAATAATCTCAACATTGAAAAACACCAACAAATTCAACAACAACCTCAACTTTCAAAAATACAAAAAGGTTCAACAAAATAAAAATTCATAACAACAACAAATTCAACAACAACCTCAATATTGAAAATCAACAACAAATTTAACAACAACCACAACAATGAAAAACATCAAACAATTCAACAACAACCTCAACATTCAAAAACACCAACAAATTCAACAACAACCTCAACAATGAAAAACACTTAAAAATTCTTCAACAACTTCAACATTCAAAAACAGCAACAAATTCAACAAAATCCTCAACAATTAAAAACACCAACAAATTCAACAACAACGTCAACTTTGAAAAATACCAACAAATTCAACAACCTCAACAATGAAAAACACCAACAAATTCAACAACAAACTCAACATTGAAAATCAACAAAAAATTCAACAACAGCCTCAACATTGAAAAACTCCAACAATTTCAACACAAACCTCAACAATGAAAAACACCAAAAAATTCAACAACAAACTCAACATTGAAAATCACCAACAAATTCAACAAAAACCTCAACAATGAATAACACCGAAAGATTCATCAACAACCTCAACATTCAAAAAATCCAACAACCTCAACAGAAACCTCAACAATGAAAAACTCCTAAAAATTCAACAACAACCTCAACATTGAAAATCACCAACAAATTCCACAACAACATCAACAATGAAAAACACCAAATAATGCATCAACAGCCTCAACATTCAAAAACAACAAAAAATTCAACAAAAACCACAACAATGAAAAACACCGAAAAATTCAGCAACAACCTCAACTTTGAACAGCACCAACAACTTCAACAACCTCAACATTGAAAAACACCAACAATTTCAACTGCAACCTCAACTTTGAAACATAGAAAAATGATCAAAAAAATCCATTGATAACACCAATGAATTCAACAACCTCAACATTCAAAATCACCAACAAATTCAACAACAACCTCAGTATTGAAAAACATCAAAAAATGCAACAACAACCTCAACTTTGTAAAACACCAAAAATTCAAAAACCTCAACATGGAAAAACAACAACAAATTGAACCAGAGCCTCAAGATTGAAAATCACCAACAAATTCAACAACAACCTCAACAATGAAAAACACAAACAATTTCAACAAAAACCTCAACAATGAAAAACACCAATAAATTCATCAACAACCTCAACATTCAAAAACGCCAACAAATTCAACAAAAACCTCAACAATGAAAAACACCAAAAAATTCAACAACAACCTCAACATTGAAAATCACCAACAAATTCAACAAAAACCTCAACAATGAAAAACACCAAAAAATTCAACAACAACCTCAACTTTGAAAAACACCAACAAATTCAACAACCTCAACATTGCAAATCACCAGCAATTTCAACTGCAACCTCAACTTTGAAAAATACGACAAAGATTTTAAAAAACCATTGATAACACCACTAATTTCAACAACATCAACTTTGAAAAACACCAGCAAATTCAACCACAACCTCAACATTGAAAATCACCACCAAAATCAACAAAAACCTCAACAATGAAAAACACCAACAAATTCAACAACAAACTCAGCTTTGAAAAACACCAACAAATTCAACAACCTCAACATTGAAAAACACCAACAAATTCAACAACAACCTTAACTTTCAAAAAAACAAAAAGGTTCATCAAAATAAAAATTGATAACAACAACAAATTCAACAACAACCTCAATATTGAAAAGCACCAACAAATTCAACAACAACCTCAACAATGAAAAACACCAAAAAATTCTTCAACAACTTCAACATTCAAAAACAGCAACAAATTCAACAAAATCCTCAACAATTAAAAACACCAAAAAATTCAACAACAACGTCAACTTTGAAAAATACCAACAAATTCAACAACCTCAACAATGAAAAACACCAACAAATTCAACAACAAACTCAACATTGAAAATCAACTAAAAATTCAACAACAGCCTCAACATTGAAAAACTCCAACAATTTCAACAACAACCTCAACAATGAAAAACACCAAAAAACTCAACAACAAACTCAACATTGAAAATCACTAACAAATTCAACAACAACATCAACTTTGAAAAACACCAACAAATTCAAAAACCTCAACATGCAAAAACAACAACAAATTGAACCAGAGCCTCAATATTGAAAATCACCAACAAATTCAACAACAACCTCAACAATGAAAAACACAAACAATTTCAACAAAAACCTCAACAGTGAAAAACACCAAAAAATTCATCAACAACCTCAACATTCAAAAACGCCAACAAATTCAACAAAAACCTCAACAATGAAAAACACCAAAAAATTCAACGACAACCTCAACATTGAAAATCACCAACAAATTCAACAAAAACCTCAACAATGAAAAACACCAAAAAATTCAACAACAACCTCAACTTTGAAAAACACCAACAAATTCAACAACCTCAACATTGCAAATCACCAACAATTTCAACTGCAACCTCAACTTTGAAAAATACGAAAAAGATTTTAAAAAACCATTGATAACACCAATAATTTCAACAACATCAACTTTGAAAAACACCAGCAAATTCAACCACAACCTCAACATTGAAAATCACCTACAAAGTCAACAACAACCTCAACAATGAGAAACACCAACAAATTCAACAAAAACCTCAACAATGAAAAACACCAACAAATTCAACAACAAACTCAGCTTTGAAAAACACCAACAAATTCAATAATCTCAACATTGAAAAACACCAACAAATTCAACAACAACCTCAACTTTCAAAAATACAAAAAGGTTCAACAAAATAAAAATTCATAACAACAACAAATTCAACAACAACCTCAATATTGAAAATCAACAACAAATTTAACAACAACCACAACAATGAAAAACATCAAACAATTCAACAACAACCTCAACATTCAAAAACACCAACAAATTCAACAACAACCTCAACAATGAAAAACACTTAAAAATTCTTCAACAACTTCAACATTCAAAAACAGCAACAAATTCAACAAAATCCTCAACAATTAAAAACTCCAACAAATTCAACAACAACGTCAACTTTGAAAAATACCAACAAATTCAACAACCTCAACAATGAAAAACACCAACAAATTCAACAACAAACTCAACATTGAAAATCAACAAAAAATTCAACAACAGCCTCAACATTGAAAAACTCCAACAATTTCAACACAAACCTCAACAATGAAAAACACCAAAAAATTCAACAACAAACTCAACATTGAAAATCACCAACAAATTCAACAACAACATCAACTTTGAAAAACACCAACAAATTCAAAAACCTCAACTTTCAAAAGCACCAACAAATTCAACCACAACCTCAACATTGAAAATCACCAACAAATTCAAAAACAACCTAAACAATGAAAAACACCAACAAATTGAACAAAAACCTCAACAAGGATAAACACCGAAAAATTCATCAACAACCTCAACATTCAAAAACACCAACAACCTCAACAGAAACCTCAACAATGAAAAACTCCTAAAAATTCAACAACAACCTCAACATTGAAAATCACCAACAAATTCCACAAAAACCTCAACAATGAAAAACACCAAATAATGCATCAACAACCTCAACATTCAAAAACAACAAAAAATTCAACAAAAACCTCAACAATGAAAAACACCGAAAAATTCAACAACAACCTCAACTTTGAACAACACCAACAACTTCAACAACCTCAACTTTGAAAAACACCAACAATTTCAACTGCAACCTCAACTTTGAAACATAGGAAAATGATGAAAAAAAACCATTGATAACACCAATGAATTCAAAAACCTCAACATTGAAAATCACCAACAAATTCAACAACAACCTCAGCAATGAAAAACAACAAAAAATGCAACAACAACCTCAACATTGAAAATCACCAACAAATTCAACAGCAACCTCAACTTTGAAAAACACCAACAAATTCAAAAACCTCAACATGGAAAAACAACAACAAATTGAAGCAGAACCTCAATATTGAAAATCACCAACAAATTCAACAACAACCTCAACAATGAAAAACACAAACAATTTCAACAAAAACCTCAACAATGAAAAACACCAAAAAAGTTCATCAACAACCTCAACATTCAAAAACGCCAATAAATTCAACAAAAACCTCAACAATGAAAAACACCAAAAAATTCAACAACAACCTCAACATTGAAAATCACGAACAAATTCAACAAAAACCTCAACATTGCAAAACACCAACAATTTCAACCGCAACCTCATTATTGAAAAATACAAAAAAGGATTTAAAAAAACCATTGATAACTCCAATAATTTCAACAACATCAACTTTGAAAAACACCAACAAATTCAACCACAACCTCAACATTTAATATCACCAACAAATTCAACAACAACCTCAACAATGAAAAACACCAACAAATTGAACAAAAACCTCAACAAGGAAAAACACCGAAAGATTCATCAACAACCTGAACATTCAAAAACACCAACAAATTCAACAGAAACCACAACAATGAAAAACACTTAAAAATTCAACAACAACCTCAACATTGAAAGTCACCAACAAATTCAACAAAAACCTCAACAATGAAAACTACCAAATAATGCATCAACAACCTCAACATTCAGAAACACCAAAAAATTCAACAACAACCTCAGCAATGAAAAACATCAAAAAATGCAACAAAAACCTCAACATTGAAAATCACCAACAAATTCAACAGCAACCTCAACTTTGAAAAACACCAACAAATTAAAAAACCTCAACATGGAAAAACAACAACAAATTGAACCAGAACCTCAATATTGAAAATCACCAACAATTCAACAACAACCTCAACGATGAAAAACACAAACAATTTCAACAAAAACCTCAACAGTGAAAAACACCAAAAAATTCATCAACAACCTCAACATTCAAAAACGCCAACAAATTCAACAAAAACCTCAGCAATGAAAAACACCAACAAATTCAACAAAAACCTCAACAATGAAAAACACCAACAAATTCAACAACAACCTCAACTTTGAAAAACACCAACAAATTCAACAACCTCAACATTGCAAAACACCAACAATTTCAACTGCAACCTCAACTTTGAAAAACACAAAAAGGATTTAAAAAAACCATTGATAACACCAATAATTTCAACAACATCAACTTTGAAAAACACCAACAAATTCAACCACAACCTCAACATTGAAAATCACCAACAAAGTCAACAACAACCTCAACAATGAAAAACACCAATAAATTCAACAAAAACCTCAACAATGAAAAACACCAACAAATTCAAAAACAAACTCAACTTTGAAAAACACCAACAAATTCAACAACCTCAACATTGAAAAGCACCAACAAATTCAACAACAACCTGAACATTCAAAAATACAAAAGGGTTCAACAAAATAAAAATTGATAACAACAACAAATTCAACAACAACCTCAATACTGAAAATCACCAACAAATTTAACAGCAACCTCAACAATGAAAAACATCAAACAATTCAACAACAAGCTCAACATTAAAAAACACCAACAAATTCAACAAAAACCTCAACAATTAAAAACACCAACAAATTCAACAACAACGTCAACTTTGAAAAATACCAACAAATTCAACAACCTCAACAATGAAAAACACCAACAAATTCAACAACAAACTCAACATTGAAAATCACCAAAAAATTCAACAACAACCTCAACATTGAAAAACTCCAACAATTTCAACAACAACCTCAACAATGAAAAACACCAAAAAATTCAACAACAAACTCAACATTGAAAATCACCAACAAATTCAACAACAACATCAACTTTGAAAAACACCAACAAATTCAAAAACCTCAACATGGAAAAACACCAACAAATTCAACAGCAACCTCAACTTTGAAAATCACCAACAAATTCAACATAAACCTCAACAATGAAGAGCACCTAAAAATTCATCAACAACCTCAACATTCCAAAATACAAACAAATTCAACAACAACCTCAACAATGAAAATCACCAACAAATTCAACAAAAACCTCAACAATGAATAACACCGAAAGATTCAACAACCTGAACATTCAAAAAAACCAACAAACTCAACAGAAACCTCAACAATGAAAAACACCTAAAAATTCAACAACAACCTCAACATTGAAAATCACCAACAAATTCCACAACAACATCAACAATGAAAAACAGCAAATAATGCATCAACACCCTCAACATTCAAAAACAACAAAAAATTCAACAAAAACCTCAACAATGAAAAACACCGAAAAATTCAGCAAGAACCTCAACTTTGAACAGCACCAACAACTTCAACAACCTCAACATTGAAAAACATCAACAATTTCAACTGCAACCTCAACTTCGAAACATAGAAAAATGATCAAAAAAAACCATTGATAACACCAATGAATTCAACAACCTCAACATTCAATATCACCAACAAATTCAACAACAACCTCAGCAATGAAAAACATCAAAAAATACAACAAAAACCTCAACATTGAAAATCACCAACAAATTCAACAGCAACCTCAACTTTGAAAAACACCAACAAATTCAAAAACCTCAACATGGAAAAACAACAACAAATTGAACCAGAACCTCAATATTGAAAATCACCAACAATTCAACAACAACCTGAACGATGAAAAACACAAACAATTTCAACAAAAACCTCAATAGTGAAAAACACCAAAAAATTCATCAACAACCTCAACATTCAAAAACGCCAACAAATTCAACAAAAACCTCAGCAATGAAAACACCAACAAATTCAACAACCTCAACATTGCAAAACACCAACAATTTCAACTGCAACCTCAACTTTGAAAAACACAAAAAGGATTAAAAAAAACCATTGATAACACCAATAATTTCAACAACATCAACTTTGAAAAACACCAACAAATTCAACCACAACCTCAACATTGAAAATTACCAACAAAGTCAACAACAACCTCAACAATGAAAAACACCAATAAATTCAACAAAAACCTCAACAATGAAAAACACCAACAAATTCAACAACAAACTCAGCTTTGAAAAACACCAACAAATTCAACAACCTCAACATTGAAAAACACCAACAAATTCAACAACAACCTCAACTTTCAAAAATACAAAAAGGTTCAACAAAATCAAAATTGATAACAACAACAAATTCAACAACAACCTAAATACTGAAAATCAACAACAAATTTAACAACAACCTCAACAATGAAAAACATCAGCAATTCAACAACAACCTCAACATTCAAAAACACCAACAAATTCAACAAAAACCTCAACAATTAAAAACACCAAAAAATTCAACAACAACGTCAACTTTGAAAAATACCAACAAATTCAACAACCTCAACAATGAAAAACACCAACAAATTCAACAACAAACTCAACATTGAAAATCACCAAAAAATTCAACAACAACCTCAACATTGAAAAACTCCAACAATTTCAACAACAACCTCAACAATGAAAAACTCCAAAAAATTCAACAACAAACTCAACATTGAAAATCACCAACAAATTCAACAAAAACCTCAACAATGAATAACACCGAAAGATTCATCAACAACCTCAACATTCAAAAAATCCAACAACCTCAACAGAAACCTCAACAATGAAAAACTCCTAAAAATTCAACAACAACCTCAACATTGAAAATCACCAACAAATTCCACAACAACCTCAACAATGAAAAACACCAAATAATGCATCAACAGCCTCAACATTCAAAAACAACAAAAAATTCAACAAAAACCTCAACAATGAAAAACACCGAAAAATTCAACAACAACCTCAACTTTGAACAACACCAACAACTTCAACAACCTCAACATTGAAAAACACCAACAATTTCAACTGCAACCTCAACTTTGAAACATAGAAAAATGATCAAAAAAATCCATTGATAACACCAATGAATTCAACAACCTCAACATTCAAAATCACCAACAAATTCAACAACAACCTCAGTATTGAAAAACATCAAAAAATGCAACAACAACCTCAACTTTGTAAAACACCAAAAATTCAAAAACCTCAACATGGAAAAACAACAACAAATTGAACCAGAGCCTCAAGATTGAAAATCACCAACAAATTCAACAACAACCTCAACAATGAAAAACACAAACAATTTCAACAAAAACCTCAACAATGAAAAACACAAACAATTTCAACAAAAACCTCAACAGTGAAAAACACCAAAAAATTCATCAACAACCTCAACATTCAAAAACGCCAACAAATTCAACAAAAACCTCAACAATGAAAAACACCAAAAAATTCAACGACAACCTCAACATTGAAAATCACCAACAAATTCAACAAAAACCTCAACAATGAAAAACACCAAAAAATTCAACAACAACCTCAACTTTGAAAAACACCAACAAATTCAACAACCTCAACATTGCAAATCACCAACAATTTCAACTGCAACCTCAACTTTGAAAAATACGAAAAAGATTTTCAAAAACCATTGATAACACCAATAATTTCAACAACATCAACTTTGAAAAACACCAGCAAATTCAACCACAACCTCAACATTGAAAATCACCTACAAAGTCAACAACAACCTCAACAATGAGAAACACCAACAAATTCAACAAAAACCTCAACAATGAAAAACACCAACAAATTCAACAACAAACTCAGCTTTGAAAAACACCAACAAATTCAATAATCTCAACATTGAAAAACACCAACAAATTCAACAACAACCTCAACTTTCAAAAATACAAAAAGGTTCAACAAAATAAAAATTCATAACAACAACAAATTCAACAACAACCTCAATATTGAAAATCAACAACAAATTTAACAACAACCACAACAATGAAAAACATCAAACAATTCAACAACAACCTCAACATTCAAAAACACCAACAAATTCAACAACAACCTCAACAATGAAAAACACTTAAAAATTCTTCAACAACTTCAACATTCAAAAACAGCAACAAATTCAACAAAATCCTCAACAATAAAAAACACCAACAAATTCAACAACAACGTCAACTTTGAAAAATACCAACAAATTCAACAACCTCAACAATGAAAAACACCAACAAATTCAACAACAAACTCAACATTGAAAATCAACAAAAAATTCAACAACAGCCTCAACATTGAAAAACTCCAACAATTTCAACACAAACCTCAACAATGAAAAACACCAAAAAATTCAACAACAAACTCAACATTGAAAATCACCAACAAATTCAACAACAACATCAACTTTGAAAAACACCAACATATTCAAAAACCTCAACTTTCAAAAGCACCAACAAATTCAACCACAACCTCAACATTGAAAATCACCAACAAATTCAAAAACAACCTAAACAATGAAAAACACCAACAAATTGAACAAAAACCTCAACAAGGATAAACACCGAAAAATTCATCAACAACCTCAACATTCAAAAACACCAACAACCTCAACAGAAAACTCAACAATGAAAAACTCCTAAAAATTCAACAACAACCTCAACATTGAAAATCACCAACAAATTCCACAAAAACCTCAACAATGAAAAACACCAAATAATGCATCAACAACCTCAACATTCAAAAACAACAAAAAATTCAACAAAAACCTCAACAATGAAAAACACCGAAAAATTCAACAACAACCTCAACTTTGAACAACACCAACAACTTCAACAACCTCAACTTTGAAAAACACCAACAATTTCAACTGCAACCTCAACTTTGAAACATAGGAAAATGATGAAAAAAAACCATTGATAACACCAATGAATTCAAAAACCTCAACATTGAAAATCACCAACAAATTCAACAACAACCTCAGCAATGAAAAACAACAAAAAATGCAACAACAACCTCAACATTGAAAATCACCAACAAATTCAACAGCAACCTCAACTTTGAAAAACACCAACAAATTCAAAAACCTCAACATGGAAAAACAACAACAAATTGAAGCAGAACCTCAATATTGAAAATCACCAACAAATTCAACAACAACCTCAACAATGAAAAACACAAACAATTTCAACAAAAACCTCAACAATGAAAAACACCAAGAAAGTTCATCAACAACCTCAACATTCAAAAACGCCAATAAATTCAACAAAAACCTCAACAATGAAAAACACCAAAAAATTCAACAACAACCTCAACATTGAAAATCACGAACAAATTCAACAAAAACCTCAACATTGCAAAACACCAACAATTTCAACCGCAACCTCATTATTGAAAAATACAAAAAAGGATTTAAAAAAACCATTGATAACTCCAATAATTTCAACAACATCAACTTTGAAAAACACCAACAAATTCAACCACAACCTCAACATTTAATATCACCAACAAATTCAACAACAACCTCAACAATGAAAAACACCAACAAATTGAACAAAAACCTCAACAAGGAAAAACACCGAAAGATTCATCAACAACCTGAACATTCAAAAACACCAACAAATTCAACAGAAACCACAACAATGAAAAACACCTAAAAATTCAACAACAACCTCAACATTGAAAGTCACCAACAAATTCAACAAAAACCTCAACAATGAAAACTACCAAATAATGCATCAACAACCTCAACATTCAGAAACACCAAAAAATTCAACAACAACCTCAGCAATGAAAAACATCAAAAAATGCAACAAAAACCTCAACATTGAAAATCACCAACAAATTCAACAGCAACCTCAACTTTGAAAAACACCAACAAATTCAAAAACCTCAACATGGAAAAACAACAACAAATTGAACCAGAACCTCAATATTGAAAATCACCAACAATTCAACAACAACCTCAACGATGAAAAACACAAACAATTTCAACAAAAACCTCAACAGTGAAAAACACCAAAAAATTCATCAACAACCTCAACATTCAAAAACGCCAACAAATTCAACAAAAACCTCAGCAATGAAAAACACCAACAAATTCAACAAAAACCTCAACAATGAAAAACACCAAAAAATTCAACAACAACCTCAACTTTGAAAAACACCAACAAATTCAACAACCTCAACATTGCAAAACACCAACAATTTCAACTGCAACCTCAACTTTGAAAAACACAAAAAGGATTTAAAAAAACCATTGATAACACCAATAATTTCAACAACATCAACTTTGAAAAACACCAACAAATTCAACCACAACCTCAACATTGAAAATCACCAACAAAGTCAACAACAACCTCAACAATGAAAAACACCAATAAATTCAACAAAAACCTCAACAATGAAAAACACCAACAAATTCAAAAACAAACTCAACTTTGAAAAACACCAACAAATTCAACAACCTCAACATTGAAAAGCACCAACAAATTCAACAACAACCTGAACATTCAAAAATACAAAAGGGTTCAACAAAATAAAAATTGATAACAACAACAAATTCAACAACAACCTCAATACTGAAAATCACCAACAAATTTAACAGCAACCTCAACAATGAAAAACATCAAACAATTCAACAACAACCTCAACATTAAAAAACACCAACAAATTCAACAAAAACCTCAACAATTAAAAACACCAACAAATTCAACAACAACGTCAACTTTGAAAAATACCAACAAATTCAACAACCTCAACAATGAAAATCACCAAAAAATTCAACAACAACCTCAACATTGAAAAACTCCAACAATTTCAACAACAACCTCAACAATGAAAAACACCAAAAAATTCAACAACAAACTCAACATTGAAAATCACCAACAAATTCAACAACAACATCAACTTTGAAAAACACCAACAAATTCAAAAACCTCAACATGGAAAAACACCAACAAATTCAACAGCAACCTCAACTTTGAAAATCACCAACAAATTCAACATAAACCTCAACAATGAAGAGCACCTAAAAATTCATCAACAACCTCAACATTCCAAAATACAAACAAATTCAACAACAACCTCAACAATGAAAATCACCAACAAATTCAACAAAAACCTCAACAATGAATAACACCGAAAGATTCAACAACCTGAACATTCAAAAAAACCAACAAACTCAACAGAAACCTCAACAATGAAAAACACCTAAAAATTCAACAACAACCTCAACATTGAAAATCACCAACAAATTCCACAACAACATCAACAATGAAAAACAGCAAATAATGCATCAACACCCTCAACATTCAAAAACAACAAAAAATTCAACAAAAACCTCAACAATGAAAAACACCGTAATATTCAGCAAGAACCTCAACTTTGAACAGCACCAACAACTTCAACAACCTCAACATTGAAAAACATCAACAATTTCAACTGCAACCTCAACTTCGAAACATAGAAAAATGATCAAAAAAAACCATTGATAACACCAATGAATTCAACAACCTCAACATTCAATATCACCAACAAATTCAACAACAACCTCAGCAATGAAAAACATCAAAAAATACAACAAAAACCTCAACATTGAAAATCACCAACAAATTCAACAGCAACCTCAACTTTGAAAAACACCAACAAATTCAAAAACCTCAACATGGAAAAACAACAACAAATTGAACCAGAACCTCAATATTGAAAATCACCAACAATTCAACAACAACCTGAACGATGAAAAACACAAACAATTTCAACAAAAACCTCAATAGTGAAAAACACCAAAAAATTCATCAACAACCTCAACATTCAAAAACGCCAACAAATTCAACAAAAACCTCAGCAATGAAAACACCAACAAATTCAACAACCTCAACATTGCAAAACACCAACAATTTCAACTGCAACCTCAACTTTGAAAAACACAAAAAGGATTAAAAAAAACCATTGATAACACCAATAATTTCAACAACATCAACTTTGAAAAACACCAACAAATTCAACCACAACCTCAACATTGAAAATTACCAACAAAGTCAACAACAACCTCAACAATGAAAAACACCAATAAATTCAACAAAAACCTCAACAATGAAAAACACCAACAAATTCAACAACAAACTCAGCTTTGAAAAACACCAACAAATTCAACAACCTCAACATTGAAAAACACCAACAAATTCAACAACAACCTCAACTTTCAAAAATACAAAAAGGTTCAACAAAATCAAAATTGATAACAACAACAAATTCAACAACAACCTAAATACTGAAAATCAACAACAAATTTAACAACAACCTCAACAATGAAAAACATCAGCAATTCAACAACAACCTCAACATTCAAAAACACCAACAAATTCAACAAAAACCTCAACAATTAAAAACACCAAAAAATTCAACAACAACGTCAACTTTGAAAAATACCAACAAATTCAACAACCTCAACAATGAAAAACACCAACAAATTCAACAACAAACTCAACATTGAAAATCACCAAAAAATTCAACAACAACCTCAACATTGAAAAACTCCAACAATTTCAACAACAACCTCAACAATGAAAAACTCCAAAAAATTCAACAACAAACTCAACATTGAAAATCACCAACAAATTCAACAAAAACCTCAACAATGAATAACACCGAAAGATTCATCAACAACCTCAACATTCAAAAAATCCAACAACCTCAACAGAAACCTCAACAATGAAAAACTCCTAAAAATTCAACAACAACCTCAACATTGAAAATCACCAACAAATTCCACAACAACCTCAACAATGAAAAACACCAAATAATGCATCAACAGCCTCAACATTCAAAAACAACAAAAAATTCAACAAAAACCTCAACAATGAAAAACACCGAAAAATTCAACAACAACCTCAACTTTGAACAACACCAACAACTTCAACAACCTCAACATTGAAAAACACCAACAATTTCAACTGCAACCTCAACTTTGAAACATAGAAAAATGATCAAAAAAATCCATTGATAACACCAATGAATTCAACAACCTCAACATTCAAAATCACCAACAAATTCAACAACAACCTCAGTATTGAAAAACATCAAAAAATGCAACAACAACCTCAACTTTGTAAAACACCAAAAATTCAAAAACCTCAACATGGAAAAACAACAACAAATTGAACCAGAGCCTCAAGATTGAAAATCACCAACAAATTCAACAACAACCTCAACAATGAAAAACACAAACAATTTCAACAAAAACCTCAACAATGAAAAACACCAATAAATTCATCAACAACCTCAACATTCAAAAACGCCAACAAATTCAACAAAAACCTCAACAATGAAAAACACCAAAAAATTCAACAACAACCTCAACATTGAAAATCACCAACAAATTCAACAAAAACCTCAACAATGAAAAACACCAAAAAATTCAACAACAACCTCAACTTTGAAAAACACCAACAAATTCAACAACCTCAACATTGCAAATCACCAGCAATTTCAACTGCAACCTCAACTTTGAAAAATACGACAAAGATTTTAAAAAACCATTGATAACACCACTAATTTCAACAACATCAACTTTGAAAAACACCAGCAAATTCAACCACAACCTCAACATTGAAAATCACCACCAAAATCAACAAAAACCTCAACAATGAAAAACACCAACAAATTCAACAACAAACTCAGCTTTGAAAAACACCAACAAATTCAATAACCTCAACATTGAAAAACACCAACAAATTCAACAACAACCTTAACTTTCAAAAAAACAAAAAGGTTCAACAAAATAAAAATTGATAACAACAACAAATTCAACAACAACCTCAATATTGAAAAGCACCAACAAATTCAACAACAACCTCAACAATGAAAAACACCAAAAAATTCTTCAACAACTTCAACATTCAAAAACAGCAACAAATTCAACAAAATCCTCAACAATTAAAAACACCAACAAATTCAACAACAACGTCAACTTTGAAAAATACCAACAAATTCAACAACCTCAACAATGAAAAACACCAACAAATTCAACAACAAACTCAACATTTAAAATCAACTAAAAATTCAACAACAGCCTCAACATTGAAAAACTCCAACAATTTCAACAACAACCTCAACAATGAAAAACACCAAAAAATTCAACAACAAACTCAACATTGAAAATCACTAACAAATTCAACAACAACATCAACTTTGAAAAACACCAACAAATTCAAAAACCTCAACATGGAAAAACAACAACAAATTGAACCAGAGCCTCAATATTGAAAATCACCAACAAATTCAACAACAACCTCAACAATGAAAAACACAAACAATTTCAACAAAAACCTCAACAGTGAAAAACACCAAAAAATTCATCAACAACCTCAACATTCAAAAACGCCAACAAATTCAACAAAAACCTCAACAATGAAAAACACCAAAAAATTCAACGACAACCTCAACATTGAAAATCACCAACAAATTCAACAAAAACCTCAACAATGAAAAACACCAAAAAATTCAACAACAACCTCAACTTTGCAAATCACCAACAATTTCAACTGCAACCTCAACTTTGAAAAATACGAAAAAGATTTTCAAAAACCATTGATAACACCAATAATTTCAACAACATCAACTTTGAAAAACACCAGCAAATTCAACCACAACCTCAACATTGAAAATCACCTACAAAGTCAACAACAACCTCAACAATGAGAAACACCAACAAATTCAACAAAAACCTCAACAATGAAAAACACCAACAAATTCAACAACAAACTCAGCTTTGAAAAACACCAACAAATTCAATAATCTCAACATTGAAAAACACCAACAAATTCAACAACAACCTCAACTTTCAAAAATACAAAAAGGTTCAACAAAATAAAAATTCATAACAACAACAAATTCAACAACAACCTCAATATTGAAAATCAACAACAAATTTAACAACAACCACAACAATGAAAAACATCAAACAATTCAACAACAACCTCAACATTCAAAAACACCAACAAATTCAACAACAACCTCAACAATGAAAAACACTTAAAAATTCTTCAACAACTTCAACATTCAAAAACAGCAACAAATTCAACAAAATCCTCAACAATTAAAAACACCAACAAATTCAACAACAACGTCAACTTTGAAAAATACCAACAAATTCAACAACCTCAACAATGAAAAACACCACCAAATTCAACAACAAACTCAACATTGAAAATCAACAAAAAATTCAACAACAGCCTCAACATTGAAAAACTCCAACAATTTCAACACAAACCTCAACAATGAAAAACACCAAAAAATTCAACAACAAACTCAACATTGAAAATCACCAACAAATTCAACAACAACATCAACTTTGAAAAACACCAACAAATTCAAAAACCTCAACTTTCAAAAGCACCAACAAATTCAACCACAACCTCAACATTGAAAATCACCAACAAATTCAAAAACAACCTAAACAATGAAAAACACCAACAAATTGAACAAAAACCTCAACAAGGATAAACACTGAAAAATTCATCAACAACCTCAACATTCAAAAACACCAACAACCTCAACAGAAACCTCAACAATGAAAAACTCCTAAAAATTCAACAACAACCTCAACATTGAAAATCACCAACAAATTCCACAAAAACCTCAACAATGAAAAACACCAAATAATGCATCAACAACCTCAACATTCAAAAACAACAAAAAATTCAACAAAAACCTCAACAATGAAAAACACCGAAAAATTCAACAACAACCTCAACTTTGAACAACACCAACAACTTCAACAACCTCAACTTTGAAAAACAGCAACAATTTCAACTGCAACCTCAACTTTGAAACATAGGAAAATGATGAAAAAAAACCATTGATAACACCAATGAATTCAAAAACCTCAACATTGAAAATCACCAACAAATTCAACAACAACCTCAGCAATGAAAAACAACAAAAAATGCAACAACAACCTCAACATTGAAAATCACCAACAAATTCAACAGCAACCTCAACTTTGAAAAACACCAACAAATTCAAAAACCTCAACATGGAAAAACAACAACAAATTGAAGCAGAACCTCAATATTGAAAATCACCAACAAATTCAACAACAACCTCAACAATGAAAAACACAAACAATTTCAACAAAAACCTCAACAATGAAAAACACCAAAAAAGTTCATCAACAACCTCAACATTCAAAAACGCCAATAAATTCAACAAAA
Organism: Cetorhinus maximus; assembly: GCF_964194155.1. NCBI lineage: Eukaryota > Metazoa > Chordata > Chondrichthyes > Lamniformes > Cetorhinidae > Cetorhinus > Cetorhinus maximus. The sequence continues at coordinate 350,606 of NW_027596164.1, read as the reverse complement.
ACCTCAACAATGAAAAACACCAAAAAATTCAACAACAACCTCAACATTGAAAATCACGAACAAATTCAACAAAAACCTCAACATTGCAAAACACCAACAATTTCAACCGCAACCTCATTATTGAAAAATACAAAAAAGGATTTAAAAAAACCATTGATAACTCCAATAATTTCAACAACATCAACTTTGAAAAACACCAACAAATTCAACCACAACCTCAACATTTAATATCACCAACAAATTCAACAACAACCTCAACAATGAAAAACACCAACAAATTGAACAAAAACCTCAACAAGGAAAAACACCGAAAGATTCATCAACAACCTGAACATTCAAAAACACCAACAAATTCAACAGAAACCACAACAATGAAAAACACCTAAAAATTCAACAACAACCTCAACATTGAAAGTCACCAACAAATTCAACAAAAACCTCAACAATGAAAACTACCAAATAATGCATCAACAACCTCAACATTCAGAAGCACCAAAAAATTCAACAAAAACCTCAACAATGAAAAGCACCGAAAAATTCAACAACAACCTCAACATTGAAAAACACCAACAAATTCAACAGCAACCTCAACTTTGAAAAACACCAACAAATTCAAAAACCTCAACATGGAAAAACAACAACAAATTGAACCAGAACCTCAAAATTGAAAATCACCAACAATTCAACAACAACCTCAACGATGAAAAACACAAACAATTTCAACAAAAACCTCAACAGTGAAAAACACCAAAAAATTCATCAACAACCTCAACATTCAAAAACACCAACAAATTCAACAAAAACCTCAGCAATGAAAAACACCAACAAATTCAACAAAAACCTCAACAATGAAAAACACCAAAAAATTCAACAACAACCTCAACTTTGAAAAACACCAACAAATTCAACAACCTCAACATTGCAAAACACCAACAATTTCAACTGCAACCTCAACTTTGAAAAACACAAAAAGGATTTAAAAAAACCATTGATAACACCAATAATTTCAACAACATCATCTTTGAAAAACAACAACAAATTCAACCACAACCTCAACATTGAAAATCACCAACAAAGTCAACAACAACCTCAACAATGAAAAACACCAACAAATTCAACAAAAACCTCAACATTGAAAAACACCAACAAATTCAACAACAACCTCAACTTTGAAAAATACAAAAGGGTTCAACAAAATAAAAATTGATAACAACAACAAATTCAACAACAACCTCAATACTGAAAATCACCAACAAATTTAACAACAACCTCAACAATGAAAAACATCAAACAATTCAACAACAACCTCAACATTCAAAAACACCAACAAATTCAACAAAAACCTCAACAATTAAAAACACCAAAAAATTCAACAACAACGTCAACTTTGAAAAATACCAACAAATTCAACAACCTCAACAATGAAAAACACCAACAAATTCAACAACAAACTCAACATTGAAAATCACCAAAAAATTCAACAACAACCTCAACATTGAAAAACTCCAACAATTTCAACAACAACCTCAACAATGAAAAACTCCAAAAAATTCAACAACAAACTCAACATTGAAAATCACCAACAAATTCAACAAAAACCTCAACAATGAATAACACCGAAAGATTCATCAACAACCTCAACATTCAAAAAATCCAACAACCTCAACAGAAACCTCAACAATGAAAAACTCCTACAAATTCAACAACAACCTCAACATTGAAAATCACCAACAAATTCAACAACAAACTCAGCTTTGAAAAACACCAACAAATTCAACAACCTCAACATTGAAAAACACGAACAAATTCAACAACAACCTCAACTTTCAAAAATACAAAAAGGTTCAACAAAATAAAAATTGATAACAACAACAAATTCAACAACAACCTCAATATTGAAAAGCACCAACAAATTTAACAACAACCAGAACAATGAAAAACATCAAACAATTCAACAACAACCTCAACATTCAAAAAAACCAACAAATTCAACAACAACCTCAACAATGAAAAACACCAAAAAATTCTTCAACAACTTCAACATTCAAAAACAGCAACAAATTCAACAAAATCCTCAACAATTAAAAACACCAAAATATTCAACAACAACGTCAACTTTGAAAAATACCAACAAATTCAACAACCTCAACAATGAAAAACACCAACAAATTCAACAACAAACTCAACATTTAAAATCAACTAAAAATTCAACAACAGCCTCAACATTGAAAAACTCCAACAATTTCAGCAACAACCTCAACAATGAAAAACACCAAAAAATTCAACAACAAACTCAACATTGAAAATCACTAACAAATTCAACAACAACATCAACTTTGAAAAACACCAACAAATTCAAAAACCTCAACATGGAAAAACAACAACAAATTGAACCAGAGCCTCAATATTGAAAATCACCAACAAATTCAACAACAACCTCAACAATGAAAAACACAAACAATTTCAACAAAAACCTCAACAGTGAAAAACACCAAAAATTTCATCAACAACCTCAACATTCAAAAACGCCAACAAATTCAACAAAAACCTCAACAATGAAAAACACCAAAAAATTCAACGACAACCTCAACATTGAAAATCACCAACAAATTCAACAAAAACCTCAACAATGAAAAACACCAAAAAATTCAACAACAACCTCAACTTTGAAAAACACCAACAAATTCAACAACCTCAACATTGCAAATCACCAACAATTTCAACTGCAACCTCAACTTTGAAAAATACGAAAAAGATTTTAAAAAACCATTGATAACACCAATAATTTCAACAACATCAACTTTGAAAAACACCAGCAAATTCAACCACAACCTCAACATTGAAAATCACCAACAAAGTCAACAACAACCTCAACAATGAGAAACACCAACAAATTCAACAAAAACCTCAACAATGAAAAACACCAACAAATTCAACAACAAACTCAGCTTTGAAAAACACCAACAAATTCAACAATCTCAACATTGAAAAACACCAACAAATTCAACAACAACCTCAACTTTCAAAAATACAAAAAGGTTCAACAAAATAAAAATTCATAACAACAACAAATTCAACAACAACCTCAATATTGAAAATCAACAACAAATTTAACAACAACTACAACAATGAAAAACATCAAACAATTCAACAACAACCTCAACATTCAAAAATACCAACAAATTCAACAACAACCTCAACAATGAAAAACACTTAAAAATTCTTCAACAACTTCAACATTCAAAAACAGCAACAAATTCAACAAAATCCTCAACAATTAAAAACACCAACAAATTCAACAACAACGTCAACTTTGAAAAATACCAACAAATTCAACAACCTCAACAATGAAAAACACCAACAAATTCAACAACAAACTCAACATTGAAAATCAACAAAAAATTCAACAACAGCCTCAACATTGAAAAACTCCAACAATTTCAACACAAACCTCAACAATGAAAAACACCAAAAAATTCAACAACAAACTCAACATTGAAAATCACCAACAAATTCAACAACAACATCAACTTTGAAAAACACCAACAAATTCAAAAACCTCAACTTTCAAAAGCACCAACAAATTCAACCACAACCTCAACATTGAAAATCACCAACAAATTCCACAACAACCTCAACAATGAAAAACACCAACAAATTCAACAAAAACCTCAACAAGGATAAACACCGAAAGATTCATCAACAACCTCAACATTCAAAAACACCAACAAATTCAAAAGCCTCAACATGGAAAAACAACAACAAATTGAACCAGAGCCTCAATATTGAAAATCACCAACAAATTCAACAACAACCTCAATAATGAAAAACACAAACAATTTCAACAAAAACCTCAACAATGAAAAACACCAACAAATTCAACAACAACCTCAGTATTGAAAAACATCAAAAAATGCAACAACAACCTCAACTTTGAAAAACACCAAAAATTCAAAAGCCTCAACATGGAAAAACAACAACAAATTGAACCAGAGCCTCAATATTGAAAATCACCAACAAATTCAACAACAACCTCAACAATGAAAAACACAAACAATTTCAACAAAAACCTCAACAATGAAAAACACCAAAAAATTCATCAACAACCTCAACATTCAAAAACGCCAACAAATTCAACAAAAACCTCAACAATGAAAAACACCAAAAAATTCAACAACAACTTCAACATTGAAAATCACCAACAAATTCAACAAAAACCTCAACAATGAAAAACACCAAAAAATTCAACAACAACCTCAACTTTGAAAAACACCAACAAATTCAACAACCTCAACATTGCAAATCACCAGCAATTTCAACTGCAACCTCAACTTTGAAAAATACGACAAAGATTTTAAAAAACCATTGAAAACACCAATAATTTCAACAACATCAACTTTGAAAAACACCAGCAAATTCAACCACAACCTCAACATTGAAAATCACCACCAAAATCAACAAAAACCTCAACAATGAAAAACACCAACAAATTCAACAACAAACTCAGCTTTGAAAAACACCAACAAATTCAACAACCTCAACATTGAAAAACACCAACAAATTCAACAACAACCTCAACTTTCAAAAATACAAAAAGGTTCAACAAAATAAAAATTGATAACAACAACAAATTCAACAACAACCTCAATATTGAAAAGCACCAACAAATTTAACAACAACCTCAACAATGAAAAACACCAACAAATTCAACAACAAACTCAACATTTAAAATCAACTAAAAATTCAACAACAGCCTCAACATTGAAAAACTCCAACAATTTCAACAACAACCTCAACAATGAAAAACACCAAAAAATTCAATAACAAACTCAACATTGAAAATCACCAACAAATTCAACAACAACATCAACTTTGAAAAACACCAACAAATTCAAAAACCTCAACATGGAAAAACAACAACAAATTGAACCAGAGCCTCAATATTGAAAATCACCAACAAATTCAACAACAACCTCAACAATGAAAAACACAAACAATTTCAACAAAAACCTCAACAGTGAAAAACACCAAAAAATTCATCAACAACCTCAACATTCAAAAACGCCAACAAATTCAACAAAAACCTCAACAATGAAAAACACCAAAAAATTCAACGACAACCTCAACATTGAAAATCACCAACAAATTCAACAAAAACCTCAACAATGAAAAACACCAAAAAATTCAACAACAACCTCAACTTTGAAAAACACCAACAAATTCAACAACCTCAACATTGCAAATCACCAACAATTTCAACTGCAACCTCAACTTTGAAAAATACGAAAAAGATTTTAAAAAACCATTGATAACACCAATAATTTCAACAACATCAACTTTGAAAAACACCAGCAAATTCAACCACAACCTCAACATTGAAAATCACCAACAAAGTCAACAACAACCTCAACAATGAGAAACACCAACAAATTCAACAAAAACCTCAACAATGAAAAACACCAACAAATTCAACAACAAACTCAGCTTTGAAAAACACCAACAAATTCAACAATCTCAACATTGAAAAACACCAACAAATTCAACAACAACCTCAACTTTCAAAAATACAAAAAGGTTCAACAAAATAAAAATTCATAACAACAACAAATTCAACAACAACCTCAATATTGAAAATCAACAACAAATTTAACAACAACTACAACAATGAAAAACATCAAACAATTCAACAACAACCTCAACATTCAAAAACACCAACAAATTCAACAACAACCTCAACAATGAAAAACACTTAAAAATTCTTCAACAACTTCAACATTCAAAAACAGCAACAAATTCAACAAAATCCTCAACAATTAAAAACACCAACAAATTCAACAACAACGTCAACTTTGAAAAATACCAACAAATTCAACAACCTCAACAATGAAAAACACCAACAAATTCAACAACAAACTCAACATTGAAAATCAACAAAAAATTCAACAACAGCCTCAACATTGAAAAACTCCAACAATTTCAACACAAACCTCAACAATGAAAAACACCAAAAAATTCAACAACAAACTCAACATTGAAAATCACCAACAAATTCAACAACAACATCAACTTTGAAAAACACCAACAAAGTCAAAAACCTCAACTTTCAAAAGCACCAACAAATTCAACCACAACCTCAACAATGAAAAACTCCAAAAAATTCAACAACAAACTCAACATTGAAAATCACCAACAAATTCAACAAAAACCTCAACAATGAATAACACCGAAAGATTCATCAACAACCTCAACATTCAAAAAATCCAACAACCTCAACAGAAACCTCAACAATGAAAAACTCCTAAAAATTCAACAACAACCTCAACATTGAAAATCACCAACAAATTCAACATCAACCTCAACAATGAAAAACACCAAATAATGCATCAACAGCCTCAACATTCAAAAACAACAAAAAATTCAACAAAAACCTCAACAATGAAAAACACCGAAAAATTCAGCAACAACCTCAACTTTGAACAACACCAACAACTTCAACAACCTCAACATTGAAAAACACCAACAATTTCAACTGCAACCTCAACTTTGAAACATAGGAAAATGATGAAAAAAAACCATTGATAACACCAATGAATTCAAAAACCTCAACATTGAAAATCACCAACAAATTCAACAACAACCTCAGCAATGAAAAACAACAAAAAATGCAACAACAACCTCAACATTCAAAATCACCAACAAATTCAACAGCAACCTCAACTTTGAAAAACACCAACAAATTCAAAAACCTCAACATGGAAAAACAACAACAAATTGAAACAGAACCTCAATATTGAAAATCACCAACAAATTCAACAACAACCTCAACAATGAAAAACACAAACAATTTCAACAAAAACCTCAACAATGAAAAACACCAAAAAAGTTCATCAACAACCTCAACATTCAAAAACGCCAATAAATTCAACAAAAACCTCAACAATGAAAAACACCAAAAAATTCAACAACAACCTCAACATTGAAAATCACGAACAAATTCAACAAAAACCTCAACATTGCAAAACACCAACAATTTCAACCGCAACCTCATTTTTGAAAAATACAAAAAAGAATTTAAAAAAACCATTGATAACACCAATAATTTCAACAACATCAACTTTGAAAAACACCAACAAATTCAACCACAACCTCAACATTTAATATCACCAACAAATTCAACAACAAGCTCAACAATGAAAAACACCAACAAATTGAACAAAAACCTCAACAAGGAAAAACACCGAAAGATTCATCAACAACCTGAACATTCAAAAACACCAACAAATTCAACAGAAACCACAACAATGAAAAACAACTAAAAATTCAACAACAACCTCAACATTGAAAGTCACCAACAAATTCAACAAAAACCTCAACAATGAAAACTACCAAATAATGCATCAACAACCTCAACATTCAGAAACACCAAAAAATTCAACAAAAACCTCAACAATGAAAAACATCAAAAAATGCAACAAAAACCTCAACATTGAAAATCACCAACAAATTCAACAGCAACCTCAACTTTGAAAAACACCAACAAATTCAAAAACCTCAACATGGAAAAACAACAACAAATTGAACCAGAACCTCAATATTGAAAATCACCAACAATTCAACAACAACCTCAACAATGAAAAACACAAACAATTTCAACAAAAACCTCAACAATGAAAAACACCAAAAAATTCATCAACAACCTCAACATTCAAAAACGCCAACAAATTCAACAAAAACCTCAACAATGAAAAACACCAAAAAATTCAACAACAACCTCAACTTTGAAAAACACCAACAAATTCAACCACCTCAACATTGCAAATCACCAGCAATTTCAACTGCAACCTCAACTTTGAAAAATACGACAAAGATTTTAAAGAACCATTGATAACACCAATAATTTCAACAACATCAACTTTGAAAAACACCAGCAAATTCTACCACAACCTCAACATTGAAAATCACCACCAAAATCAACAAAAACCTCAACAATGAAAAACACCAACAAATTCAACAACAAACTCAGCTTTGAAAAACACCAACAAATTCAACAACCTCAACATTGAAAAACACCAACAAATTCAACAACAACCTCAACTTTCAAAAATACAAAAAGGTTCAACAAAATAAAAATTGATAACAACAACAAATTCAACAACCTCAATATTGAAAAGCACCAACAAATTTAACAACAACCACAACAATGAAAAACATCAAACAATTCAACAACAACCTCAACATTCAAAAAAACCAACAAATTCAACAACAACCTCAACAATGAAAAACACCAAAAAATTCTTCAACAACTTCAACATTCAAAAACAGCAACAAATTCAACAAAATCCTCAACAATTAAAAACACCAAAAAATTCAACAACAACGTCAACTTTGAAAAATACCAACAAATTCAACAACCTCAACAATGAAAAACACCAACAAATTCAACAACAACCTCAACTTTGAAAAACACCAACAAATTCAACAACCTCAACATTGCAAATCACCAACAATTTCAACTGCAACCTCAACTTTGAAAAATACGAAAAAGGTTCAACAAAATAAAAATTGATAACAACAACAAATTCAACAACAACCTCAATATTGAAAAGCACCAACAAATTTAACAACAACCACAACAATGAAAAACATCAAACAATTCAACAACAACCTCAACATTCAAAAAAACCAACAAATTCAACAACAACCTCAACAATGAAAAACACCAAAAAATTCTTCAACAACTTCAAAATTCAAAAACAGCAACACATTCAACAAAATCCTCAACAATTAAAAACACCAAAAAATTCAACAACAACGTCAACTTTGAAAAATACCAACAAATTCAACAACCTCAACAATGAAAAACACCAACAAATTCAACAACAAACTCAACATTGAAAATCAACTAAAAATTCAACAACAGCCTCAACATTGAAAAACTCCAACAATTTCAACAACAACCACAACAATGAAATACACCAAAAAATTCAACAACAAACTCAACATTGAAAATCACCAACAAATTCAACAACAACATCAACTTTGAAAAACACCAACAAATTCAAAAACCTCAACATGGAAAAACAACAACAAATTGAACCAGAGCCTCAATATTGAAAATCACCAACAAATTCAACAACAACCTCAACAATGAAAAACACAAACAATTTCAACAAAAACCTCAACAGTGAAAAACACCGAAAAATTCATCAACAACCTCAACATTCAAAAACGCCAACAAATTCAACAAAAATCTCAACAATGAAAAACACCAAAAAATTCAACGACAACCTCAACATTGAAAATCACCAACAAATTCAACAAAAACCTCAACAATGAAAAACACCAAAAAATTCAACAACAACCTCAATTTTGAAAAACACCAACAAATTCAACAACCTCAACATTGCAAATCACCAGCAATTTCAACTGCAACCTCAACTTTGAAAAATACGACAAAGATTTTAAAAAACCATTGATAACACCAATAATTTCAACAACATCAACTTTGAAAAACACCAGCAAATTCAACCACAACCTCAACATTGAAAATCACCACCAAAATCAACAAAAACCTCAACAATGAAAAACACCAACAAATTCAACAACAAACTCAGCTTTGAAAAACACCAACAAATTCAACAACCTCAACATTGAAAAACACCAACAAATTCAACAACAACCTCAACTTTCAAAAATACAAAAAGGTTCAACAAAATAAAAATTGATAACAACAACAAATTCAACAACAACCTCAATATTGAAAAGCATCAACAAATTTAACAACAACCACAACAATGAAAATCATCAAACAATTCAACAACAACCTCAACATTCAAAAAAACCAACAAATTCAACAACAACCTCAACAATGAAAAACACCAAAAAATTCTTCAACAACTTCAACATTCAAAAACAGCAACAAATTCAACAAAATCCTCAACAATTAAAAACACCAAAAAATTCAACAACAACGTCAACTTTGAAAAATACCAACAAATTCAACAACCTCAACAATGAAAAACACCAACAAATTCAACAACAAACTCAACATTTAAAATCAACTAAAAATTCAACAACAGCCTCAACATTGAAAAACTCCAACAATTTCAACAACAACCTCAACAATGAAAAACACCAAAAAATTCAACAACAAACTCAACATTGAAAATCACCAACAAATTCAACAACAACATCAACTTTGAAAAACACCAACAAATTCAAAAACCTCAACATGGAAAAACAACAACAAATTGAACCAGAGCCTCAATATTGAAAATCACCAACAAATTCAACAACAACCTCAACAATGAAAAACACAAACAATTTCAACATAAACCTCAACAGTGAAAAACACCAAAAAATTCTTCAACAACTTCAACATTCAAAAACAGCAACAAATTCAACAAAATCCTCAACAATTAAAAACACCAAAAAATTCAACAACAACGTCAACTTTGAAAAATACCAACAAATTCAACAACCTCAACAATGAAAAACACCAACAAATTCAACAACAAACTCAACATTTAAAATCAACTAAAAATTCAACAACAGCCTCAACATTGAAAAACTCCAACAATTTCAATAACAACCTCAACAATGAAAAACACCAAAAAATTCAACAACAAACTCAACATTGAAAATCACCAAAAATTCAACAACAACATCAACTTTGAAAAACACCAACAAATTCAAAAACCTCAACATGGAAAAACAACAACAAATTGAACCAGATCCTCAATATTGAAAATCACCAACAAATTCAACAACAACCTCAACAATGAAAAACACAAACAATTTCAACAAAAACCTCAACAGTGAAAAACACCAAAAAATTCATCAACAACCTCAACATTCAAAAACGCCAACAAATTCAACAAAAACCTCAACATTGAAAAACACCAAAAAATTCAACGACAACCTCAACATTGAAAATCACCAACAAATTCAACAAAAACCTCAACAATGAAAAACACCAAAAAATTCAACAACAACCTCAACTTTGAAAAACACCAACAAATTCAACAACCTCAACATTGCAAATCACCAACAATTTCAACTGCAACCTCAACTTTCAAAAATACGAAAAAGGTTCAACAAAATAAAAATTGATAACAACAACAAATTCAACAACAACCTCAATATTGAAAAGCACCAACAAATTTAACAACAACCACAACAATGAAAAACATCAAACAATTCAACAACAACCTCAACATTCAAAAAAACCAACAAATTCAACAACAACCTCAACAATGAAAAACACCAAAAAATTCTTCAACAACTTCAAAATTCAAAAACAGCAACACATTCAACAAAATCCTCAACAATTAAAAACACCAAAAAATTCAACAACAACGTCAACTTTGAAAAATACCAACAAATTCAACAACCTCAACAATGAAAAACACCAACAAATTCAACAACCTCAACATTGCAAATCACCAACAATTTCAACTGCAACCTCAACTTTGAAAAATACGAAAAAGGTTCAACAAAATAAAAATTGATAACAACTACAAATTCAACAACAACCTCAATATTGAAAAGCACCAACAAATTTAACAACAACCACAACAATGAAAAACATCAAACAATTCAACAACCTCAACATTCAAAAAAACCAACAAATTCAACAACAACCTCAACAATGAAAAACACCAAAAAATTCTTCAACAACTTCAACATTCAAAAACAGCAACAAATTCAACAAAATCCTCAACAATTAAAAACATCAAAAAATTCAACAACAACGTCAACTTTGAAAAATACCAACAAATTCAACAACCTCAACAATGAAAAACACCAACAAATTCAACAACAAACTCAACATTTAAAATCAACTAAAAATTCAACAACAGCCTCAACATTGAAAAACTCCAACAATTTCAGCAACAACCTCAACAATGAAAAACACCAAAAAATTCAACAACAAACTCAACATTGAAAATCACCAAAAATTCAACAACAACATCAACTTTGAAAAACACCAACAAATTCAAAAACGTCAACATGGAAAAACAAAAACAAATTGAACCAGAGCCTCAATATTGAAAATCACCAACAAATTCAACAACAACCTCAACAATGAAAAACACAAACAATTTCAACAAAAACCTCAACAGTGAAAAACACCAAAAAATTCATCAACAACCTCAACATTCAAAAACGCCAACAAATTCAACAAAAACCTCAACAATGAAAAACACCAAAAAATTCAACAACAACCTCAATTTTGAAAAACACCAACAAATTCAACAACCTCAACATTGCAAATCACCAGCAATTTCAACTGCAACCTCAACTTTGAAAAATACGACAAAGATTTTAAAAAACCATTGATAACACCAATAATTTCAACAACATCAACTTTGAAAAACACCAGCAAATTCAACCACAACCTCAACATTGAAAATCACCACCAAAATCAACAAAAACCTCAACAATGAAAAACACCAACAAATTCAACAACAAACTCAGCTTTGAAAAACACCAACAAATTCAACAACCTCAACATTGAAAAACACCAACAAATTCAACAACAACCTCAACTTTCAAAAATACAAAAAGGTTCAACAAAATAAAAATTGATAACAACAACAAATTCAACAACAACCTCAATATTGAAAAGCACCAACAAATTTAACAACAACCACAACAATGAAAAACATCAAACAATTCAACAACAACCTCAACATTCAAAAAAACCAACAAATTCAACAACAACCTCAACGATGAAAAACACCAAAAAATTCTTCAACAACTTCAACATTCAAAAACAGCAACAAATTCAACAAAATCCTCAACAATTAAAAACACCAAAAAATTCAACAACAACGTCAACTTTGAAAAATACCAACAAATTCAACAACCTCAACAATGAAAAACACCAACAAATTCAACAACAAACTCAACATTTAAAATCAACTAAAAATTCAACAACAGCCTCAACATTGAAAAACTCCAACAATTTCAGCAACAACCTCAACAATGAAAAACACCAAAAAATTCAACAACAAACTCAACATTGAAAATCACCAACAAATTCAACAACAACATCAACTTTGAAAAACACCAACAAATTCAAAAACCTCAACATGGAAAAACAACAACAAATTGAACCAGAGCCTCAATATTGAAAATCACCAACAAATTCAACAACAACCTCAACAATGAAAAACACAAACAATTTCAACATAAACCTCAACAGTGAAAAACACCAAAAAATTCATCAACAACCTCAACATTCAAAAACGCCAACAAATTCAACAAAAACCTCAACAATGAAAAACACCAAAAAATTCAACGACAACCTCAACATTGAAAATCACCAACAAATTCAACAAAAACCTCAACAATGAAAAACACCAAAAAATTCAACATGAACCTCAACTTTGAAAAACACCAACAAATTCAACAACCTCAACATTGCAAATCACCAACAATTTCAACTGCAACCTCAACTTTCAAAAATACGAAAAAGGTTCAACAAAATAAAAATTGATAACAACAACAAATTCAACAACAACCTCAATATTGAAAAGCACCAACAAATTTAACAAAAACCTCAACAATGAAAAACACCAAAAAATTCAACAACAACCTCAACTTTGAAAAACACCAACAAATTCAACAACCTCAACATTGCAAATCACCAACAATTTCAACTGCAACCTCAACTTTCAAAAATACGAAAAAGGTTCAACAAAATAAAAATTGATAACAACAACAAATTCAACAACAACCTCAATATTGAAAATCAACAACAAATTTAACAACAACCACAACAATGAAAAACATCAAACAATTCAACAACAACCTCAACATTCAAAAAAACCAACAAATTCAACAACAACCTCAACAATGAAAAACACCAAAAAATTCTTCAACAACTTCAAAATTCAAAAACAGCAACACATTCAACAAAATCCTCAACAATTAAAAACACCAAAAAATTCAACAACAACGTCAACTTTGAAAAATACCAACAAATTCAACAACCTCAACAATGAAAAACACCAACAAATTCAACAACCTCAACATTGCAAATCACCAACAATTTCAACTGCAACCTCAACTTTGAAAAATACGAAAAAGGTTCAACAAAATAAAAATTGATAACAACTACAAATTCAACAACAACCTCAATATTGAAAAGCACCAACAAATTTAACAACAACCACAACAATGAAAAACATCAAACAATTCAACAACAACCTCAACATTCAAAAAAACCAACAAATTCAACAACAACCTCAACAATGAAAAACACCAAAAAATTCTTCAACAACTTCAACATTCAAAAACAGCAACAAATTCAACAAAATCCTCAACAATTAAAAACACCAAAAAATTCAACAACAACGTCAACTTTGAAAAATACCAACAAATTCAACAACCTCAACAATGAAAAACACCAACAAATTCAACAACAAACTCAACATTTAAAATCAACTAAAAATTCAACAACAGCCTCAACATTGAAAAACTCCAACAATTTCAGCAACAACCTCAACAATGAAAAACACCAAAAAATTCAACAACAAACTCAACATTGAAAATCACCAAAAATTCAACAACAACATCAACTTTGAAAAACACCAACAAATTCAAAAACCTCAACATGGAAAAACAACAACAAATTGAACCAGAGCCTCAATATTGAAAATCACCAACAAATTCAACAACAACCTCAACAATGAAAAACACAAACAATTTGAACAAAAACCTCAACAGTGAAAAACACCAAAAAATTCATCAACAACCTCAACATTCAAAAACGCCAACAAATTCAACAAAAACCTCAACAATGAAAAACACCAAAATATTCAACGACAACCTCAACATTCAAAAACAACAAAAAATTCAACAAAAACCTCAACAATGAAAAACACCGAAAAATTCAACAACAACCTCAACTTTGAACAACACCAACAACTTCAACAACCTCAACTTTGAAAAACAGCAACAATTTCAACTGCAACCTCAACTTTGAAACATAGGAAAATGATGAAAAAAAACCATTGATAACACCAATGAATTCAAAAACCTCAACATTGAAAATCACCAACAAATTCAACAACAACCTCAGCAATGAAAAACAACAAAAAATGCAACAACAACCTCAACATTGAAAATCACCAACAAATTCAACAGCAACCTCAACTTTGAAAAACACCAACAAATTCAAAAACCTCAACATGGAAAAACAACAACAAATTGAAGCAGAACCTCAATATTGAAAATCACCAACAAATTCAACAACAACCTCAACAATGAAAAACACAAACAATTTCAACAAAAACCTCAACAATGAAAAACACCAAAAAAGTTCATCAACAACCTCAACATTCAAAAACGCCAATAAATTCAACAAAAACCTCAACAATGAAAAACACCAAAAAATTCAACAACAACCTCAACATTGAAAATCACGAACAAATTCAACAAAAACCTCAACATTGCAAAACACCAACAATTTCAACCGCAACCTCATTATTGAAAAATACAAAAAAGGATTTAAAAAAACCATTGATAACTCCAATAATTTCAACAACATCAACTTTGAAAAACACCAACAAATTCAACCACAACCTCAACATTTAATATCACCAACAAATTCAACAACAACCTCAACAATGAAAAACACCAACAAATTGAACAAAAACCTCAACAAGGAAAAACACCGAAAGATTCATCAACAACCTGAACATTCAAAAACACCAACAAATTCAACAGAAACCACAACAATGAAAAACACCTAAAAATTCAACAACAACCTCAACATTGAAAGTCACCAACAAATTCAACAAAAACCTCAACAATGAAAACTACCAAATAATGCATCAACAACCTCAACATTCAGAAGCACCAAAAAATTCAACAAAAACCTCAACAATGAAAAGCACCGAAAAATTCAACAACAACCTCAACATTGAAAAACACCAACAAATTCAACAGCAACCTCAACTTTGAAAAACACCAACAAATTCAAAAACCTCAACATGGAAAAACAACAACAAATTGAACCAGAACCTCAAAATTGAAAATCACCAACAATTCAACAACAACCTCAACGATGAAAAACACAAACAATTTCAACAAAAACCTCAACAGTGAAAAACACCAAAAAATTCAACAACAACCTCAACTTTGAAAAACACCAACAAATTCAACAAAAACCTCAGCAATGAAAAACACCAACAAATTCAACAAAAACCTCAACAATGAAAAACACCAAAAAATTCAACAACAACCTCAACTTTGAAAAACACCAACAAATTCAACAACCTCAACATTGCAAAACACCAACAATTTCAACTGCAACCTCAACTTTGAAAAACACAAAAAGGATTTATAAAAACCATTGATAACACCAATAATTTCAACAACATCAACTTTGAAAAACAACAACAAATTCAACCACAACCTCAACATTGAAAATCACCAACAAAGTCAACAACAACCTCAACAATGAAAAACACCAACAAATTCAACAAAAACCTCAACATTGAAAAACACCAACAAATTCAACAACAACCTCAACTTTGAAAAATACAAAAGGGTTCAACAAAATAAAAATTGATAACAACAACAAATTCAACAACAACCTCAATACTGAAAATCACCAACAAATTTAACAACAACCTCAACAATGAAAAACATCAAACAATTCAACAACAACCTCAACATTCAAAAACACCAACAAATTCAACAAAAACCTCAACAATTAAAAACACCAAAAAATTCAACAACAACGTCAACTTTGAAAAATACCAACAAATTCAACAACCTCAACAATGAAAAACACCAACAAATTCAACAACAAACTCAACATTGAAAATCACCAAAAAATTCAACAACAACCTCAACATTGAAAAACTCCAACAATTTCAACAACAACCTCAACAATGAAAAACTCCAAAAAATTCAACAACAAACTCAACATTGAAAATCATCAACAAATTCAACAAAAACCTCAACAATGAATAACACCGAAAGATTCATCAACAACCTCAACATTCAAAAAATCCAACAACCTCAACAGAAACCTCAACAATGAAAAACTCCTACAAATTCAACAACAACCTCAACATTGAAAATCACCAACAAATTCAACAACAAACTCAGCTTTGAAAAACACCAACAAATTCAACAACCTCAACATTGAAAAACACCAACAAATTCAACAACAACCTCAACTTTCAAAAATACAAAAAGGTTCAACAAAATAAAAATTGATAACAACAACAAATTCAACAACAACCTCAATATTGAAAAGCACCAACAAATTTAACAACAACCAGAACAATGAAAAACATCAAACAATTCAACAACAACCTCAACATTCAAAAAAACCAACAAATTCAACAACAACCTCAACAATGAAAAACACCAAAAAATTCTTCAACAACTTCAACATTCAAAAACAGCAACAAATTCAACAAAATCCTCAACAATTAAAAACACCAAAAAATTCAACAACAACGTCAACTTTGAAAAATACCAACAAATTCAACAACCTCAACAATGAAAAACACCAACAAATTCAACAACAAACTCAACATTTAAAATCAACTAAAAATTCAACAACAGCCTCAACATTGAAAAACTCCAACAATTTCAGCAACAACCTCAACAATGAAAAACACCAAAAAATTCAACAACAAACTCAACATTGAAAATCACTAACAAATTCAACAACAACATCAACTTTGAAAAACACCAACAAATTCAAAAACCTCAACATGGAAAAACAACAACAAATTGAACCAGAGCCTCAATATTGAAAATCACCAACAAATTCAACAACAACCTCAACAATGAAAAACACAAACAATTTCAACAAAAACCTCAACAGTGAAAAACACCAAAAATTTCATCAACAACCTCAACATTCAAAAACGCCAACAAATTCAACAAAAACCTCAACAATGAAAAACACCAAAAAATTCAACGACAACCTCAACATTGAAAATCACCAACAAATTCAACAAAAACCTCAACAATGAAAAACACCAAAAAATTCAAAAACAACCTCAACTTTGAAAAACACCAACAAATTCAACAACCTCAACATTGCAAATCACCAACAATTTCAACTGCAACCTCAACTTTGAAAAATACGAAAAAGATTTTAAAAAACCATTGATAACACCAATAATTTCAACAACATCAACTTTGAAAAACACCAGCAAATTCAACCACAACCTCAACATTGAAAATCACCAACAAAGTCAACAACAACCTCAACAATGAGAAACACCAACAAATTCAACAAAAACCTCAACAATGAAAAACACCAACAAATTCAACAACAAACTCAGCTTTGAAAAACACCAACAAATTCAACAATCTCAACATTGAAAAACACCAACAAATTCAACAACAACCTCAACTTTCAAAAATACAAAAAGGTTCAACAAAATAAAAATTCATAACAACAACAAATTCAACAACAACCTCAATATTGAAAATCAACAACAAATTTAACAACAACTACAACAATGAAAAACATCAAACAATTCAACAACAACCTCAACATTCAAAAATACCAACAAATTCAACAACAACCTCAACAATGAAAAACACTTAAAAATTCTTCAACAACTTCAACATTCAAAAACAGCAACAAATTCAACAAAATCCTCAACAATTAAGAACACCAACAAATTCAACAACAACGTCAACTTTGAAAAATACCAACAAATTCAACAACCTCAACAATGAAAAACACCAACAAATTCAACAACAAACTCAACATTGAAAATCAACAAAAAATTCAACAACAGCCTCAACATTGAAAAACTCCAACAATTTCAACACAAACCTCAACAATGAAAAACACCAAAAAATTCAACAACAAACTCAACATTGAAAATCACCAACAAATTCAACAACAACATCAACTTTGAAAAACACCAACAAATTCAAAAACCTCAACTTTCAAAAGCACCAACAAATTCAACCACAACCTCAACATTGAAAATCACCAACAAATTCCACAACAACCTCAACAATGAAAAACACCAACAAATTCAACAAAAACCTCAACAAGGATAAACACCGAAAGATTCATCAACAACCTCAACATTCAAAAACACCAACAAATTCAAAAGCCTCAACATGGAAAAACAACAACAAATTGAACCAGAGCCTCAATATTGAAAATCACCAACAAATTCAACAACAACCTCAATAATGAAAAACACAAACAATTTCAACAAAAACCTCAACAATGAAAAACACCAACAAATTCAACAACAACCTCAGTATTGAAAAACATCAAAAAATGCAACAACAACCTCAACTTTGAAAAACACCAAAAATTCAAAAGCCTCAACATGGAAAAACAACAACAAATTGAACCAGAGCCTCAATATTGAAAATCACCAACAAATTCAACAACAACCTCAACAATGAAAAACACAAACAATTTCAACAAAAACCTCAACAATGAAAAACACCAAAAAATTCATCAACAACCTCAACATTCAAAAACGCCAACAAATTCAACAAAAACCTCAACAATGAAAAACACCAAAAAATTCAACAACAACTTCAACATTGAAAATCACCAACAAATTCAACAAAAACCTCAACAATGAAAAACACCAAAAAATTCAACAACAACCTCAACTTTGAAAAACACCAACAAATTCAACAACCTCAACATTGCAAATCACCAGCAATTTCAACTGCAACCTCAACTTTGAAAAATACGACAAAGATTTTAAAAAACCATTGAAAACACCAATAATTTCAACAACATCAACTTTGAAAAACACCAGCAAATTCAACCACAACCTCAACATTGAAAATCACCACCAAAATCAACAAAAACCTCAACAATGAAAAACACCAACAAATTCAACAACAAACTCAGCTTTGAAAAACACCAACAAATTCAACAACCTCAACATTGAAAAACACCAACAAATTCAACAACAACCTCAACTTTCAAAAATACAAAAAGGTTCAACAAAATAAAAATTGATAACAACAACAAATTCAACAACAACCTCAATATTGAAAAGCACCAACAAATTTAACAACAACCTCAACAATGAAAAACACCAACAAATTCAACAACAAACTCAACATTTAAAATCAACTAAAAATTCAACAACAGCCTCAACATTGAAAAACTCCAACAATTTCAACAACAACCTCAACAATGAAAAACACCAAAAAATTCAACAACAAACTCAACATTGAAAATCACCAACAAATTCAACAACAACATCAACTTTGAAAAACACCAACAAATTCAAAAACCTCAACATGGAAAAACAACAACAAATTGAACCAGAGCCTCAATATTGAAAATCACCAACAAATTCAACAACAACCTCAACAATGAAAAACACAAACAATTTCAACAAAAACCTCAACAGTGAAAAACACCAAAAAATTCATCAACAACCTCAACATTCAAAAACGCCAACAAATTCAACAAAAACCTCAACAATGAAAAACACCAAAAAATTCAACGACAACCTCAACATTGAAAATCACCAACAAATTCAACAAAAACCTCAACAATGAAAAACACCAAAAAATTCAACAACAACCTCAACTTTGAAAAACACCAACAAATTCAACAACCTCAACATTGCAAATCACCAACAATTTCAACTGCAACCTCAACTTTGAAAAATACGAAAAAGATTTTAAAAAACCATTGATAACACCAATAATTTCAACAACATCAACTTTGAAAAACACCAGCAAATTCAACCACAACCTCAACATTGAAAATCACCAACAAAGTCAACAACAACCTCAACAATGAGAAACACCAACAAATTCAACAAAAACCTCAACAATGAAAAACACCAACAAATTCAACAACAAACTCAGCTTTGAAAAACACCAACAAATTCAACAATCTCAACATTGAAAAACACCAACAAATTCAACAACAACCTCAACTTTCAAAAATACAAAAAGGTTCAACAAAATAAAAATTCATAACAACAACAAATTCAACAACAACCTCAATATTGAAAATCAACAACAAATTTAACAACAACTACAACAATGAAAAACATCAAACAATTCTTCAACAACTTCAACATTCAAAAACAGCAACAAATTCAACAAAATCCTCAACAATTAAAAACACCAACAAATTCAACAACAACGTCAACTTTGAAAAATACCAACAAATTCAACAACCTCAACAATGAAAAACACCAACAAATTCAACAACAAACTCAACATTGAAAATCAACAAAAAATTCAACAACAGCCTCAACATTGAAAAACTCCAACAATTTCAACACAAACCTCAACAATGAAAAACACCAAAAAATTCAACAACAAACTCAACATTGAAAATCACCAACAAATTCAACAACAACATCAACTTTGAAAAACACCAACAAATTCAAAAACCTCAACTTTCAAAAGCACCAACAAATTCAACCACAACCTCAACATTGAAAATCACCAACAAATTCCACAACAACCTCAACAATGAAAAACACCAGCAAATTCAACAAAAACCTCAACAAGGATAAACACCGAAAGATTCATCAACAACCTCAACATTCAAAAACACCAGCAACCTCAACAGAAACCTCAACAATGAAAAACTCCTAAAAATTCAACAACAACCTCAACGTTGAAAATCACCAACAAATTCCACAAAAACCTCAACTTTCAAAAATACAAAAAGGTTCAACAAAATCAAAATTGATAACAACAACAAATTCAACAACAACCTCAATACTGAAAATCAACAACAAATTTAACAACAACCTCAACAATGAAAAACATCAGCAATTCAACAACAACCTCAACATTCAAAAACACCAACAAATTCAACAGAAACCTCAACAATTAAAAACACCAAAAAATTCAACAACAACGTCAACTTTGAAAAATACCAACAAATTCAACAACCTCAACAATGAAAAACACCAACAAATTCAACAACAAACTCAACATTGAAAATCACCAAAAAATTCAACAACAACCTCAACATTGAAAAACTCCAACAATTTCAACAACAACCTCAACAATGAAAAACTCCAAAAAATTCAACAACAAACTCAACATTGAAAATCACCAACAAATTCAACAAAAACCTCAACAATGAATAACACCGAAAGATTCATCAACAACCTCAACATTCAAAAAATCCAACAACCTCATCAGAAACCTCAACAATGAAAAACTCCTAAAAATTCAACAACAACCTCAACATTGAAAATCACCAACAAATTCAACATCAACCTCAACAATGAAAAACACCAAATAATGCATCAACAGCCTCAACATTCAAAAACAACAAAAAATTCAACAAAAACCTCAACAATGAAAAACACCGAAAAATTCAGCAACAACCTCAACTTTGAACAACACCAACAACTTCAACAACCTCAACATTGAAAAACACCAACAATTTCAACTGCAACCTCAACTTTGAAACATAGGAAAATGATGAAAAAAAACCATTGATAACACCAATGAATTCAAAAACCTCAACATTGAAAATCACCAACAAATTCAACAACAACCTCAGCAATGAAAAACAACAAAAAATGCAACAACAACCTCAACATTCAAAATCACCAACAAATTCAACAGCAACCTCAACTTTGAAAAACACCAACAAATTCAAAAACCTCAACATGGAAAAACAACAACAAATTGAAACAGAACCTCAATATTGAAAATCACCAACAAATTCAACAACAACCTCAACAATGAAAAACACAAACAATTTCAACAAAAACCTCAACAATGAAAAACACCAAAAAAGTTCATCAACAACCTCAACATTCAAAAACGCCAATAAATTCAACAAAAACCTCAACAATGAAAAACACCAAAAAATTCAACAACAACCTCAACATTGAAAATCACGAACAAATTCAACAAAAACCTCAACATTGCAAAACACCAACAATTTCAACCGCAACCTCATTTTTGAAAAATACAAAAAAGAATTTAAAAAAACCATTGATAACACCAATAATTTCAACAACATCAACTTTGAAAAACACCAACAAATTCAACCACAACCTCAACATTTAATATCACCAACAAATTCAACAACAAGCTCAACAATGAAAAACACCAACAAATTGAACAAAAACCTCAACAAGGAAAAACACCGAAAGATTCATCAACAACCTGAACATTCAAAAACACCAACAAATTCAACAGAAACCACAACAATGAAAAACACCTAAAAATTCAACAACAACCTCAACATTGAAAGTCACCAACAAATTCAACAAAAACCTCAACAATGAAAACTACCAAATAATGCATCAACAACCTCAACATTCAGAAACACCAAAAAATTCAACAAAAACCTCAACAATGAAAAACATCAAAAAATGCAACAAAAACCTCAACATTGAAAATCACCAACAAATTCAACAGCAACCTCAACTTTGAAAAACACCAACAAATTCAAAAACCTCAACATGGAAAAACAACAACAAATTGAACCAGAACCTCAATATTGAAAATCACCAACAATTCAACAACAACCTCAACAATGAAAAACACAAACAATTTCAACAAAAACCTCAACAATGAAAAACACCAAAAAATTCATCAACAACCTCAACATTCAAAAACGCCAACAAATTCAACAAAAACCTCAACAATGAAAAACACCAAAAAATTCAACAACAACCTCAACTTTGAAAAACACCAACAAATTCAACCACCTCAACATTGCAAATCACCAGCAATTTCAACTGCAACCTCAACTTTGAAAAATACGACAAAGATTTTAAAGAACCATTGATAACACCAATAATTTCAACAACATCAACTTTGAAAAACACCAGCAAATTCTACCACAACCTCAACATTGAAAATCACCACCAAAATCAACAAAAACCTCAACAATGAAAAACACCAACAAATTCAACAACAAACTCAGCTTTGAAAAACACCAACAAATTCAACAACCTCAACATTGAAAAACACCAACAAATTCAACAACAACCTCAACTTTCAAAAATACAAAAAGGTTCAACAAAATAAAAATTGATAACAACAACAAATTCAACAACCTCAATATTGAAAAGCACCAACAAATTTAACAACAACCACAACAATGAAAAACATCAAACAATTCAACAACAACCTCAACATTCAAAAAAACCAACAAATGCAACAACAACCTCAACAATGAAAAACACCAAAAAATTCTTCAACAACTTCAACATTCAAAAACAGCAACAAATTCAACAAAATCCTCAACAATTAAAAACACCAAAAAATTCAACAACAACGTCAACTTTGAAAAATACCAACAAATTCAACAACCTCAACAATGAAAAACACCAACAAATTCAACAACAAACTCAACATTTAAAATCAACTAAAAATTCAACAACAGCCTCAACATTGAAAAACTCCAACAATTTCAACAACAACCTCAACAATGAAAAACACCAAAAAATTCAACAACAAACTCAACATTGAAAATCACCAACAAATTCAACAACAACATCAACTTTGAAAAACACCAACAAATTCAAAAACCTCAACATGGAAAAACAACAACAAATTGAACCAGAGCCTCAATATTGAAAATCACCAACAAATTCAACAACAACCTCAACAATGAAAAACACAAATAATTTCAACAAAAACCTCAACAGTGAAAAACACCAAAAAATTCATCAACAACCTCAACATTCAAAAACGCCAACAAATTCAACAAAAACCTCAACAATGAAAAACACCAAAAAATTCAACGACAACCTCAACATTGAAAATCACCAACAAATTCAACAAAAACCTCAACAATGAAAAACACCAAAAAATTCAACAACAACCTCAACTTTGAAAAACACCAACAAATTCAACAACCTCAACATTGCAAATCACCAACAATTTCAACTGCAACCTCAACTTTGAAAAATACGAAAAAGGTTCAACAAAATAAAAATTGATAACAACAACAAATTCAACAACAACCTCAATATTGAAAAGCACCAACAAATTTAACAACAACCACAACAATGAAAAACATCAAACAATTCAACAACAACCTCAACATTCAAAAAAACCAACAAATTCAACAACAACCTCAACAATGAAAAACACCAAAAAATTCTTCAACAACTTCAAAATTCAAAAACAGCAACACATTCAACAAAATCCTCAACAATTAAAAACACCAAAAAATTCAACAACAACGTCAACTTTGAAAAATACCAACAAATTCAACAACCTCAACAATGAAAAACACCAACAAATTCAACAACAAACTCAACATTGAAAATCAACTAAAAATTCAACAACAGCCTCAACATTGAAAAACTCCAACAATTTCAACAACAACCTCAACAATGAAATACACCAAAAAATTCAACAACAAACTCAACATTGAAAATCACCAACAAATTCAACAACAACATCAACTTTGAAAAACACCAACAAATTCAAAAACCTCAACATGGAAAAACAACAACAAATTGAACCAGAGCCTCAATATTGAAAATCACCAACAAATTCAACAACAACCTCAACAATGAAAAACACAAACAATTTCAACAAAAACCTCAACAGTGAAAAACACCGAAAAATTCATCAACAACCTCAACATTCAAAAACGCCAACAAATTCAACAAAAATCTCAGCAATGAAAAACACCAAAAAATTCAACGACAACCTCAACATTGAAAATCACCAACAAATTCAACAAAAACCTCAACAATGAAAAACACCAAAAAATTCAACAACAACCTCAATTTTGAAAAACACCAACAAATTCAACAACCTCAACATTGCAAATCACCAGCAATTTCAACTGCAACCTCAACTTTGAAAAATACGACAAAGATTTTAAAAAACCATTGATAACACCAATAATTTCAACAACATCAACTTTGAAAAACACCAGCAAATTCAACCACAACCTCAACATTGAAAATCACCACCAAAATCAACAAAAACCTCAACAATGAAAAACACCAACAAATTCAACAACAAACTCAGCTTTGAAAAACACCAACAAATTCAACAACCTCAACATTGAAAAACACCAACAAATTCAACAACAACCTCAACTTTCAAAAATACAAAAAGGTTCAACAAAATAAAAATTGATAACAACAACAAATTCAACAACAACCTCAATATTGAAAAGCACCAACAAATTTAACAACAACCACAACAATGAAAATCATCAAACAATTCAACAACAACCTCAACATTCAAAAAAACCAACAAATTCAACAACAACCTCAACAATGAAAAACACCAAAAAATTCTTCAACAACTTCAACATTCAAAAACAGCAACAAATTCAACAAAATCCTCAACAATTAAAAACACCAAAAAATTCAACAACAACGTCAACTTTGAAAAATACCAACAAATTCAACAACCTCAACAATGAAAAACACCAACAAATTCAACAACAAACTCAACATTTAAAATCAACTAAAAATTCAACAACAGCCTCAACATTGAAAAACTCCAACAATTTCAACAACAACCTCAACAATGAAAAACACCAAAAAATTCAACAACAAACTCAACATTGAAAATCACCAACAAATTCAACAACAACATCAACTTTGAAAAACACCAACAAATTCAAAAACCTCAACATGGAAAAACAACAACAAATTGAACCAGAGCCTCAATATTGAAAATCACCAACAAATTCAACAACAACCTCAACAATGAAAAACACAAACAATTTCAACATAAACCTCAGCAGTGAAAAACACCAAAAAATTCTTCAACAACTTCAACATTCAAAAACAGCAACAAATTCAACAAAATCCTCAACAATTAAAAACACCAAAAAATTCAACAACAACGTCAACTTTGAAAAATACCAACAAATTCAACAACCTCAACAATGAAAAACACCAACAAATTCAACAACAAACTCAACATTTAAAATCAACTAAAAATTCAACAACAGCCTCAACATTGAAAAACTCCAACAATTTCAATAACAACCTCAACAATGAAAAACACCAAAAAATTCAACAACAAACTCAACATTGAAAATCACCAAAAATTCAACAACAACATCAACTTTGAAAAACACCAACAAATTCAAAAACCTCAAAATGGAAAAACAACAACAAATTGAACCAGATCCTCAATATTGAAAATCACCAACAAATTCAACAACAACCTCAACAATGAAAAACACAAACAATTTCAACAAAAACCTCAACAGTGAAAAACACCAAAAAATTCATCAACAACCTCAACATTCAAAAACGCCAACAAATTCAACAAAAACCTCAACATTGAAAAACACCAAAAAATTCAACGACAACCTCAACATTGAAAATCACCAACAAATTCAACAAAAACCTCAACAATGAAAAACACCAAAAAATTCAACAACAACCTCAACTTTGAAAAACACCAACAAATTCAACAACCTCAACATTGCAAATCACCAACAATTTCAACTGCAACCTCAACTTTCAAAAATACGAAAAAGGTTCAACAAAATAAAAATTGATAACAACAACAAATTCAACAACAACCTCAATATTGAAAAGCACCAACAAATTTAACAACAACCACAACAATGAAAAACATCAAACAATTCAACAACAACCTCAACATTCAAAAAAACCAACAAATTCAACAACAACCTCAACAATGAAAAACACCAAAAAATTCTTCAACAACTTCAAAATTCAAAAACAGCAACACATTCAACAAAATCCTCAACAATTAAAAACACCAAAAAATTCAACAACAACGTCAACTTTGAAAAATACCAACAAATT
This sequence comes from Cetorhinus maximus, assembly GCF_964194155.1. Lineage (NCBI taxonomy): Eukaryota > Metazoa > Chordata > Chondrichthyes > Lamniformes > Cetorhinidae > Cetorhinus > Cetorhinus maximus. The sequence continues at coordinate 322,854 of NW_027596164.1, read as the reverse complement.
CAACAACCTCAACAATGAAAAACACCAACAAATTCAACAACCTCAACATTGCAAATCACCAACAATTTCAACTGCAACCTCAACTTTGAAAAATACGAAAAAGGTTCAACAAAATAAAAATTGATAACAACTACAAATTCAACAACAACCTCAATATTGAAAAGCACCAACAAATTTAACAACAACCACAACAATGAAAAACATCAAACAATTCAACAACAACCTCAACATTCAAAAAAACCAACAAATTCAACAACAACCTCAACAATGAAAAACACCAAAAAATTCTTCAACAACTTCAACATTCAAAAACAGCAACAAATTCAACAAAATCCTCAACAATTAAAAACACCAAAAAATTCAACAACAACGTCAACTTTGAAAAATACCAACAAATTCAACAACCTCAACAATGAAAAACACCAACAAATTCAACAACAAACTCAACATTTAAAATCAACTAAAAATTCAACAACAGCCTCAACATTGAAAAACTCCAACAATTTCAGCAACAACCTCAACAATGAAAAACACCAAAAAATTCAACAACAAACTCAACATTGAAAATCACCAAAAATTCAACAACAACATCAACTTTGAAAAACACCAACAAATTCAAAAACCTCAACATGGAAAAACAACAACAAATTGAACCAGAGCCTCAATATTGAAAATCACCAACAAATTCAACAACAACCTCAACAATGAAAAACACAAACAATTTCAACAAAAACCTCAACAGTGAAAAACACCAAAAAATTCATCAACAACCTCAACATTCAAAAACGCCAACAAATTCAACAAAAACCTCAACAATGAAAAACACCAAAATATTCAACGACAACCTCAACATTGAAAATCACCAACAAATTCAACAAAAACCTCAACAATGAAAAACACCAAAAAATTCAACAACAACCTCAATTTTGAAAAACACCAACAAATTCAACAACCTCAACATTGCAAATCACCAGCAATTTCAACTGCAACCTCAACTTTGAAAAATACGACAAAGATTTTAAAAAACCATTGATAACACCAATAATTTCAACAACATCAACTTTGAAAAACACCAGCAAATTCAACCACAACCTCAACATTGAAAATCACCACCAAAATCAACAAAAACCTCAACAATGAAAAACACCAACAAATTCAACAACAAACTCAGCTTTGAAAAACACCAACAAATTCAACAACCTCAACATTGAAAAACACCAACAAATTCAACAACAACCTCAACTTTCAAAAATACAAAAAGGTTCAACAAAATAAAAATTGATAACAACAACAAATTCAACAACAACCTCAATATTGAAAAGCACCAACAAATTTAACAACAACCACAACAATGAAAAACATCAAACAATTCAACAACAACCTCAACATTCAAAAAAACCAACAAATTCAACAACAACCTCAACGATGAAAAACACCAAAAAATTCTTCAACAACTTCAACATTCAAAAACAGCAACAAATTCAACAAAATCCTCAACAATTAAAAACACCAAAAAATTCAACAACAACGTCAACTTTGAAAAATACCAACAAATTCAACAACCTCAACAATGAAAAACACCAACAAATTCAACAACAAACTCAACATTTAAAATCAACTAAAAATTCAACAACAGCCTCAACATTGAAAAACTCCAACAATTTCAGCAACAACCTCAACAATGAAAAACACCAAAAAATTCAACAACAAACTCAACATTGAAAATCACCAACAAATTCAACAACAACATCAACTTTGAAAAACACCAACAAATTCAAAAACCTCAACATGGAAAAACAACAACAAATTGAACCAGAGCCTCAATATTGAAAATCACCAACAAATTCAACAACAACCTCAACAATGAAAAACACAAACAATTTCAACATAAACCTCAACAGTGAAAAACACCAAAAAATTCATCAACAACCCCAACATTCAAAAACGCCAACAAATTCAACAAAAACCTCAACAATGAAAAACACCAAAAAATTCAACGACAACCTCAACATTGAAAATCACCAACAAATTCAACAAAAACCTCAACAATGAAAAACACCAAAAAATTCAACATGAACCTCAACTTTGAAAAACACCAACAAATTCAACAACCTCAACATTGCAAATCACCAACAATTTCAACTGCAACCTCAACTTTCAAAAATACGAAAAAGGTTCAACAAAATAAAAATTGATAACAACAACAAATTCAACAACAACCTCAATATTGAAAAGCACCAACAAATTTAACAAAAACCTCAACAATGAAAAACACCAAAAAATTCAACAACAACCTCAACTTTGAAAAACACCAACAAATTCAACAACCTCAACATTGCAAATCACCAACAATTTCAACTGCAACCTCAACTTTCAAAAATACGAAAAAGGTTCAACAAAATAAAAATTGATAACAACAACAAATTCAACAACAACCTCAATATTGAAAAGCACCAACAAATTTAACAACAACCACAACAATGAAAAACATCAAACAATTCAACAACAACCTCAACATTCAAAAAAACCAACAAATTCAACAACAACCTCAACAATGAAAAACACCAAAAAATTCTTCAACAACTTCAAAATTCAAAAACAGCAACACATTCAACAAAATCCTCAACAATTAAAAACACCAAAAAATTCAACAACAACGTCAACTTTGAAAAATACCAACAAATTCAACAACCTCAACAATGAAAAACACCAACAAATTCAACAACCTCAACATTGCAAATCACCAACAATTTCAACTGCAACCTCAACTTTGAAAAATACGAAAAAGGTTCAACAAAATAAAAATTGATAACAACTACAAATTCAACAACAACCTCAATATTGAAAAGCACCAACAAATTTAACAACAACCAGAACAATGAAAAACATCAAACAATTCAACAACAACCTCAACATTCAAAAAAACCAACAAATTCAACAACAACCTCAACAATGAAAAACACCAAAAAATTCTTCAACAACTTCAACATTCAAAAACAGCAACAAATTCAACAAAATCCTCAACAATTAAAAACACCAAAAAATTCAACAACAACGTCAACTTTGAAAAATACCAACAAATTCAACAACCTCAACAATGAAAAACACCAACAAATTCAACAACAAACTCAACATTTAAAATCAACTAAAAATTCAACAACAGCCTCAACATTGAAAAACTCCAACAATTTCAGCAACAACCTCAACAATGAAAAACACCAAAAAATTCAACAACAAACTCAACATTGAAAATCACCAAAAATTCAACAACAACATCAACTTTGAAAAACACCAACAAATTCAAAAACCTCAACATGGAAAAACAACAACAAATTGAACCAGAGCCTCAATATTGAAAATCACCAACAAATTCAACAACAACCTCAACAATGAAAAACACAAACAATTTCAACAAAAACCTCAACAGTGAAAAACACCAAAAAATTCATCAACAACCTCAACATTCAAAAACGCCAACAAATTCAACAAAAACCTCAACAATGAACAACACCAAAATATTCAACGACAACCTCAACATTGAAAATCACCAACAAATTCAACAAAAACCTCAACAATGAAAAACACCAAAAAATTCAACAACAACCTCAATTTTGAAAAACACCAACAAATTCAACAACCTCAACATTGCAAATCACCAGCAATTTCAACTGCAACCTCAACTTTGAAAAATACGACAAAGATTTTAAAAAACCATTGATAACACCAATAATTTCAACAACATCAACTTTGAAAAACACCAGCAAATTCAACCACAACCTCAACATTGAAAATCACCACCAAAATCAACAAAAACCTCAACAATGAAAAACACCAACAAATTCAACAACAAACTCAGCTTTGAAAAACACCAACAAATTCAACAACCTCAACATTGAAAAACACCAACAAATTCAACAACAACCTCAACTTTCAAAAATACAAAAAGGTTCAACAAAATAAAAATTGATAACAACAACAAATTCAACAACAACCTCAATATTGAAAAGCACCAACAAATTTAACAACAACCACAACAATGAAAAACATCAAACAATTCAACAACAACCTCAACATTCAAAAAAACCAACAAATTCAACAACAACCTCTACGATGAAAAACACCAAAAAGTTCTTCAACAACTTCAACATTCAAAAACAGCAACAAATTCAACAAAATCCTCAACAATTAAAAACACCAAAAAATTCAACAACAACGTCAACTTTGAAAAATACCAACAAAATCAACAACCTCAACAATGAAAAACACCAACAAATTCAACAACAAACTCAACATTTAAAATCAACTAAAAATTCAACAACAGCCTCAACATTGAAAAACTCCAACAATTTCAGCAACAACCTCAACAATGAAAAACACCAAAAAATTCAACAACAAACTCAACATTGAAAATCACCAACAAATTCAACAACAACATCAACTTTGAAAAACACCAACAAATTCAAAAACCGCAACATGGAAAAACAACAACAATTTGAACCAGAGCCTCAATATTGAAAATCACCAACAAATTCAACAACAACCTCAACAATGAAAAACACAAACAATTTCAACATAAACCTCAACAGTGAAAAACACCAAAAAATTCATCAACAACCTCAACATTCAAAAACGCCAACAAATTCAACAAAAACCTCAACAATGAAAAACACCAAAAAATTCAACGACAACCTCAACATTGAAAATCACCAACAAATTCAACAAAAACCTCAACAATGAAAAACACCAAAAAATTCAACATGAACCTCAACTTTGAAAAACACAAACAAATTCAACAACCTCAACATTGCAAATCACCAACAATTTCAACTGCAACCTCAACTTTCAAAAATACGAAAAAGGTTCAACAAAATAAAAATTGATAACAACAACAAATTCAACAACAACCTCAATATTGAAAAGCACCAACAAATTTAACAACAACCACAACAATGAAAAACATCAAACAATTCAACAACAACCTCAACATTCAAAAAAACCAACAAATTCAACAACAACCTCAACAATGAAAAACACCAAAAAATTCTTCAACAACTTCAAAATTCAAAAACAGCAACACATTCAACAAAATCCTCAACAATTAAAAACTCCAAAAAATTCAACAACAACGTCAACTTTGAAAAATACCAACAAATTCAACAACCTCAACAATGAAAAACACCAACAAATTCAACAACAAACTCAACATTGAAAATCAACTAAAAATTCAACAACAGCCTCAACATTGAAAAACTCCAACAATTTCAACAACAACCTCAACAATGAAAAACACCAAAAAATTCAACAACAAACTCAACATTGAAAATCACCAACAAATTCAACAACAACATCAACTTTGAAAAACACCAACAAATTCAAAAACCTCAACATGGAAAAACAACAACAAATTGAACCAGAGCCTCAATACTGAAAATCACCAACAAATTCAACAACAACCTCAACAATGAAAAACACAAACAATTTCAACAAAAACCTCAACAGTGAAAAACACCAAATAATTCATCAACAACCTCAACATTCAAAAACGCCAACAAATTCAACAAAAACCTCAACAATGAAAAACACCAAAAAATTCAACGACAACCTCAACATTGAAAATCACCAACAAATTCAACAAAAACCTCAACAATGAAAAACACCAAAAAATTCAACAACAACCTCAATTTTGAAAAACACCAACAAATTCAACAACCTCAACATTGAAAATCACCAACAATTTCAACTGCAACCTCAACTTTGAAAAATACGAAAAAGATTTTAAAAAACCATTGATAACACCAATAATTTCAACAACATCAACTTTGAAAAACACCAGCAAATTCAACCACAACCTCAACATTGAAAATCACCAACAAAGTCAACAACAACCTCAACAATGAGAAACACCAACAAATTCAACAAAAACCTCAACAATGAAAAACACCAACAAATTCAACAACAAACTCAGCTTTGAAAAACACCAACAAATTCAACAATCTCAACATTGAAAAACACCAACAAATTCAACAACAACCTCAACTTTCAAAAATACAAAAAGGTTCAACAAAATAAAAATTCATAACAACAACAAATTCAACAACAACCTCAATATTGAAAATCAACAACAAATTTAACAACAACCACAACAATGAAAAACATCAAACAATTCAACAACAACCTCAACATTCAAAAACACCAACAAATTCAACAACAACCTCAACAATGAAAAACACTTAAAAATTCTTCAACAACTTCAACATTCAAAAACAGCAACAAATTCAACAAAATCCTCAACAATTAAAAACACCAAAAAATTCAACAACAACGTCAACTTTGAAAAATACCAACAAATTCAACAACCTCAACAATGAAAAACACCAACAAATTCAACAACAAACTCAACATTGAAAATCAACAAAAAATTCAACAACAGCCTCAACATTGAAAAACTCCAACAATTTCAACACAAACCTCAACAATGAAAAACACCAAAAAATTCAACAACAAACTCAACATTGAAAATCACCAACAAATTCAACAACAACATCAACTTTGAAAAACACCAACAAATTCAAAAACCTCAACTTTCAAAAGCACCAACAAATTCAACCACAACCTCAACATTGAAAATCACCAACAAATTCAAAAACAACCTCAACAATGAAAAACACCAACAAATTGAACAAAAACCTCAACAAGGATAAACACCGAAAGATTCATCAACAACCTCAACATTCAAAAACACCAACAACCTCAACAGAAACCTCAACAATGAAAAACTCCTAAAAATTCAACAACAACCTCAACATTGAAAATCACCAACAAATTCCACAAAAACCTCAACAATGAAAAACACCAAATAATGCATCAACAACCTCAACATTCAAAAACAACAAAAAATTCAACAAAAACCTCAACAATGAAAAACACCGAAAAATTCAACAACAACCTCAACTTTGAACAACACCAACAACTTCAACAACCTCAACTTTGAAAAACACCAACAATTTCAACTGCAACCTCAACTTTGAAAAACACCAACAAATTCAAAAACCTCAACATGGAAAAACAACAACAAATTGAAACAGAACCTCAATATTGAAAATCACCAACAAATTCAACAACAACCTCAACAATGAAAAACACAAACAATTTCAACAAAAACCTCAACAATGAAAAACACCAAAAAAGTTCATCAACAACCTCAACATTCAAAAACGCCAATAAATTCAACAAAAACCTCAACAATGAAAAACACCAAAAAATTCAACAACAACCTCAACATTGAAAATCACGAACACATTCAACAAAAACCTCAACATTGCAAAACACCAACAATTTCAACCGCAACCTCATTTTTGAAAAATACAAAAAAGGATTTAAAAAAACCATTGATAACACCAATAATTTCAACAACATCAACTTTGAAAAACACCAACAAATTCAACCACAACCTCAACATTTAATATCACCAACAAATTGAACAACAACCTCAACAATGAAAAACACCAACAAATTGAACAAAAACCTCAACAAGGAAAAACACCGAAAGATTCATCAACAACCTAAACATTCAAAAACACCAACAAATTCAACAGAAACCACAACAATGAAAAACACCTAAAAATTCAACAACAACCTCAACATTGAAAGTCACCAACAAATTCAACAAAAACCTCAACAATGAAAACTACCAAATAATGCATCAACAACCTCAACATTCAGAAACACCAAAAAATTCAACAAAAACCTCAACAATGAAAAGCACCGAAAAATTCAACAACAACCTCAACATTGAAAAACACCAACAAATTCAACAGCAAGCTCAACTTTGAAAAAAACAAAAATGATCAAGAAAAACCATTGATAACACCAATGAATTCAACAACCTCAACATTGCAAAACACCAACAATTTCAACTGCAACCTCAACTTTGAAAAATACAAAACGGATTTAAAAAAACCATTGATAACACCAAAAATTTCAAAAACATCAACTTTGAAAAACAGCAACAAATTCAACCACAACCACAACATTGAAAATCACCAACAAAGTCAACAACAACCTCAACAATGAAAAGCACCAACAAATTCAACGAAAACCTCAACAATGAAAAACACTAACAAATTCAACAACAACCTCAACTTTCAAAAATACATAAAGGTTCAACAAAATAAAAATTGATAACAACAACAAATTCAACAACATCGTCAATATTGAAAATCACCAACAAATTTATCAACAACCTCAACAATGAAAAACATCAAACAATTCAACAACAACCTCAACATTAAAAAACACCAACAAATTCAACAACAATTTTAACAATGAAAAACACCAAAAAATTCATCAACAACCTCAACATTGAAAATCACCAACAAATTCAACAACATCAACCTTGAAAAACACCAACAAATTCAAAAACCTCAACATGGATAAACAACAACAAATTGAACCAGAACCTCAATATTGAAAATCACCATCAATTCAACAACAACCTCAACGATGAAAAACACAAACAATTTCAACAAAAACCTCAACAGTGAAAAACACAAAAAGGATTAAAAAAAACCATTCATAACACCAATAATTTCAACAACATCAACTTTGAAAAACACCAACAAATTCAACAAAAACCTCAACAATGAAAAACACCAACAAATTCAACAACAAACTCAGCTTTGAAAAACACCAACAAATTCAACAACCTCAACATTGAAAAACACCAACAAATTCAACAACAACCTCAACTTTCAAAAATACAAAAAGGTTCAACAAAATAAAAATTGATAACAACAACAAATTCAACAACAACCTCAATACTGAAAATCACCAACAAATTTAACAACAACCTCAACAATGAAAAACATCAGCAATTCAACAACAACCTCAACATTCAAAAACACCAACAAATTCAACAAAAACCTCAACAATTAAAAACACCAAAAAATTCAACAACAACGTCAACTTTGAAAAATACCAACAAATTCAACAACCTCAACAATGAAAAACACCAACAAATTCAACAACAAACTCAACATTGAAAATCGCCAAAAAATTCAACAACAACCTCAACAATGAATAACACCAACAAATTCAACAAAAACCTCAACAATGAATAACACCGAAAGATTCATCAACAACCTCAACATTCATAAAATCCAACAACCTCAACAGAAACCTCAACAATGAAAAACTCCTAAAAATTCAACAACAACCTCAACATTGAAAATCACCAACAAATTCCACAACAACCTCAACAATGAAAAACACCAAATAATGCATCAACAGCCTCAACATTCAAAAACAACAAAAAATTCAACAAAAACCTCAACAATGAAAAATACCGAAAAATTCAGCAAGAGCCTCAACTTTGAACAGCACCAACAACTTCAACAACCTCAACATTGAAAAACACCAACAATTTCAACTGCAACCTCAACTTTGAAACATAGAAAAATGATCAAAAAAAACCATTGATAACACCAATGAATTCAACAACCTCAACATTCAAAATCACCAACAATTTCAACAAGAAGCTCAGTATTGAAAAACATCAAAAAATGCAACAACAACCTCAACTTTGAAAAACACCAAAAATTCAAAACCCTCAACATGGATAAACAACAACAAATTGAACCAGAGCCTCAATATTGATAATCACCAACAAATTCAACAACAACCTCAACAATGAAAAACACAAACAATTTCAACAAAAACCTCAACAATGAAAAACACCAAAAAATTCATCAACAACCTCAACATTCAAAAACGCCAACAAATTCAACAAAAACCTCAACAATGAAAAACACCAAAAAATTCAACAACAACCTCAACATTGAAAATCACCAACAAATTCAACAAAAACCTCAACAATGAAAAACACCAAAAAATTCAACAACAACCTCAACTTTGAAAAACACCAACAAATTCAACAACCTCAACATTGCAAATCACCAGCAATTTCAACTGCAACCTCAACTTTGAAAAATACGACAAAGATTTTAAAAAACCATTGATAACACCAATAATTTCAACAACATCAACTTTGAAAAACACCAGCAAATTCAACCACAACCTCAACATTGAAAATCACCACCAAAATCAACAAAAACCTCAACAATGAAAAACACCAACAAATTCAACAACAAACTCAGCTTTGAAAAACACCAACAAATTCAACAACCTCAACATTGAAAAACACCAACAAATTCAACAACAACCTCAACTTTCAAAAATACAAAAAGGTTCAACAAAATAAAAATTGATAACAACAACAAATTCAACAACAACCTCAATATTGAAAAGCACCAACAAATTTAACAACAACCACAACAATGAAAAACATCAAACAATTCAACAACAACCTCAACATTCAAAAAACCAACAAATTCAACAACAACCTCAACAATGAAAAACACCAAAAAATTCTTCAACAACTTCAACATTCAAAAACAGCAACAAATTCAACAAAATCCTCAACAATTAAAAACACCAAAAAATTCAACAAAAACGTCAACTTTGAAAAATACCAAAAATTCAACAACCTCAACAATGAAACACACCAACAAATTCAACAACAAACTCAACATTTAAAATCAACTAAAAATTCAACAACAGCCTCAACATTGAAAAACTCCAACAATTTCAACAACAACCTCAACAATGAAAAACACCAAAAAATTCAACAACAAACTCAACATTGAAAATCACCAACAAATTCAACAACAACATCAACTTTGAAAAACACCAACAAATTCAAAAACCTCAACATGGAAAAACAACAACAAATTGAACCAGAGCCTCAATATTGAAAATCACCAACAAATTCAACAACAACCTCAACAATGAAAAACACAAACAATTTCAACAAAAACCTCAACAGTGAAAAACACCAAAAAATTAATCAACAACCTCAACATTCAAAAACACAAACAATTTCAACAAAAACCTCAACAATGAAAAACACCAAAAAATTCATCAACAACCTCAACATTCAAAAACGCCAACAAATTCAACAAAAACCTCAACAATGAAAAACACCAAAAAATTCAACAACAACCTCAACATTGAAAATCACCAACAAATTCAACAAAAACCTCAACAATGAAAAACACCAAAAAATTCAACAACAACCTCAACTTTGAAAAACACCAACAAATTCAACAACCTCAACATTGCAAATCACCAGCAATTTCAACTGCAACCTCAACTTTGAAAAATACGACAAAGATTTTAAAAAACCATTGATAACACCAATAATTTCAACAACATCAACTTTGAAAAACACCAGCAAATTCAACCACAACCTCAACATTGAAAATCACCACCAAAATCAACAAAAACATCAACAATGAAAAACACCAACAAATTCAACAACAAACTCAGCTTTGAAAAACACCAACAAATTCAACAACCTCAACATTGAAAAACACCAACAAATTCAACAACAACCTCAACTTTCAAAAATACAAAAAGGTTCAACAAAATAAAAATTGATAACAACAACAAATTCAACAACAACCTCAATATTGAAAAGCACCAACAAATTTAACAACAACCACAACAATGAAAAACATCAAACAATTCAACAACAACCTCAACATTCAAAAAACCAACAAATTCAACAACAACCTCAACAATGAAAAACACCAAAAAATTCTTCAACAACTTCAACATTCAAAAACAGCAACAAATTCAACAAAATCCTCAACAATTAAAAACACCAAAAAATTCAACAAAAACGTCAACTTTGAAAAATACCAAAAATTCAACAACCTCAACAATGAAACACACCAACAAATTCAACAACAAACTCAACATTTAAAATCAACTAAAAATTCAACAACAGCCTCAACATTGAAAAACTCCAACAATTTCAACAACAACCTCAACAATGAAAAACACCAAAAAATTCAACAACAAACTCAACATTGAAAATCACCAACAAATTCAACAACAACATCAACTTTGAAAAACACCAACAAATTCAAAAACCTCAACATGGAAAAACAACAACAAATTGAACCAGAGCCTCAATATTGAAAATCACCAACAAATTCAACAACAACCTCAACAATGAAAAACACAAACAATTTCAACAAAAACCTCAACAGTGAAAAACACCAAAAAATTAATCAACAACCTCAACATTCAAAAACGCCAACAAATTCAACAAAAACCTCAACAATGAATAACACCGAAAGATTCATCAACAACCTCAACATTCATAAAATCCAACAACCTCAACAGAAACCTCAACAATGAAAAACTCCTAAAAATTCAACAACAACCTCAACATTGAAAATCACCAACAAATTCCACAACAACCTCAACAATGAAAAACACCAAATAATGCATCAACAGCCTCAACATTCAAAAACAACAAAAAATTCAACAAAAACCTCAACAATGAAAAATACCGAAAAATTCAGCAAGAGCCTCAACTTTGAACAGCACCAACAACTTCAACAACCTCAACATTGAAAAACACCAACAATTTCAACTGCAACCTCAACTTTGAAACATAGAAAAATGATCAAAAAAAACCATTGATAACACCAATGAATTCAACAACCTCAACATTCAAAATCACCAACAATTTCAACAAGAAGCTCAGTATTGAAAAACATCAAAAAATGCAACAACAACCTCAACTTTGAAAAACACCAAAAATTCAAAACCCTCAACATGGATAAACAACAACAAATTGAACCAGAGCCTCAATATTGATAATCACCAACAAATTCAACAACAACCTCAACAATGAAAAACACAAACAATTTCAACAAAAACCTCAACAATGAAAAACACCAAAAAATTCATCAACAACCTCAACATTCAAAAACGCCAACAAATTCAACAAAAACCTCAACAATGAAAAACACCAAAAAATTCAACAACAACCTCAACATTGAAAATCACCAACAAATTCAACAAAAACCTCAACAATGAAAAACACCAAAAAATTCAACAACAACCTCAACTTTGAAAAACACCAACAAATTCAACAACCTCAACATTGCAAATCACCAGCAATTTCAACTGCAACCTCAACTTTGAAAAATACGACAAAGATTTTAAAAAACCATTGATAACACCAATAATTTCAACAACATCAACTTTGAAAAACACCAGCAAATTCAACCACAACCTCAACATTGAAAATCACCACCAAAATCAACAAAAACCTCAACAATGAAAAACACCAACAAATTCAACAACAAACTCAGCTTTGAAAAACACCAACAAATTCAACAACCTCAACATTGAAAAACACCAACAAATTCAACAACAACCTCAACTTTCAAAAATACAAAAAGGTTCAACAAAATAAAAATTGATAACAACAACAAATTCAACAACAACCTCAATATTGAAAAGCACCAACAAATTTAACAACAACCACAACAATGAAAAACATCAAACAATTCAACAACAACCTCAACATTCAAAAAACCAACAAATTCAACAACAACCTCAACAATGAAAAACACCAAAAAATTCTTCAACAACTTCAACATTCAAAAACAGCAACAAATTCAACAAAATCCTCAACAATTAAAAACACCAAAAAATTCAACAAAAACGTCAACTTTGAAAAATACCAAAAATTCAACAACCTCAACAATGAAACACACCAACAAATTCAACAACAAACTCAACATTTAAAATCAACTAAAAATTCAACAACAGCCTCAACATTGAAAAACTCCAACAATTTCAACAACAACCTCAACAATGAAAAACACCAAAAAATTCAACAACAAACTCAACATTGAAAATCACCAACAAATTCAACAACAACATCAACTTTGAAAAACACCAACAAATTCAAAAACCTCAACATGGAAAAACAACAACAAATTGAACCAGAGCCTCAATATTGAAAATCACCAACAAATTCAACAACAACCTCAACAATGAAAAACACAAACAATTTCAACAAAAACCTCAACAGTGAAAAACACCAAAAAATTAATCAACAACCTCAACATTCAAAAACGCCAACAAATTCAACAAAAACCTCAACAATGAAAAACACCAAAAAATTCAACGACAACCTCAACTTTGAAAAACACCAACAAATACAACAACCTCAACATTGCAAATCACCAACAATTTCAACTGCAACCTCAACTTTGAAAAATACGAAAAAGATTTTAAAAAACCATTGATAACACCAATAATTTCAACAACATCAACTTTGAAAAACACCAGCAAATTCAACCACAACCTCAACATTGAAAATCACCAACAAAGTCAACAACAACCTCAACAATGAGAAACACCAACAAATTCAACAAAAACCTCAACAATGAAAAACACCAACAAATTCAACAACAAACTCAGCTTTGAAAAACACCAACAAATTCAACAATCTCAACATTGAAAAACACCAACAAATTCAACAACAACCTCAACTTTCAAAAATACAAAAGGTTCAACAAAATAAAAATTCATAACAACAACAAATTCAACAACAACCTCAATATTGAAAATCAACAACAAATTTAACAACAACCACAACAATGAAAAACATCAAACAATTCAACAACAACCTCAACATTCAAAAACACCAACAAATTCAACAACAACCTCAACAATGAAAAACACTTAAAAATTCTTCAACAACTTCAACATTCAAAAACAGCAACAAATTCAACAAAATCCTCAACAATAAAAAACACCAACAAATTCAACAACAACGTCAACTTTGAAAAATACCAACAAATTCAACAACCTCAACAATGAAAAACACCAACAAATTCAACAACAAACTCAACATTGAAAATCAACAAAAAATTCAACAACAGCCTCAACATTGAAAAACTCCAACAATTTCAACACAAACCTCAACAATGAAAAACACCAAAAAATTCAACAACAAACTCAACATTGAAAATCACCAACAAATTCAACAACAACATCAACTTTGAAAAACACCAACAAATTCAAAAACCTCAACTTTCAAAAGCACCAACAAATTCAACCACAACCTCAACATTGAAAATCACCAACAAATTCAAAAACAACCTCAACAATGAAAAACACCAACAAATTGAACAAAAACCTCAATAAGGATAAACACCGAAAGATTCATCAACAACCTCAACATTCAAAAACACCAACAACCTCAACAGAAACCTCAACAATGAAAAACTCCTAAAAATTCAACAACAACCTCAACATTGAAAATCACCAACAAATTCCACAAAAACCTCAACAATGAAAAACACCAAATAATGCATCAACAACCTCAACATTCAAAAACAACAAAAAATTCAACAAAAACCTCAACAATGAAAAACACCGAAAAATTCAACAACAACCTCAACTTTGAACAACACCAACAACTTCAACAACCTCAACTTTGAAAAACACCAACAATTTCAACTGCAACCTCAACTTTGAAAAACACCAACAAATTCAAAAACCTCAACATGGAAAAACAACAACAAATTGAAACAGAACCTCAATATTGAAAATCACCAACAAATTCAACAACAACCTCAACAATGAAAAACACAAACAATTTCAACAAAAACCTCAACAATGAAAAACACCAAAAAAGTTCATCAACAACCTCAACATTCAAAAACGCCAATAAATTCAACAAAAACCTCAACAATGAAAAACACCAAAAAATTCAACAACAACCTCAACATTGAAAATCACGAACACATTCAACAAAAACCTCAACATTGCAAAACACCAACAATTTCAACCGCAACCTCATTTTTGAAAAATACAAAAAAGGATTTAAAAAAACCATTGATAACACCAATAATTTCAACAACATCAACTTTGAAAAACACCAACAAATTCAACCACAACCTCAACATTTAATATCACCAACAAATTGAACAACAACCTCAACAATGAAAAACACCAACAAATTGAACAAAAACCTCAACAAGGAAAAACACCGAAAGATTCATCAACAACCTAAACATTCAAAAACACCAACAAATTCAACAGAAACCACAACAATGAAAAACACCTAAAAATTCAACAACAACCTCAACATTGAAAGTCACCAACAAATTCAACAAAAACCTCAACAATGAAAACTACCAAATAATGCATCAACAACCTCAACATTCAGAAACACCAAAAAATTCAACAAAAACCTCAACAATGAAAAGCACCGAAAAATTCAACAACAACCTCAACATTGAAAAACACCAACAAATTCAACAGCAAGCTCAACTTTGAAAAAAACAAAAATGATCAAGAAAAACCATTGATAACACCAATGAATTCAACAACCTCAACATTGCAAAACACCAACAATTTCAACTGCAACCTCAACTTTGAAAAATACAAAACGGATTTAAAAAAACCATTGATAACACCAAAAATTTCAAAAACATCAACTTTGAAAAACAGCAACAAATTCAACCACAACCACAACATTGAAAATCACCAACAAAGTCAACAACAACCTCAACAATGAAAAGCACCAACAAATTCAACGAAAACCTCAACAATGAAAAACACTAACAAATTCAACAACAACCTCAACTTTCAAAAATACATAAAGGTTCAACAAAATAAAAATTGATAACAACAACAAATTCAACAACATCGTCAATATTGAAAATCACCAACAAATTTATCAACAACCTCAACAATGAAAAACATCAAACAATTCAACAACAACCTCAACATTAAAAAACACCAACAAATTCAACAACAATTTTAACAATGAAAAACACCAAAAAATTCATCAACAACCTCAACATTGAAAATCACCAACAAATTCAACAACATCAACCTTGAAAAACACCAACAAATTCAAAAACCTCAACATGGATAAACAACAACAAATTGAACCAGAACCTCAATATTGAAAATCACCATCAATTCAACAACAACCTCAACGATGAAAAACACAAACAATTTCAACAAAAACCTCAACAGTGAAAAACACAAAAAGGATTAAAAAAAACCATTCATAACACCAATAATTTCAACAACATCAACTTTGAAAAACACCAACAAATTCAACAAAAACCTCAACAATGAAAAACACCAACAAATTCAACAACAAACTCAGCTTTGAAAAACACCAACAAATTCAACAACCTCAACATTGAAAAACACCAACAAATTCAACAACAACCTCAACTTTCAAAAATACAAAAAGGTTCAACAAAATAAAAATTGATAACAACAACAAATTCAACAACAACCTCAATACTGAAAATCACCAACAAATTTAACAACAACCTCAACAATGAAAAACATCAGCAATTCAACAACAACCTCAACATTCAAAAACACCAACAAATTCAACAAAAACCTCAACAATTAAAAACACCAAAAAATTCAACAACAACGTCAACTTTGAAAAATACCAACAAATTCAACAACCTCAACAATGAAAAACACCAACAAATTCAACAACAAACTCAACATTGAAAATCGCCAAAAAATTCAACAACAACCTCAACAATGAATAACACCAACAAATTCAACAAAAACCTCAACAATGAATAACACCGAAAGATTCATCAACAACCTCAACATTCATAAAATCCAACAACCTCAACAGAAACCTCAACAATGAAAAACTCCTAAAAATTCAACAACAACCTCAACATTGAAAATCACCAACAAATTCCACAACAACCTCAACAATGAAAAACACCAAATAATGCATCAACAGCCTCAACATTCAAAAACAACAAAAAATTCAACAAAAACCTCAACAATGAAAAATACCGAAAAATTCAGCAAGAGCCTCAACTTTGAACAGCACCAACAACTTCAACAACCTCAACATTGAAAAACACCAACAATTTCAACTGCAACCTCAACTTTGAAACATAGAAAAATGATCAAAAAAAACCATTGATAACACCAATGAATTCAACAACCTCAACATTCAAAATCACCAACAATTTCAACAAGAAGCTCAGTATTGAAAAACATCAAAAAATGCAACAACAACCTCAACTTTGAAAAACACCAAAAATTCAAAACCCTCAACATGGATAAACAACAACAAATTGAACCAGAGCCTCAATATTGATAATCACCAACAAATTCAACAACAACCTCAACAATGAAAAACACAAACAATTTCAACAAAAACCTCAACAATGAAAAACACCAAAAATTCATCAACAACCTCAACATTCAAAAACGCCAACAAATTCAACAAAAACCTCAACAATGAAAAACACCAAAAAATTCAACAACAACCTCAACATTGAAAATCACCAACAAATTCAACAAAAACCTCAACAATGAAAAACACCAAAAAATTCAACAACAACCTCAACTTTGAAAAACACCAACAAATTCAACAACCTCAACATTGCAAATCACCAGCAATTTCAACTGCAACCTCAACTTTGAAAAATACGACAAAGATTTTAAAAAACCATTGATAACACCAATAATTTCAACAACATCAACTTTGAAAAACACCAGCAAATTCAACCACAACCTCAACATTGAAAATCACCACCAAAATCAACAAAAACCTCAACAATGAAAAACACCAACAAATTCAACAACAAACTCAGCTTTGAAAAACACCAACAAATTCAACAACCTCAACATTGAAAAACACCAACAAATTCAACAACAACCTCAACTTTCAAAAATACAAAAAGGTTCAACAAAATAAAAATTGATAACAACAACAAATTCAACAACAACCTCAATATTGAAAAGCACCAACAAATTTAACAACAACCACAACAATGAAAAACATCAAACAATTCAACAACAACCTCAACATTCAAAAAACCAACAAATTCAACAACAACCTCAACAATGAAAAACACCAAAAAATTCTTCAACAACTTCAACATTCAAAAACAGCAACAAATTCAACAAAATCCTCAACAATTAAAAACACCAAAAAATTCAACAAAAACGTCAACTTTGAAAAATACCAAAAATTCAACAACCTCAACAATGAAAAACACCAACAAATTCAACAACAAACTCAACATTTAAAATCAACTAAAAATTCAACAACAGCCTCAACATTGAAAAACTCCAACAATTTCAACAACAACCTCAACAATGAAAAACACCAAAAAATTCAACAACAAACTCAACATTGAAAATCACCAACAAATTCAACAACAACATCAACTTTGAAAAACACCAACAAATTCAAAAACCTCAACATGGAAAAACAACAACAAATTGAACCAGAGCCTCAATATTGAAAATCACCAACAAATTCAACAACAACCTCAACAATGAAAAACACAAACAATTTCAACAAAAACCTCAACAGTGAAAAACACCAAAAAATTAATCAACAACCTCAACATTCAAAAACGCCAACAAATTCAACAAAAACCTCAACAATGAAAAACACCAAAAAATTCAACGACAACCTCAACTTTGAAAAACACCAACAAATACAACAACCTCAACATTGCAAATCACCAACAATTTCAACTGCAACCTCAACTTTGAAAAATACGAAAAAGATTTTAAAAAACCATTGATAACACCAATAATTTCAACAACATCAACTTTGAAAAACACCAGCAAATTCAACCACAACCTCAACATTGAAAATCACCAACAAAGTCAACAACAACCTCAACAATGAGAAACACCAACAAATTCAACAAAAACCTCAACAATGAAAAACACCAACAAATTCAACAACAAACTCAGCTTTGAAAAACACCAACAAATTCAACAATCTCAACATTGAAAAACACCAACAAATTCAACAACAACCTCAACTTTCAAAAATACAAAAGGTTCAACAAAATAAAAATTCATAACAACAACAAATTCAACAACAACCTCAATATTGAAAATCAACAACAAATTTAACAACAACCACAACAATGAAAAACATCAAACAATTCAACAACAACCTCAACATTCAAAAACACCAACAAATTCAACAACAACCTCAACAATGAAAAACACTTAAAAATTCTTCAACAACTTCAACATTCAAAAACAGCAACAAATTCAACAAAATCCTCAACAATAAAAAACACCAACAAATTCAACAACAACGTCAACTTTGAAAAATACCAACAAATTCAACAACCTCAACAATGAAAAACACCAACAAATTCAACAACAAACTCAACATTGAAAATCAATAAAAAATTCAACAACAGCCTCAACATTGAAAAACTCCAACAATTTCAACACAAACCTCAACAATGAAAAACACCAAAAAATTCAACAACAAACTCAACATTGAAAATCACCAACAAATTCAACAACAACATCAACTTTGAAAAACACCAACAAATTCAGAAACCTCAACTTTCAAAAGCACCAACAAATTCAACCACAACCTCAAGATTGAAAATCACCAACATATTCAACAACAACCTCAACAATGAAAAACACCAACAAATTGAACAAAAACCTCAACAAGGATAAACACCGAAAGATTCATCAACAACCTCAACATTCAAAAACGCCAACAACCTCAACAGAAACCTCAACAATGAAAAACTCCTAAAAATTCAACGACAACCTCAACATTGAAAATCACCAACAAATTCCACAAAAACCTCAACAATGAAAAACACCAAATAATGCATCAACAACCTCAACATTCAAAGACAACAAAAAATTCAACAAAAACCTCAACAATGAAAAACACCAAAAAATACAACAACAACCTCAACATTGAAAATCACCAACAAATTCAACAACAAATTCAGCAATGAAAAGCATCAAAAAACTCAACAACAACCTCAACATTGAAAATCACCAACAAATTCAACAACAACCTCAACTTTGAAAAACTCCAACAATTTCAACAACAACCTCAACAATGAAAAACACCAAAAAATTCAACAACAAACTCAACATTGAAAATCACCAACAAATTCAAAAACCTCAACATGGAAAAACAACAACAAATTGAACCAGAACCTCAATATTGAAAATCACCATCAATTCAACAACAACCTCAACGATGAAAAACACAAACAATTTCAACAAAAACCTCAACAGTGAAAAACACCAAAAAATTCATCAACAACCTCAACATTCAAAAACGCCAACAAATTCAACAAAAACCTCAGCAATGAAAACACCAACAAATTCAACAACCTCAACATTGCAAAACACCAACAATTTCAACTGCAACCTCAACTTTGAAAAACACAAAAAGGATTATAAAAAACCATTGATAACACCAATAATTTCAACAACATCAACTTTGAAAAACACCAACAAATTCAACCACAACCTCAACATTGAAAATCACCAACAAAGTCAACAACAACCTCAACAATGAAAAACACCAATAAATTCAACAAAAACCTCAACAATGAAAAACACCAACAAATTCAACAACAAACTCAGCTTTGAAAAACACCAACAAATTCAACAACCTCAACATTGAAAAACACCAACAAATTCAACAACAACCTCAACTTTCAAAAATACAAAAAGGTTCAACAAAATCAAAATTGATAACAACAACAAATTCAACAACAACCTCAAAACTGAAAATCACCAACAAATTTAACAACAACCTCAACAATGAAAAACATCAGCAATTCAACAACAACCTCAACATTCAAAAACACCAGCAAATTCAACAAAAACCTCAACAATTAAAAACACCAAAAAATTCAACAACCTCAACGTTGCAAAACACCAACAATTTCAACTGCAACCTCAACTTTGAAAAACACAAAAAGGATTAAAAAAAACCATTGATAACACCAATAATTTCAACAACATCAACTTTGAAAAACACCAACAAATTCAACCACAACCTCAACATTGAAAATCACCAACAAAGTCAACAACAACCTCAACAATGAAAAACACCAATAAATTCAACAAAAACCTCAACAATGAAAAACACCAACAAATTCAACAACAAACTCAGCTTTGAAAAACACCAACAAATTCAACAACCTCAACATTGAAAAACACCAACAAATTCAACAACAACCTCAACTTTCAAAAATACAAAAAGGTTCAACAAAATCAAAATTGATAACAACAACAAATTCAACAACAACCTCAATACTGAAAATCACCAACAAATTTAACAACAACCTCAACAATGAAAAACATCAGCAATTCAACAACAACCTCAACATTCAAAAACACCAGCAAATTCAACAAAAACCTCAACAATTAAAAACACCAAAAAATTCAACAACAACGTCAACTTTGAAAAATACCAACAAATTCAACAACCTCAACAATGAAAAACACCAACAAATTCAACAACAAACTCAACATTGAAAATCACCAAAAAATTCAACAACAACCTCAACATTGAAAAACTCCAACAATTTCAACAACAACCTCAACAATGAAAAACACCAAAAAATTCAACAACAAACTCAACATTGAAAATCACCAACAAATTCAACAACAGCATCAACTTTGAAAAACACCATCAAATTCAAAAACCTCAAAATGGAAAAACGCCAACAAATTCAACCTCAACCTCAACATTGAAAATCACCAACAAATTCAACAACAACCTCAACAATGAAAAACACCAACAAATGGAACAAAAACCTCAACAAGGAAAAACACCGAAAGATTCATCGACAACCTCAACATTCAAAAACACCAACGAATTTAACAGAAACCACAACAATGAAAAACACCTAAAAAATTCAGCAACAACCTCAACATTGAAAGTCACCAACAAATTCAACAAAAACCTCAACAATGAAAACTACCAAATAATGCATCAACAACCTCAACATTCAGAAACACCAAAAAATTCAACAAAAACCTCAACAATGAAAAGCACCGAAAAATTCAACTACAACCTCAACATTGAAAAACACCAACAAATTCAACTGCAAGCTCAACTTTGAAAAAAACAAAAATGATCAAAAAAAACCATTGATAACACCAATGAATTCAACAACCTCAACATTGAAAATCACCAACAAATTCAACAACAAATTCAGCAATGAAAAGCATCAAAAAACTCAACAACAACCTCAACATTGAAAATCACCAACAAATTTAACAAGAGCCTCAACTTTGAAAAACTCCAACAATTTCAACAACAACCTCAACAATGAAAAACACCAAAAAATTCAACAACAAACTCAACATTGAAAATCACCAACAAATTCAACATAAACCTCAACAATGAAGAGCACCTAAAAATTCATCAACAACCTCAACATTCAAAAATACCATCAAATTCAACAACAACCTCAACAATGAAAATCACCAACAAATTCAACAAAAACCTCAACAATGAATAACACCGAAAGATTCATCAACAACCTCAACATTCAAAAAAACCAACAAACTCAACAGAAACCTCAACAATGAAAAACAACTAAAAATTCAACAACAACCTCAACATTGAAAATCACCAACAAATTCCACAATAAGCTCAACAATGAAAACACCAAATAATGCATCAACAACCTCAACATTCAAAAACAACAAAAAATTCAACAAAAACCTCAACAATGAAAAATACCGAAAAATTCAGCAACAACCTCAACTTTGAACAACACCAACAACTTCAACAACCTCAACATTGAAAAACACCAACAATTTCAACTGCAACCTCAACTTTGAAACATAGAAAAATGATCAAAAAAAAACCATTGATAACACCAATGAATTCAACAACCTCAACATTCAAAATCACCAACAAATTCAACAACAACCTCAGTATTGAAAAACATCAAAAAATGCAACAACAACCTCAACTTTGAAAAACACCAAAAATTCAAAACCCTCAACATGGAAAAACAACAACAAATTGAACCAGAGCCTCAATATTGAAAATCACCAACAAATTCAACAACAACCTCAACAATGAAAAACACAAACAATTTCAACAAAAACCTCAACAATGAAAAACACCAAAAAATTCATCAACAACCTCAACATTCAAAAACGCCAACAAATTCAACAACCTCAACATTGCAAATCACCAACAATTTCAACAAAAACCTCAACAATGAAAAACACCAACAAATTCAACAACAAACTCAGCTTTGAAAAACACCAACAAATTCAACAACCTCAACATTGAAAAACACCAACAAATTCAACAACAACCTCAACTTTCAAAAATACAAAAAGGTTCAACAAAATAAAAATTGATAACAACAACAAATTCAACAACAACCTCAATATTGAAAAGCACCAACAAATTTAACAACAACCACAACAATGTAAAACATCAAACAATTCAACAACAACCTCAACATTCAATAAAACCAACAAATTCAACAACATCCTCAACAATGAAAAACACCAAAAAATTCTTCAACAACTTCAACATTCAAAAACAGCAACAAACTCAACAAAATCCTCAACAATTAAAAACACCAAAAAATTCAACAACAACGTCAACTTTGAAAAATACCAACAAATTCAACAACCTCAACAATGAAAAACACCAACAAATTCAACATCAAACTCAACATTGAAAATCAACAAAAAATTCAACAACAGCCTCAACATTGAAAAACACCAAAAAATTCAACAACAAACTCAACATTGAAAATCACCAACAAATTCAACAACAATATCAACTTTGAAAAACACCAACAAATTCAAAAACCTCAACATGGAAAAACAACAACAAATTGTACCAGAGCCTCAATATTAATAATCACCAACAAATTCAACAACAACCTCAACAATGAAAAACACAAACAATTTCAACAAAAACCTCAACAGTGAAAAACACCAAAAAATTCATCAACAACCTCAACATTCAAAAACGCCAACAAATTCAACAAAAACCTCAACAATGAAAAACACCAAAAAATTCAACGACAACCACAACATTGAAAATCACCAACAAATTCAACAAAAACCTCAACAATGAAAAACACCAAAAATTCAACAACAACCTCAACTTTGAAAAACACCAACAAATTCAACAACCTCAACATTGCAAATCACCAACAATTTCAACTGCAACCTCAACTTTGAAAAATACGAAAAAGGTTTTAAAAAACCATTGATAACACCAATAATTTCAACAACATCAACTTTGAAAAACACCAGCAAATTCAACCACAACCTCAACATTGAAAAACACCAACAAATTCAACAACAAACTCAGCTTTGAAAAACACCAACAAATTCAACAACAACCTCAACTTTCAAAAATACAAAAAGGTTCAACAAAATAAAAATTCATAACAACAACAAATTCAACAACAACCTCAATATTGAAAATCAACAACAAATTTAACAACAACCACAACAATGAAAAACATCAAACAATTCAACAACAACCTCAACATTCAAAAACACCAACAAATTCAACAACAACCTCAACAATGAAAAACACTTAAAAATTCTTCAACAACTTCAACATTCAAAAACAGCAACAAATTCATCAAAATCCTCAACAATTAAAAACACCAACAAATTCAACAACAACGTCAACTTTGAAAAATACCAACAAATTCAACAACCTCAACAATGAAAAACACCAACAAATTCAACAACAAACTCAACATTGAAAATCAACAAAAAATTCAACAACAGCCTCAACATTGAAAAACTCCAACAATTTCAACACAAACCTCAACAATGAAAAACACCAAAAAATTCAACAACAAACTCAACATTGAAAATCACCAACAAATTCAACAACAACATCATCTTTGAAAAACACCAACAAATTCAAAAACCTCAACTTTCAAAAGCACCAACAAATTCAACCACAACCTCAACATTGAAAATCACCAACAAATTCAAAAACAACCTCAACAATGAAAAACACCAACAAATTGAACAAAAACCTCAACAAGGATAAACACCGAAAGATTCATCAACAACCTCAACATTCAAAAACACCAACAACCTCAACAGAAACCTCAACAATGAAGAACTCCTAAAAATTCAACAACAACCTCAACATTGAAAATCACCAACAAATTCCACAAAAACCTCAACAATGAAAAACACCAAATAATGCATCAACAACCTCAACATTCAAAAACAACAAAAAATTCAACAAAAACCTCAACAATGAAAAACACCGAAAAATTCAACAACAACCTCAACTTTGAACAACACCAACAACTTCAACAACCTCAACTTTGAAAAACACCAACAATTTCAACTGCAATCTCAACTTTGAAACATAGGAAAATGATGAAAAAAAACCATTGATAACACCAATGAATTCAAAAACCTCAACATTGAAAATCACCAACAAATTCAACAACAACCTCAGCAATGAAGAACAACAAAAAATGCAACAACAACCTCAACATTGAAAATCACCAACAAATTCAACAGCAACCTCAACTTTGAAAAAACCAACAGATTCAAAAACCTCAACATGGAATAATAACAACAAATTGAAACAGAACCTCAATATTGAAAATCACCAACAAATTCAACAACAACCTCAACAATGAAAAACACAAACAATTTCAACAAAAACCTCAACAATGAAAAACACCAAAAAAGTTCATCAACAACCTCAACATTCAAAAACGCCAATAAATTCAACAAAAACCTCAACAATGAAAAACACCAAAAAATTCAACAACAACCTCAACATTGAAAATCACGAACAAATTCAACAAAAACCTCAACATTGCAAAACACCAACAATTTCAACCGCAACCTCATTTTTGAAAAATACAAAAAAGGATTTAAAAAACCATTGATAACACCAATAATTTCAACAACATCAACTTTGAAAAACACCAACAAATTCAACCACAACCTCAACATTTAATATCACCAACAAATTGAACAACAACCTCAACAATGAAAAACACCGAAAGATTCATCAACAACCTAAACATTCAAAAACACCAACAAATTCAACAGAAACCACAACAATGAAAAACACCTAAAAATTCAACAACAACCTCAACATTGAAAGTCACCAACAAATTCAACAAAAACCTCAACAATGAAAACTACCAAATAATGCATCAACAACCTCAACATTCAGAAACACCAAAAAATTCAACAAAAACCTCAACAATGAAAAGCACCGAAAAATTCAACAACAACCTCAACATTGAAAAACACCAACAAATTCAACAGCAAGCTCAACTTTGAAAAAAACAAAAATGATCAAGAAAAACCATTGATAACACCAATGAATTCAACAACCTCAACATTGCAAAACACCAACAATTTCAACTGCAACCTCAACTTTGAAAAATACAAAACGGATTTAAAAAAACCATTGATAACACCAAAAATTTCAAAAACATCAACTTTGAAAAACAGCAACAAATTCAACCACAACCACAACATTGAAAATCACCAACAAAGTCAACAACAACCTCAACAATGAAAAGCACCAACAAATTCAACGAAAACCTCAACAATGAAAAACACTAACAAATTCAACAACAACCTCAACTTTCAAAAATACATAAAGGTTCAACAAAATAAAAATTGATAACAACAACAAATTCAACAACATCGTCAATATTGAAAATCACCAACAAATTTATCAACAACCTCAACAATGAAAAACATCAAACAATTCAACAACAACCTCAACATTAAAAAACACCAACAAATTCAACAACAACTTTAACAATG
This sequence comes from Cetorhinus maximus, assembly GCF_964194155.1. NCBI lineage: Eukaryota > Metazoa > Chordata > Chondrichthyes > Lamniformes > Cetorhinidae > Cetorhinus > Cetorhinus maximus. The sequence goes on along the minus strand of NW_027596164.1, from coordinate 295,338 downwards.
AAAAACACCAAAAAATTCATCAACAACCTCAACATTGAAAATCACCAACAAATTCAACAACATCAACCTTGAAAAACACCAACAAATTCAAAAACCTCAACATGGATAAACAACAACAAATTGAACCAGAACCTCAATATTGAAAATCACCATCAATTCAACAACAACCTCAACGATGAAAAACACAAACAATTTCAACAAAAACCTCAACAGTGAAAAACACAAAAAGGATTAAAAAAAACCATTCATAACACCAATAATTTCAACAACATCAACTTTGAAAAACACCAACAAATTCAACCTCAACCTCAACATTGAAAATCACCAACAAAGTCAACAACAACCTCAACAATGAAAAACACCAATAAATTCAACAAAAACCTCAACAATGAAAAACACCAACAAATTCAACAACAAACTCAGCTTTGAAAAACACCAACAAATTCAACAACCTCAACATTGAAAAACACCAACAAATTCAACAACAACCTCAACTTTCAAAAATACAAAAAGGTTCAACAAAATAAAAATTGATAACAACAACAAATTCAACAACAACCTCAATACTGAAAATCACCAACAAATTTAACAACAACCTCAACAATGAAAAACATCAGCAATTCAACAACAACCTCAACATTCAAAAACACCAACAAATTCAACAAAAACCTCAACAATTAAAAACACCAAAAAATTCAACAACAACGTCAACTTTGAAAAATACCAACAAATTCAACAACCTCAACAATGAATAACACCAACAAATTCAACAACAAACTCAACATTGAAAATCACCAAAAAATTCAACAACAACCTCAACAATGAAAAACACCAACAAATTCAACAAAAACCTCAACAATGAATAACACCGAAAGATTCATCAACAACCTCAACATTCATAAAATCCAACAACCTCAACAGAAACCTCAACAATGAAAAACTCCTAAAAATTCAACAACAACCTCAACATTGAAAATCACCAACAAATTCCACAACAACCTCAACAATGAAAAACACCAAATAATGCATCAACAGCCTCAACATTCAAAAACAACAAAAAATTCAACAAAAACCTCAACAATGAAAAATACCGAAAAATTCAGCAAGAGCCTCAACTTTGAACAGCACCAACAACTTCAACAACCTCAACATTGAAAAACACCAACAATTTCAACTGCAACCTCAACTTTGAAACATAGAAAAATGATCAAAAAAAACCATTGATAACACCAATGAATTCAACAACCTCAACATTCAAAATCACCAACAATTTCAACAACAAGCTCAGTATTGAAAAACATCAAAAAATGCAACAACAACCTCAACTTTGAAAAACACCAAAAATTCAAAACCCTCAACATGGAAAAACAACAACAAATTGAACGAGAGCCTCAATATTGATAATCACCAACAAATTCAACAACAACCTCAACAATGAAAAACACAAACAATTTCAACAAAAACCTCAACAATGAAAAACACCAAAAAATTCATCAACAACCTCAACATTCAAAAACGCCAACAAATTCAACAAAAACCTCAACAATGAAAAACACCAAAAAATTCAACAACAACCTCAACATTGAAAATCACCAACAAATTCAACAAAAACCTCAACAATGAAAAACACCAAAAAATTCAACAACAACCTCAACTTTGAAAAACACCAACAAATTCAACAACCTCAACATTGCAAATCACCAGCAATTTCAACTGCAACCTCAACTTTGAAAAATACGACAAAGATTTTAAAAAACCATTGATAACACCAATAATTTCAACAACATCAACTTTGAAAAACACCAGCAAATTCAACCACAACCTCAACATTGAAAATCACCACCAAAATCAACAAAAACCTCAACAATGAAAAACACCAACAAATTCAACAACAAACTCAGCTTTGAAAAACACCAACAAATTCAACAACCTCAACATTGAAAAACACCAACAAATTCAACAACAACCTCAACTTTCAAAAATACAAAAAGGTTCAACAAAATAAAAATTGATAACAACAACAAATTCAACAACAACCTCAATATTGAAAAGCACCAACAAATTTAACAACAACCACAACAATGAAAAACATCAAACAATTCAACAACAACCTCAACATTCAAAAAACCAACAAATTCAACAACAACCTCAACAATGAAAAACACCAAAAAATTCTTCAACAACTTCAACATTCAAAAACAGCAACAAATTCAACAAAATCCTCAACAATTAAAAACACCAAAAAATTCAACAAAAACGTCAACTTTGAAAAATACCAAAAATTCAACAACCTCAACAATGAAAAACACCAACAAATTCAACAACAAACTCAACATTTAAAATCAACTAAAAATTCAACAACAGCCTCAACATTGAAAAACTCCAACAATTTCAACAACAACCTCAACAATGAAAAACACCAAAAAATTCAACAACAAACTCAACATTGAAAATCACCAACAAATTCAACAACAACATCAACTTTGAAAAACACCAACAAATTCAAAAACCTCAACATGGAAAAACAACAACAAATTGAACCAGAGCCTCAATATGGAAAATCACCAACAAATTCAACAACAACCTCAACAATGAAAAACACAAACAATTTCAACAAAAACCTCAACAGTGAAAAACACCAAAAAATTCATCAACAACCTCAACATTCAAAAACGCCAACAAATTCAACAAAAACCTCAACAATGAAAAACACCAAAAAATTCAACGACAACCTCAACATTGAAAATCACCAACAAATTCAACAAAAACCTCAACAATGAAAAACACCAAAAAATTCAACAACAACCTCAACTTTGAAAAACACCAACAAATTCAACAATCTCAACATTGAAAAACACCAACAAATTCAACAACAACCTCAACTTTCAAAAATACAAAAAGGTTCAACAAAATAAAAATTCATAACAACAACAAATTCAACAACAACCTCAATATTGAAAATCAACAACAAATTTAACAACAACCACAACAATGAAAAACATCAAACAATTCAACAACAACCTCAACATTCAAAAACACCAACAAATTCAACAACAACCTCAACAATGAAAAACACTTAAAAATTCTTCAACAACTTCAACATTCAAAAACAGCAACAAATTCAACAAAATCCTCAACAATAAAAAACACCAACAAATTCAACAACAACGTCAACTTTGAAAAATACCAACAAATTCAACAACCTCAACAATGAAAAACACCAACAAATTCAACAACAAACTCAACATTGAAAATCAACAAAAAATTCAACAACAGCCTCAACATTGAAAAACTCCAACAATTTCAACACAAACCTCAACAATGAAAAACACCAAAAAATTCAACAACAAACTCAACATTGAAAATCACCAACAAATTCAACAACAACATCAACTTTGAAAAACACCAACAAATTCAAAAACCTCAACTTTCAAAAGCACCAACAAATTCAACCACAACCTCAACATTGAAAATCACCAACAAATTCAACAACAACCTCAACAATGAAAAACACCAACAAATTGAACAAAAACCTCAACAAGGATAAACACTGAAAGATTCATCAACAACCTCAACATTCAAAAACACCAACAACCTCAACAGAAACCTCAACAATGAAAAACTCCTAAAAATTCAACGACTACCTCAACATTGAAAATCACCAACAAATTCCACAAAAACCTCAACAATGAAAAACACCAAATAATGCATCAACAACCTCAACATTCAAAGACAACAAAAAATTCAACAAAAACCTCAACAATGAAAAACACCAAAAAATACAACAACAACCTCAACATTGAAAATCACCAACAAATTCAACAACAAATTCAGCAATGAAAAGCATCAAAAAACTCAACAGCAACCTCAACATTGAAAATCACCAACAAATTCAACAACAACCTCAACTTTGAAAAACTCCAACAATTTCAACAACAACCTCAACAATGAAAAACACCAAAAAATTCAACAACAAACTCAACATTGAAAATCACCAACAAATTCAAAAACCTCAACATGGAAAAACAACAACAAATTGAACCAGAACCTCAATATTGAAAATCACCATCAATTCAACAACAACCTCAACGATGAAAAACACAAACAATTTCAACAAAAACCTCAACAGTGAAAAACACCAAAAAATTCATCAACAACCTCAACATTCAAAAACGCCAACAAATTCAACAAAAACCTCAACTTTGAAAAATACCAACAAATTCAACAACCTCAACAATGAAAAACACCAACAAATTCAACAACAAACTCAACATTGAAAATCAACAAAAAATTCAACAACAGCCTCAACATTGAAAAACTCCAACAATTTCAACACAAACCTCAACAATGAAAAACACCAAAAAATTCAACAACAAACTCAACATTGAAAATCACCAACAAATTCAACAACAACATCAACTTTGAAAAACACCAACAAATTCAAAAACCTCAACTTTCAAAAGCACCAACAAATTCAACCACAACCTCAACATTGAAAATCACCAACAAATTCAACAACAACCTCAACAATGAAAAACACCAACAAATTGAACAAAAACCTCAACAAGGATAAACACCGAAAGATTCATCAACAACCTCAACATTCAAAAACACCAACAACCTCAACAGAAACCTCAACAATGAAAAACTCCTAAAAATTCAACGACTACCTCAACATTGAAAATCACCAACAAATTCCACAAAAACCTCAACAATGAAAAACACCAAATAATGCATCAACAACCTCAACATTCAAAGACAACAAAAAATTCAACAAAAACCTCAACAATGAAAAACACCAAAAAATACAACAACAACCTCAACATTGAAAATCACCAACAAATTCAACAACAAATTCAGCAATGAAAAGCATCAAAAAACTCAACAACAACCTCAACATTGAAAATCACCAACAAATTCAACAACTACCTCAACTTTGAAAAACTCCAACAATTTCAACAACAACCTCAACAATGAAAAACACCAAAAAATTCAACAACAAACTCAACATTGAAAATCACCAACAAATTCAAAAACCTCAACATGGAAAAACAACAACAAATTGAACCAGAACCTCAATATTGAAAATCACCATCAATTCAACAACAACCTCAACGATGAAAAACACAAACAATTTCAACAAAAACCTCAACAGTGAAAAACACCAAAAAATTCATCAACAACCTCAACATTCAAAAACGCCAACAAATTCAACATAAACCTCAACTTTGAAAAATACCAACAAATTCAAAAACCTCAACAATGAAAAACACCAACAAATTCAACAACAAACTCAACATTGAAAATCAACAAAAAATTCAACAACAGCCTCAACATTGAAAAACTCCAACAATTTCAACACAAACCTCAACAATGAAAAACACCAAAAAATTCAACAACAAACTCAACATTGAAAATCACCAACAAATTCAACAACAACATCAACTTTGAAAAACACCAACAAATTCAAAAACCTCAACTTTCAAAAGCACCAACAAATTCAACCACAACCTCAACATTGAAAATCACCAACAAATTCAACAACAACCTCAACAATGAAAAACACCAACAAATTGAACAAAAACCTCAACAAGGATAAACACCGAAAGATTCATCAACAACCTCAACATTCAAAAACACCAACAACCTCAACAGAAACCTCAACAATGAAAAACTCCTAAAAATTCAACGACTACCTCAACATTGAAAATCACCAACAAATTCCACAAAAACCTCAACAATGAAAAACACCAAATAATGCATCAACAACCTCAACATTCAAAGACAACAAAAAATTCAACAAAAACCTCAACAATGAAAAACACCAAAAAATACAACAACAACCTCAACATTGAAAATCACCAACAAATTCAACAACAAATTCAGCAATGAAAAGCATCAAAAAACTCAACAACAACCTCAACATTGAAAATCACCAACAAATTCAACAACAACCTCAACTTTGAAAAACTCCAACAATTTCAACAACAACCTCAACAATGAAAAACACCAAAAAATTCAACAACAAACTCAACATTGAAAATCACCAACAAATTCAAAAACCTCAACATGGAAAAACAACAACAAATTGAACCAGAACCTCAATATTGAAAATCACCATCAATTCAACAACAACCTCAACGATGAAAAACACAAACAATTTCAACAAAAACCTCAACAGTGAAAAACACCAAAAAATTCATCAACAACCTCAACATTCAAAAACGCCAACAAATTCAACAAAAACCTCAACTTTGAAAAATACCAACAAATTCAACAACCTCAACAATGAAAAACACCAACAAATTCAACAACAAACTCAACATTGAAAATCAACAAAAAATTCAACAACAGCCTCAACATTGAAAAACTCCAACAATTTCAACACAAACCTCAACAATGAAAAACACCAAAAAATTCAACAACAAACTCAACATTGAAAATCACCAACAAATTCAACAACAACATCAACTTTGAAAAACACCAACAAATTCAAAAACCTCAACTTTCAAAAGCACCAACAAATTCAACCACAACCTCAACATTGAAAATCACCAACAAATTCAACAACAACCTCAACAATGAAAAACACCAACAAATTGAACAAAAACCTCAACAAGGATAAACACCGAAAGATTCATCAACAACCTCAACATTCAAAAACACCAACAACCTCAACAGAAACCTCAACAATGAAAAACTCCTAAAAATTCAACGACAACCTCAACATTGAAAATCACCAACAAATTCCACAAAAACCTCAACAATGAAAAACACCAAATAATGCATCAACAACCTCAACATTCAAAGACAACAAAAAATTCAACAAAAACCTCAACAATGAAAAACACCAAAAAATACAACAACAACCTCAACATTGAAAATCACCAACAAATTCAACAACAACCTCAACAATGAAAAACACCAACAAATTGAACAAAAACCTCAACAAGGATAAACACCGAAAGATTCATCAACAACCTCAACATTCAAAAACACCAACAACCTCAACAGAAACCTCAACAATGAAAAACTCCTAAAAATTCAACGACAACCTCAACATTGAAAATCACCAACAAATTCCACAAAAACCTCAACAATGAAAAACACCAAATAATGCATCAACAACCTCAACATTCAAAGACAACAATAAATTCAACAAAAACCTCAACAATGAAAAACACCAAAAAATACAACAACAACCTCAACATTGAAAATCACCAACAAATTCAACAACAAATTCAGCAATGAAAAGCATCAAAAAACTCAACAACAACCTCAACATTGAAAATCACCAACAAATTCAACAACAACCTCAACTTTGAAAAACTCCAACAATTTCAACAACAACCTCAACAATGAAAAACACCAAAAAATTCAACAACAAACTCAACATTGAAAATCACCAACAAATTCAAAAACCTCAACATGGAAAAACAACAACAAATTGAACCAGAACCTCAATATTGAAAATCACCATCAATTCAACAACAACCTCAACGATGAAAAACACAAACAATTTCAACAAAAACCTCAACAGTGAAAAACACCAAAAAATTCATCAACAACCTCAACATTCAAAAACGCCAACAAATTCAACAAAAACCTCAACTTTGAAAAATACGAACAAATTCAACAACCTCAACAATGAAAAACACCAACAAATTCAACAACAACCTCAACTTTGAAAAACTCCAACAATTTCAACAACAACCTCAACAATGAAAAACACCAAAAAATTCAACAACAAACTCAACATTGAAAATCACCAACAAATTCAAAAACCTCAACATGGAAAAACAACAACAAATTGAACCAGAACCTCAATATTGAAAATCACCATCAATTCAACAACAACCTCAACGATGAAAAACACAAACAATTTCAACAAAAACCTCAACAGTGAAAAACACCAAAAAATTCATCAACAACCTCAACATTCAAAAACGCCAACAAATTCAACAAAAACCTCAACTTTGAAAAATACCAACAAATTCAACAACCTCAACAATGAAAAACACCAACAAATTCAACAACAAACTCAACATTGAAAATCAACAAAAAATTCAACAACAGCCTCAACATTGAAAAACTCCAACAATTTCAACACAAACCTCAACAATGAAAAACACCAAAAAATTCAACAACAAACTCAACATTGAAAATCACCAACAAATTCAACAACAACATCAACTTTGAAAAACACCAACAAATTCAAAAACCTCAACTTTCAAAAGCAGCAACAAATTCAACCACAACCTCAACATTGAAAATCACCAACAAATTCAACAACAACCTCAACAATGAAAAACACCAACAAATTGAACAAAAACCTCAACAAGGATAAACACCGAAAGATTCATCAACAACCTCAACATTCAAAAACACCAACAACCTCAACAGAAACCTCAACAATGAAAAACTCCTAAAAATTCAACGACTACCTCAACATTGAAAATCACCAACAAATTCCACAAAAACCTCAACAATGAAAAACACCAAATAATGCATCAACAACCTCAACATTCAAAGACAACAAAAAATTCAACAAAAACCTCAACAATGAAAAACACCAAAAAATACAACAACAACCTCAACATTGAAAATCACCAACAAATTCAACAACAAATTCAGCAATGAAAAGCATCAAAAAACTCAACAACAACCTCAACATTGAAAATCACCAACAAATTCAACAACAACCTCAACTTTGAAAAACTCCAACAATTTCAACAACAACCTCAACAATGAAAAACACCAAAAAATTCAACAACAAACTCAACATTGAAAATCACCAACAAATTCAAAAACCTCAACATGGAAAAACAACAACAAATTGAACCAGAACCTCAATATTGAAAATCACCATCAATTCAACAACAACCTCAACGATGAAAAACACAAACAATTTCAACAAAAACCTCAACAGTGAAAAACACCAAAAAATTCATCAACAACCTCAACATTCAAAAACGCCAACAAATTCAACAAAAACCTCAACTTTGAAAAATACCAACAAATTCAACAACCTCAACAATGAAAAACACCAACAAATTCAACAACAAACTCAACATTGAAAATCAACAAAAAATTCAACAACAGCCTCAACATTGAAAAACTCCAACAATTTCAACACAAACCTCAACAATGAAAAACACCAAAAAATTCAACAACAAACTCAACATTGAAAATCACCAACAAATTCAACAACAACATCAACTTTGAAAAACACCAACAAATTCAAAAACCTCAACTTTCAAAAGCACCAACAAATTCAACCACAACCTCAACATTGAAAATCACCAACAAATTCAACAACAACCTCAACAATGAAAAACACCAACAAATTGAACAAAAACCTCAACAAGGATAAACACCGAAACATTCATCAACAACCTCAACATTCAAAAACACCAACAACCTCAACAGAAACCTCAACAATGAAAAACTCCTAAAAATTCAACGACAACCTCAACATTGAAAATCACCAACAAATTCCACAAAAACCTCAACAATGAAAAACACCAAATAATGCATCAACAACCTCAACATTCAAAGACAACAAAAAATTCAACAAAAACCTCAACAATGAAAAACACCAAAAAATACAACAACAACCTCAACATTGAAAATCACCAACAAATTCAACAACAAATTCAGCAATGAAAAGCATCAAAAAACTCAACAACAACCTCAACATTGAAAATCACCAACAAATTCAACAACAACCTCAACTTTGAAAAACTCCAACAATTTCAACAACAACCTCAACAATGAAAAACACCAAAAAATTCAACAACAAACTCAACATTGAAAATCACCAACAAATTCAAAAACCTCAACATGGAAAAACAACAACAAATTGAACCAGAACCTCAATATTGAAAATCACCATCAATTCAACAACAACCTCAACGATGAAAAACACAAACAATTTCAACAAAAACCTCAACAGTGAAAAACACCAAAAAATTCATCAACAACCTCAACATTCAAAAACGCCAACAAATTCAACAAAAACCTCAGCAATGAAAACACCAACAAATTCAACAACCTCAACATTGCAAAACACTAACAATTTCAACTGCAACCTCAACTTTGAAAAACACAAAAAGGATTATAAAAAACCATTGATAACACCAATAATTTCAACAACATCAACTTTGAAAAACACCAACAAATTCAACCACAACCTCAACATTGAAAATCACCAACAAAGTCAACAACAACCTCAACAATGAAAAACACCAATAAATTCAACAAAAACCTCAACAATGAAAAACACCAACAAATTCAACAACAAACTCAGCTTTGAAAAACACCAACAAATTCAACAACCTCAACATTGAAAAACACCAACAAATTCAACAACAACCTCAACTTTCAAAAATACAAAAAGGTTCAACAAAATCAAAATTGATAACAACAACAAATTCAACAACAACCTCAATACTGAAAATCACCAACAAATTTAACAACAACCTCAACAATGAAAAACATCAGCAATTCAACAACAACCTCAACATTCAAAAACACCAGCAAATTCAACAAAAACCTCAACAATTAAAAACACCAAAAAATTCAACAACAACGTCAACTTTGAAAAATACCAACAAATTCAACAACCTCAACAATGAAAAACACCAACAAATTCAACAACAAACTCAACATTGAAAATCACCAAAAAATTCAACAACAACCTCAACATTGAAAAACTCCAACAATTTCAACAACAACCTCAACAATGAAAAACACCAAAAAATTCAACAACAAACTCAACATTGAAAATCACCAACAAATTCAACAACAGCATCAACTTTGAAAAACACCATCAAATTCAAAAACCTCAAAATGGAAAAACGCCAACAAATTCAACCTCAACCTCAACATTGAAAATCACCAACAAATTCAACAACAACCTCAACAATGAAAAACACCAACAAATTCAACAACAAACTCAACATTGAAAATCACCAAAAAATTCAACAACAACCTCAACATTGAAAAACTCCAACAATTTCAACAACAACCTCAACAATGAAAAACTCCAAAAAATTCAACAACAAACTCAACATTGAAAATCACCAACAAATTCAACATAAACCTCAACAATGAAGAGCACCTAAAAATTCATCAACAACCTCAACATTCAAAAATACCATCAAATTCAACAACAACCTCAACAATGAAAATCACCAACAAATTCAACAAAAACCTCAACAATGAATAACACCGAAAGATTCATCAACAACCTCAACATTCAAAAAATCCAACAACCTCAACAGAAACCTCAACAATGAAAAACTCCTAAAAATTCAACAACAACCTCAACATTGAAAATCACCAACAAATTCCAGAACAAGCTCAACAATGAAAACACCAAATAATGCATCAACAACCTCAACATTCAAAAACAACAAAAAACTCAACAAAAACCTCAACAATGAAAAATACCGAAAAATTCAGCAACAACCTCAACTTTGAACAACACCAACAACTTCAACAACCTCAACATTGAAAAACACCAACAATTTCAACTGCAACCTCAACTTTGAAACATAGAAAAATGATCAAAAAAAACCATTGATAACACCAATGAATTCAACAACCTCAACATTCAAAATCACCAACAAATTCAACAACAACCTCAGTATTGAAAAACATCAAAAAATGCAACAACAACCTCAACTTTGAAAAACACCAAAAATTCAAAACCCTCAACATGGAAAAACAACAACAAATTGAACCAGAGCCTCAATATTGAAAATCACCAACAAATTCAACAACAACCTCAACAATGAAAAACACAAACAATTTCAACAAAAACTTCAACAATGAAAAACACCAAAAAATTCATCAACAACCTCAACATTCAAAAACGCCAACAAATTCAACAACCTCAACATTGCAAATCACCAACAATTTCAACAAAAACCTCAACAATGAAAAACACCAACAAATTCAACAACAAACTCAGCTTTGAAAAACACCAACAAATTCAACAACCTCAACATTGAAAAACACCAACAAATTCAACAACAACCTCAACTTTCAAAAATACAAAAAGGTTCAACAAAATAAAAATTGATAACAACAACAAATTCAACAACAACCTCAACAATGAAAAACACCAACAAATTGAACAAAAACCTCAACAAGGATAAACACCGAAAGATTCATCAACAACCTCAACATTCAAAAACACCAACAACCTCAACAGAAACCTCAACAATGAAAAACTCCTAAAAATTCAACGACAACCTCAACATTGAAAATCACCAACAAATTCCACAAAAACCTCAACAATGAAAAACACCAAATAATGCATCAACAACCTCAACATTCAAAGACAACAAAAAATTCAACAAAAACCTCAACAATGAAAAACACCAAAAAATACAACAACAACCTCAACATTGAAAATCACCAACAAATTCAACAACAAATTCAGCAATGAAAAGCATCAAAAAACTCAACAACAACCTCAACATTGAAAATCACCAACAAATTCAACAACAACCTCAACTTTGAAAAACTCCAACAATTTCAACAACAACCTCAACAATGAAAAACACCAAAAAATTCAACAACAAACTCAACATTGAAAATCACCAACAAATTCAAAAACCTCAACATGGAAAAACAACAACAAATTGAACCAGAACCTCAATATTGAAAATCACCATCAATTCAACAACAACCTCAACGATGAAAAACACAAACAATTTCAACAAAAACCTCAACAGTGAAAAACACCAAAAAATTCATCAACAACCTCAACATTCAAAAACGCCAACAAATTCAACAAAAACCTCAACTTTGAAAAATACCAACAAATTCAACAACCTCAACAATGAAAAACACCAACAAATTCAACAACAAACTCAACATTGAAAATCAACAAAAAATTCAACAACAGCCTCAACATTGAAAAACTCCAACAATTTCAACACAAACCTCAACAATGAAAAACACCAAAAAATTCAACAACAAAGTCAACATTGAAAATCACCAACAAATTCAACAACAACATCAACTTTGAAAAACACCAACAAATTCAAAAACCTCAACTTTCAAAAGCACCAACAAATTCAACCACAACCTCAACATTGAAAATCACCAACAAATTCAACAACAACCTCAACAATGAAAAACACCAACAAATTGAACAAAAACCTCAACAAGGATAAACACCGAAAGATTCATCAACAACCTCAACATTCAAAAACACCAACAACCTCAACAGAAACCTCAACAATGAAGAACTCCTAAAAATTCAACGACAACCTCAACATTGAAAATCACCAACAAATTCCACAAAAACCTCAACAATGAAAAACACCAAATAATGCATCAACAACCTCAACATTCAAAGACAACAAAAAATTCAACAAAAACCTCAACAATGAAAAACACCAAAAAATACAACAACAACCTCAACATTGAAAATCACCAACAAATTCAACAACAAATTCAGCAATGAAAAGCATCAAAAAACTCAACAACAACCTCAACATTGAAAATCACCAACAAATTCAACAACAACCTCAACTTTGAAAAACTCCAACAATTTCAACAACAACCTCAACAATGAAAAACACCAAAAAATTCAACAACAAACTCAACATTGAAAATCACCAACAAATTCAAAAACCTCAACATGGAAAAACAACAACAAATTGAACCAGAACCTCAATATTGAAAATCACCATCAATTCAACAACAACCTCAACGATGAAAAACACAAACAATTTCAACAAAAACCTCAACAGTGAAAAACACCAAAAAATTCATCAACAACCTCAACATTCAAAAACGCCAACAAATTCAACAAAAACCTCAGCAATGAAAACACCAACAAATTCAACAACCTCAACATTGCAAAACACCAACAATTTCAACTGCAACCTCAACTTTGAAAAACACAAAAGGATTATAAAAAACCATTGATAACACCAATAATTTCAACAACATCAACTTTGAAAAACACCAACAAATTCAACCACAACCTCAACATTGAAAATCACCAACAAAGTCAACAACAACCTCAACAATGAAAAACACCAATAAATTCAACAAAAACCTCAACAATGAAAAACACCAACAAATTCAACAACAAACTCAGCTTTGAAAAACACCAACAAATTCAACAACCTCAACATTGAAAAACACCAACAAATTCAACAGCAACCTCAACTTTCAAAAATACAAAAAGGTTCAACAAAATCAAAATTGATAACAACAACAAATTCAACAACAACCTCAATACTGAAAATCACCAACAAATTTAACAACAACCTCAACAATGAAAAACATCAGCAATTCAACAACAACCTCAACATTCAAAAACACCAGCAAATTCAACAAAAACCTCAACAATTAAAAACACCAAAAAATTCAACAACAACGTCAACTTTGAAAAATACCAACAAATTCAACAACCTCAACAATGAAAAACACCAACAAATTCAACAACAACCTCAACATTGAAAAACTCCAACAATTTCAACAACAACCTCAACAATGAAAAACACCAAAAAATTCAACAACAAACTCAACATTGAAAATCACCAACAAATTCAACAACAGCATCAACTTTGAAAAACACCATCAAATTCAAAAACCTCAAAATGGAAAAACGCCAACAAATTCAACCTCAACCTCAACATTGAAAATCACCAACAAATTCAACAACAACCTCAACAATGAAAAACACCAACAAATTCAACAACAAACTCAACATTGAAAATCACCAAAAAATTCAACAACAACCTCAACATTGAAAAACTCCAACAATTTCAACAACAACCTCAACAATGAAAAACTCCAAAAAATTCAACAACAAACTCAACATTGAAAATCACCAACAAATTCAACATAAACCTCAACAATGAAGAGCACCTAAAAATTCATCAACAACCTCAACATTCAAAAATACCATCAAATTCAACAACAACCTCAACAATGAAAATCACCAACAAATTCAACAAAAACCTCAACAATGAATAACACCGAAAGATTCATCAACAACCTCAACATTCAAAAAATCCAACAACCTCAACAGAAACCTCAACAATGAAAAACTCCTAAAAATTCAACAACAACCTCAACATTGAAAATCACCAACAAATTCCAGAACAAGCTCAACAATGAAAACACCAAATAATGCATCAACAACCTCAACATTCAAAAACAACAAAAAACTCAACAAAAACCTCAACAATGAAAAATACCGAAAAATTCAGCAACAACCTCAACTTTGAACAACACCAACAACTTCAACAACCTCAACATTGAAAAACACCAACAATTTCAACTGCAACCTCAACTTTGAAACATAGAAAAATGATCAAAAAAAACCATTGATAACACCAATGAATTCAACAACCTCAACATTCAAAATCACCAACAAATTCAACAACAACCTCAGTATTGAAAAACATCAAAAAATGCAACAACAACCTCAACTTTGAAAAACACCAAAAATTCAAAACCCTCAACATGGAAAAACAACAACAAATTGAACCAGAGCCTCAATATTGAAAATCACCAACAAATTCAACAACAACCTCAACAATGAAAAACACAAACAATTTCAACAAAAACTTCAACAATGAAAAACACCAAAAAATTCATCAACAACCTCAACATTCAAAAACGCCAACAAATTCAACAACCTCAACATTGCAAATCACCAACAATTTCAACAAAAACCTCAACAATGAAAAACACCAACAAATTCAACAACAAACTCAGCTTTGAAAAACACCAACAAATTCAACAACCTCAACATTGAAAAACACCAACAAATTCAACAACAACCTCAACTTTCAAAAATACAAAAAGGTTCAACAAAATAAAAATTGATAACAACAACAAATTCAACAACAACCTCAATATTGAAAAGCACCAACAAATTTAACAACAACCACAACAATGAAAAACATCAAACAATTCAACAACAACCTCAACATTCAAAAAAACCAACAAATTCAACAACAACCTCAACAATGAAAAACACCAAAAAATTCTTCAACAACTTCAACATTCAAAAACAGCAACAAACTCAACAAAATCCTCAACAATTAAAAAAACCAAAAAATTCAACAACAACGTCAACTTTGAAAAATACCAACAAATTCAACAACCTCAACAATGAAAAACACCAACAAATTCAACATCAAACTCAACATTGAAAATCAACAAAAAATTCAACAACAGCCTCAACATTGAAAAACACCAAAAAATTCAACAACAAACTCAACATTGAAAATCACCAACAAATTCAACAACAACATCAACTTTGAAAAACACCAACAAATTCAAAAACCTCAACATGGAAAAACAACAACAAATTGTACCAGAGCCTCAATATTAATAATCACCAACAAATTCAACAACAACCTCAACATTGAAAAACACAAACAATTTCAACAAAAACCTCAACAGTGAAAAACACCAAAAAATTCATCAACAACCTCAACATTCAAAAACGCCAACAAATTCAACAAAAACCTCAACAATGAAAAACACCAAAAAATTCAACGACAACCACAACATTGAAAATCACCAAAAAAATAAACAAAAACCTCAACAATGAAAAACACCATAAATTCAACAACAACCTCAACTTTGAAAAACACCAACAAATTCAACAACCTCAACATTGCAAATCACCAACAATTTCAACTGCAACCTCAACTTTGAAAAATACGAAAAAGATTTTAAAAAACCATTGATAACACCAATAATTTCAACAACATCAACTTTGAAAAACACCAGCAAATTCAACCACAACCTCAACATTGAAAAACACCAACAAATTCAACAACAAACTCAGCTTTGAAAAACACCAACAAATTCAACAACAACCTCAACTTTCAAAAATACAAAAAGGTTCAACAAAATAAAAGTTCATAACAACAACAAATTCAACAACAACCTCAATATTGAAAATCAACAACAAATTTAACAACAACCACAACAATGAAAAACATCAAACAATTCAACAACAACCTCAACATTCAAAAACACCAACAAATTCAACAACAACCTCAACAATGAAAAACACTTAAAAATTCTTCAACAACTTCAACATTCAAAAACAGCAACAAATTCAACAAAATCCTCAACAATTAAAAACACCAACAAATTCAACAACAACGTCAACTTTGAAAAATACCAACAAATTCAACAACCTCAACAATGAAAAACACCAACAAATTCAACAACAAACTCAACATTGAAAATCAACAAAAAATTCAACAACAGCCTCAACATTGATAAACTCCAACAATTTCAACACAAACCTCAACAATGAAAAACACCAAAAAATTCAACAACAAACTCAACATTGAAAATCACCAACAAATTCAACAACAACATCATCTTTGAAAAACACCAACAAATTCAAAAACCTCAACTTTCAAAAGCACCAACAAATTCAACCACAACCTCAACATTGAAAATCACCAACAAATTCAACAACAACCTCAACAATGAAAAACACCAACAAATTGAACAAAAACCTCAACAAGGATAAACACCGAAAGATTCATCAACAACCTCAACATTCAAAAACACCAACAACCTCAACAGAAACCTCAACAATGAAGAACTCCTAAAAATTCAACAACAACCTCAACATTGAAAATCACCAACAAATTCCACAAAAACCTCAACAATGAAAAACACCAAATAATGCATCAACAACCTCAACATTCAAAAACAACAAAAAATTCAACAAAAACCTCAACAATGAAAAACACCGAAAAATTCAACAACAACCTCAACTTTGAAAAACACCAACAATTTCAACTGCAACCTCAACTTTGAAAAACACCAACAAATTCAAAAACCTCAACATGGAAAAACAACAACAAATTGAAACAGAACCTCAATATTGAAAATCACCAACAAATTCAACAACAACCTCAACAATGAAAAACACAAACAATTTCAACAAAAACCTCAACAATGAAAAACACCAAAAAAGTTCATCAACAACCTCAACATTCAAAAACGCCAATAAATTCAACAAAAACCTCAACAATGAAAAACACCAAAAAATTCAACAACAACCTCAACATTGAAAATCACGAACAAATTCAACAAAAACCTCAACATTGCAAAACACCAACAATTTCAACCGCAACCTCATTTTTGAAAAATACAAAAAAGGATTTAAAAAAACCATTGATAACACCAATAATTTCAACAACATCAACTTTGAAAAACACCAACAAATTCAACCACAACCTCAACATTTAATATCACCAACAAATTCAACAACAACCTCAACAATGAAAACTACCAAATAATGCATCAACAACCTCAACATTCAGAAACACCAAAAAATTCAACAAAAACCTCAACAATGAAAAGCACTGAAAAATTCAACAACAACCTCAACATTGAAAAACACCAACAAATTCAACAGCAAGCTCAACTTTGAAAAAAACAAAAATGATCAAGAAAAACCATTGATAACACCAATGAATTCAACAACCTCAACATTGCAAAACACCAACAATTTCAACTGCAACCTCAACTTTGAAAAATACAAAACGGATTTAAAAAAACCATTGATAACACCAAAAATTTCAAAAACATCAACTTTGAAAAACAGCAACAAATTCAACCACAACCACAACATTGAAAATCACCAACAAAGTCAACAACAACCTCAACAATGAAAAGCACCAACAAATTCAACGAAAACCTCAACAATGAAAAACACTAACAAATTCAACAACAACCTCAACTTTCAAAAATACATAAAGGTTCAACAAAATAAAAATTGATAACAACAACAAATTCAACAACATCGTCAATATTGAAAATCACCAACAAATTTAACAACAACCTCAACAATGAAAAACATCAAACAATTCAACAACAACCTCAACATTAAAAAACACCAACAAATTCAACAACAACTTAAACAATGAAAAACACCAAAAAATTCATCAACAACCTCAACATTGAAAATCACCAACAAATTCAACAACATCAACCTTGAAAAACACCAACAAATTCAAAAACCTCAACATGGATAAACAACAACAAATTGAACCAGAACCTCAATATTGAAAATCACCATCAATTCAACAACAACCTCAACGATGAAAAACACAAACAATTTCAACAAAAACCTCAACAGTGAAAAACACAAAAAGGATTAAAAAAAACCATTCATAACACCAATAATTTCAACAACATCAACTTTGAAAAACACCAACAAATTCAACCACAACCTCAACATTGAAAATCACCAACAAAGTCAACAACAACCTCAACAATGAAAAACACCAATAAATTCAACAAAAACCTCAACAATGAAAAACACCAACAAATTCAACAACAAACTCAGCTTTGAAAAACACCAACAAATTCAACAACCTCAACATTGAAAAACACCAACAAATTCAACAACAACCTCAACTTTCAAAAATACAAAAAGGTTCAACAAAATCAAAATTGATAACAACAACAAATTCAACAACAACCTCAATACTGAAAATCACCAACAAATTTAACAACAACCTCAACAATGAAAAACATCAGCAATTCAACAACAACCTCAACATTCAAAAACACCAACAAATTCAACAAAAACCTCAACAATTAAAAACACCAAAAAATTCAACAACAACGTCAACTTTGAAAAATACCAACAAATTCAACAACCTCAACAATGAAAAACACCAACAAATTCAACAACAAACTCAACATTGAAAATCACCAAAAAATTCAACAACAACCTCAACAATGAAAAACACCAACAAATTCAACAAAAACCTCAACAATGAATAACACCGAAAGATTCATCAACAACCTCAACATTCATAAAATCCAACAACCTCAACAGAAACCTCAACAATGAAAAACTCCTAAAAATTCAACAACAACCTCAACATTGAAAATCACCAACAAATTCCACAACAACCTCAACAATGAAAAACACCAAATAATGCATCAACAGCCTCAACTTTGAAAAACACCAACAAATTCAACAACCTCAACATTGCAAATCACCAGCAATTTCAACTGCAACCTCAACTTTGAAAAATACGACAAAGATTTAAAAAAACCATTGATAACACCAATAATTTCAACAACATCAACTTTGAAAAACACCAGCAAATTCAACCACAACCTCAACATTGAAAATCACCACCAAAATCAACAAAAACTTCAACAATGAAAAACACCAACAAATTCAACAACAAACTCAGGTTTGAAAAACACCAACAAATTCAACAACCTCAACATTGAAAAACACCAACAAATTCAACAACAACCTCAACTTTCAAAAATACAAAAAGGTTCAACAAAATAAAAATTGATAACAACAACAAATTCAACAACAACCTCAATATTGAAAAGCACCAACAAATTTAACAACAACCACAACAATGAAAAACATCAAACAATTCAACAACAACCTCAACATTCAAAAAACCAACAAATTCAACAACAACCTCAACAATGAAAAACACCAAAAAATTCTTCAACAACTTCAACATTCAAAAACAGCAACAAATTCAACAAAATCCTCAACAATTAAAAACACCAAAAAATTCAACAAAAACGTCAACTTTGAAAAATACCAAAAATTCAACAACCTCAACAATGAAAAACACCAACAAATTCAACAACAAACTCAACATTTAAAATCAACTAAAAATTCAACAACAGCCTCAACATTGAAAAACTCCAACAATTTCAACAACAACCTCAACAATGAAAAACACCAAAAAATTCAACAACAAACTCAACATTGAAAATCACCAACAAATTCAACAACAACATCAACTTTGAAAAACACCAACAAATTCAAAAACCTCAACATGGAAAAACAACAACAAATTGAACCAGAGCCTCAATATTGAAAATCACCAACAAATTCAACAACAACCTCAACAATGAAAAACACAAACAATTTCAACAAAAACCTCAACAGTGAAAAACACCAAAAAATTCATCAACAACCTCAACATTCAAAAACGCCAACAAATTCAACAAAAACCTCAACAATGAAAAACACCAAAAAATTCAACGACAACCTCAACATTGAAAATCACCAACAAATTCAACAAAAACCTCAACAATGAAAAACACCAAAAAATTCAACAACAACCTCAACTTTGAAAAACACCAACAAATACAACAACCTCAACATTGCAAATCACCAACAATTTCAACTGCAACCTCAACTTTGAAAAATACGACAAAGATTTAAAAAAACCATTGATAACACCAATAATTTCAACAACATCAACTTTGAAAAACACCAGCAAATTCAACCACAACCTCAACATTGAAAATCACCAACAAAGTCAACAACAACCTCAACAATGAGAAACACCAACAAATTCAACAAAAACCTCAACAATGAAAAACACCAACAAATTCAACAACAAACTCAGCTTTGAAAAACACCAACAAATTCAACAATCTCAACATTGAAATACACCAACAAATTCAACAACAACCTCAACTTTCAAAAATACAAAAAGGTTCAACAAAATAAAAATTCATAACAACAACAAATTCAACAACAACCTCAATATTGAAAATCAACAACAAATTTAACAACAACCACAACAATGAAAAACATCAAACAATTCAACAACAACCTCAACATTCAAAAACATCAACAAATTCAACAACAACCTCAACAATGAAAAACACTTAAAAATTCTTCAACAACTTCAACATTCAAAAACAGCAACAAATTCAACAAAATCCTCAACAATAAAAAACACCAACAAATTCAACAACAACGTCAACTTTGAAAAATACCAACAAATTCAACAACCTCAACAATGAAAAACACCAACAAATTCAACAACAAACTCAACATTGAAAATCAACAAAAAATTCAACAACAGCCTCAACATTGAAAAACTCCAACAATTTCAACACAAACCTCAACAATGAAAAACACCAAAAAATTCAACAACAAACTCAACATTGAAAATCACCAACAAATTCAACAACATCAACTTTGAAAAACACCAACAAATTCAAAAACCTCAACTTTCAAAAGCACCAACAAATTCAACCACAACCTCAACATTGAAAATCACCAACAAATTCAACAACAACCTCAACAATGAAAAACACCAACAAATTGAACAAAAACCTCAACAAGGATAAACACCGAAAGATTCATCAACAACCTCAACATTCAAAAACACCAACAACCTCAACAGAAACCTCAACAATGAAAAACTCCTAAAAATTCAACGACAACCTCAACATTGAAAATCACCAACAAATTCCACAAAAACCTCAACAATGAAAAACACCAAATAATGCATCAACAACCTCAACATTCAAAGACAACAAAAAATTCAACAAAAACCTCAACAATGAAAAACACCAAAAAATACAACAACAACCTCAACATTGAAAATCACCAACAAATTCAACAACAAATTCAGCAATGAAAAGCATCAAAAAACTCAACAACAACCTCAACATTGAAAATCACCAACAAATTCAACAACAACCTCAACTTTGAAAAACTCCAACAATTTCAACAACAACCTCAACAATGAAAAACACCAAAAAATTCAACAACAAACTCAACATTGAAAATCACCAACAAATTCAAAAACCTCAACATGGAAAAACAACAACAAATTGAACCAGAACCTCAATATTGAAAATCACCATCAATTCAACAACAACCTCAACGATGAAAAACACAAACAATTTCAACAAAAACCTCAACAGTGAAAAACACCAAAAAATTCATCAACAACCTCAACATTCAAAAACGCCAACAAATTCAACAAAAACCTCAGCAATGAAAACACCAACAAATTCAACAACCTCAACATTGCAAAACACCAACAATTTCAACTGCAACCTCAACTTTGAAAAACACAAAAAGGATTATAAAAAACCATTGATAACACCAATAATTTCAACAACATCAACTTTGAAAAACACCAACAAATTCAACCACAACCTCAACATTGAAAATCACCAACAAAGTCAACAACAACCTCAACAATGAAAAACACCAATAAATTCAACAAAAACCTCAACAATGAAAAACACCAACAAATTCAACAACAAACTCAGCTTTGAAAAACACCAACAAATTCAACAACCTCAACATTGAAAAACACCAACAAATTCAACAACAACCTCAACTTTCAAAAATACAAAAAGGTTCAACAAAATCAAAATTGATAACAACAACAAATTCAACAACAACCTCAATACTGAAAATCACCAACAAATTTAACAACAACCTCAACAATGAAAAACATCAGCAATTCAACAACAACCTCAACATTCAAAAACACCAGCAAATTCAACAAAAACCTCAACAATTAAAAACACCAAAAAATTCAACAACAACGTCAACTTTGAAAAATACCAACAAATTCAACAACCTCAACAATGAAAAACACCAACAAATTCAACAACAAACTCAACATTGAAAATCACCAAAAAATTCAACAACAACCTCAACATTGAAAAACTCCAACAATTTCAACAACAACCTCAACAATGAAAAACACCAAAAAATTCAACAACAAACTCAACATTGAAAATCACCAACAAATTCAACAACAGCATCAACTTTGAAAAACACCATCAAATTCAAAAACCTCAAAATGGAAAAACGCCAACAAATTCAACCTCAACCTCAACATTGAAAATCACCAACAAATTCAACAACAACCTCAACAATGAAAAACACCAACAAATTCAACAACAAACTCAACATTGAAAATCACCAAAAAATTCAACAACAACCTCAACATTGAAAAACTCCAACAATTTCAACAACAACCTCAACAATGAAAAACTCCAAAAAATTCAACAACAAACTCAACATTGAAAATCACCAACAAATTCAACATAAACCTCAACAATGAAGAGCACCTAAAAATTCATCAACAACCTCAACATTCAAAAATACCATCAAATTCAACAACAACCTCAACAATGAAAATCACCAACAAATTCAACAAAAACCTCAACAATGAATAACACCGAAAGATTCATCAACAACCTCAACATTCAAAAAATCCAACAACCTCAACAGAAACCTCAACAATGAAAAACTCCTAAAAATTCAACAACAACCTCAACATTGAAAATCACCAACAAATTCCAGAACAAGCTCAACAATGAAAACACCAAATAATGCATCAACAACCTCAACATTCAAAAACAACAAAAAACTCAACAAAAACCTCAACAATGAAAAATACCGAAAAATTCAGCAACAACCTCAACTTTGAACAACACCAACAACTTCAACAACCTCAACATTGAAAAACACCAACAATTTCAACTGCAACCTCAACTTTGAAACATAGAAAAATGATCAAAAAAAACCATTGATAACACCAATGAATTCAACAACCTCAACATTCAAAATCACCAACAAATTCAACAACAACCTCAGTATTGAAAAACACCAACAAATTCAACAACCTCAACATTGAAAAACACCAACAAATTCAACAACAACCTCAACTTTCAAAAATACAAAAAGGTTCAACAAAATAAAAATTGATAACAACAACAAATTCAACAACAACCTCAATATTGAAAAGCACCAACAAATTTAACAACAACCACAACAATGAAAAACATCAAACAATTCAACAACAACCTCAACATTCAAAAAAACCAACAAATTCAACAACAACCTCAACAATGAAAAACACCAAAAAATTCTTCAACAACTTCAACATTCAAAAACAGCAACAAACTCAACAAAATCCTCAACAATTAAAAACACCAAAAAATTCAACAACAACGTCAACTTTGAAAAATACCAACAAATTCAACAACCTCAACAATGAAAAACACCAACAAATTCAACCTCAACCTCAACGTTGAAAATCACCAACAAATTCAACAACAACCTCAACAATGAAAAACACCAACAAATTCAACAACAAACTCAACATTGAAAATCACCAAAAAATTCAACAACAACCTCAACATTGAAAAACTCCAACAATTTCAACAACAACCTCAACAATGAAAAACTCCAAAAAATTCAACAACAAACTCAACATTGAAAATCACCAACAAATTCAACATAAACCTCAACAATGAAGAGCACCTAAAAATTCATCAACAACCTCAACATTCAAAAATACCATCAAATTCAACAACAACCTCAACAATGAAAATCACCAACAAATTCAACAAAAACCTCAACAATGAATAACACCGAAAGATTCATCAACAACCTCAACATTCAAAAAATCCAACAACCTCAACAGAAACCTCAACAATGAAAAACTCCTAAAAATTCAACAACAACCTCAACATTGAAAATCACCAACAAATTCCAGAACAAGCTCAACAATGAAAACACCAAATAATGCATCAACAACCTCAACATTCAAAAACAACAAAAAACTCAACAAAAACCTCAACAATGAAAAATACCGAAAAATTCAGCAACAACCTCAACTTTGAACAACACCAACAACTTCAACAACCTCAACATTGAAAAACACCAACAATTTCAACTGCAACCTCAACTTTGAAACATAGAAAAATGATCAAAAAAAACCATTGATAACACCAATGAATTCAACAACCTCAACATTCAAAATCACCAACAAATTCAACAACAAACTCAGTATTGAAAAACACCAACAAATTCAACAACCTCAACATTGAAAAACACCAACAAATTCAACAACAACCTCAACTTTCAAAAATACAAAAAGGTTCAACAAAATAAAAATTGATAACAACAACAAATTCAACAACAACCTCAATATTGAGAAGCACCAACAAATTTAACAACAACCACAACAATGAAAAACATCAAACAATTCAACAACAACCTCAACATTCAAAAAAACCAACAAATTCAACAACAACCTCAACAATGAAAAACACCAAAAAATTCTTCAACAACTTCAACATTCAAAAACAGCAACAAACTCAACAAAATCCTCAACAATTAAAAACACCAAAAAATTCAACAACAACGTCAACTTTGAAAAATACCAACAAATTCAACAACCTCAACAATGAAAAACACCAACAAATTCAAGATCAAACTCAACATTGAAAATCAACAAAAAATTCAACAACAGCCTCAACATTGAAAAACACCAACAAATTCAACAACAAACTCAACATTGAAAATCACCAACAAATTCAACAACAACATCAACTTTGAAAAACACCAACAAATTCAAAAACCTCAACATGGAAAAACAACAACAAATTGTACCAGAGCCTCAATATTAATAATCACCAACAAATTCAACAACAACCTCAACATTGAAAAACACAAACAAATCCAACAAAAACCTCAACAATGAAAAACACCAAAAAATTCAACGACAACCACAACATTGAAAATCACCAACAAATTCAACAAAAACCTCAACAATGAAAAACACCAAAAATTCAACAACAACCTCAACTTTGAAAAACACCAACAAATTCAACAACCTCAACATTGCAAAACACCAACAATTTCAACTGCAACCTCAACTTTGAAAAACACAAAAAGGATTATAAAAAACCATTGATAACACCAATAATTTCAACAACATCAACTTTGAAAAACACCAACAAATTCAACCACAACCTCAACATTGAAAATCACCAACAAAGTCAACAACAACCTCAACAATGAAAAACACCAATAAATTCAACAAAAACCTCAACAATGAAAAACACCAACAAATTCAACAACAAACTCAGCTTTGAAAAACACCAACAAATTCAACAACCTCAACATTGAAAAACACCAACAAATTCAACAACAACCTCAACTTTCAAAAATACAAAAAGGTTCAACAAAATCAAAATTGATAACAACAACAAATTCAACAACAACCTCAATACTGAAAATCACCAACAAATTTAACAACAACCTCAACAATGAAAAACATCAGCAATTCAACAACAACCTCAACATTCAAAAACACCAGCAAATTCAACAAAAACCTCAACAATTAAAAACACCAAAAAATTCAACAACAACGTCAACTTTGAAAAATACCAACAAATTCAACAACCTCAACAATGAAAAACACCAACAAATTCAACAACAAACTCAACATTGAAAATCACCAAAAAATTCAACAACAACCTCAACATTGAAAAACTCCAACAATTTCAACAACAACCTCAACAATGAAAAACACCAAAAAATTCAACAACAAACTCAACATTGAAAATCACCAACAAATTCAACAACAGCATCAACTTTGAAAAACACCATCAAATTCAAAAACCTCAAAATGGAAAAACGCCAACAAATTCAACCTCAACCTCAACATTGAAAATCACCAACAAATTCAACAACAACCTCAACAATGAAAAACACCAACAAATTCAACAACAAACTCAACATTGAAAATCACCAAAAAATTCAACAACAACCTCAACATTGAAAAACTCCAACAATTTCAACAACAACCTCAACAATGAAAAACTCCAAAAAATTCAACAACAAACTCAACATTGAAAATCACCAACAAATTCAACATAAACCTCAACAATGAAGAGCACCTAAAAATTCATCAACAACCTCAACATTCAAAAATACCATCAAATTCAACAACAACCTCAACAATGAAAATCACCAACAAATTCAACAAAAACCTCAACAATGAATAACACCGAAAGATTCATCAACAACCTCAACATTCAAAAAATCCAACAACCTCAACAGAAACCTCAACAATGAAAAACTCCTAAAAATTCAACAACAACCTCAACATTGAAAATCACCAACAAATTCCAGAACAAGCTCAACAATGAAAACACCAAATAATGCATCAACAACCTCAACATTCAAAAACAACAAAAAACTCAACAAAAACCTCAACAATGAAAAATACCGAAAAATTCAGCAACAACCTCAACTTTGAACAACACCAACAACTTCAACAACCTCAACATTGAAAAACACCAACAATTTCAACTGCAACCTCAACTTTGAAACATAGAAAAATGATCAAAAAAAACCATTGATAACACCAATGAATTCAACAACCTCAACATTCAAAATCACCAACAAATTCAACAACAACCTCAGTATTGAAAAACACCAACAAATTCAACAACAACCTCAACTTTCAAAAATACAAAAAGGTTCAACAAAATAAAAATTGATAACAACAAATTCAACAACAACCTCAATATTGAAAAGCACCAACAAATTTAACAACAACCACAACAATGAAAAACATCAAACAATTCAACAACAACCTCAACATTCAAAAAAACCAACAAATTCAACAACAACCTCAACAATGAAAAACACCAAAAAATTCTTCAACAACTTCAACATTCAAAAACAGCAACAAACTCAACAAAATCCTCAACAATTAAAAACACCAAAAAATTCAACAACAACGTCAACTTTGAAAAATACCAACAAATTCAACAACCTCAACAATGAAAAACACCAACAAATTCAACATCAAACTCAACATTGAAAATCAACAAAAAATTCAACAAAAACCTCAACAATGAAAAACACCGAAAAATTCAACAACAACCTCAACTTTGAACAACACCAACAACTTCAACAACCTCAACTTTGAAAAACAGCAACAATTTCAACTGCAACCTCAACTTTGAAACATAGGAAAATGATGAAAAAAAACCATTGATAACACCAATGAATTCAAAAACCTCAACATTGAAAATCACCAACAAATTCAACAACAACCTCAGCAATGAAAAACAACAAAAAATGCAACAACAACCTCAACATTGAAAATCACCAACAAATTCAACAGCAACCTCAACTTTGAAAAAACCAACAGATTCAAAAACCTCAACATGGAAAAATAACAACAAATTGAAACAGAACCTCAATATTGAAAATCACCAACAAATTCAACAACAACCTCAACAATGAAAAACACAAACAATTTCAACAAAAACCTCAACAATGAAAAACACCAAAAAAGTTCATCAACAACCTCAACATTCAAAAACGCCAATAAATTCAACAAAAACCTCAACAATGAAAAACACCAAAAAATTCAACAACAACCTCAACATTGAAAATCACGAACAAATTCAACAAAAACCTCAACATTGCAAAACACCAACAATTTCAACCGCAACCTCATTTTTGAAAAATACAAAAAAGGATTTAAAAAAACCATTGATAACACCAATAATTTCAACAACATCAACTTTGAAAAACACCAACAAATTCAACCACAACCTCAACATTTAATATCACCAACAAATTCAACAACAACCTCAACAATGAAAAACACCAACAAATTCAAAAAAAACCTCAACAATGAAAACTACCAAATAATGCATCAACAACCTCAACATTCAGAAACACCAAAAAATTCAACAAAAACCTCAACAATGAAAAGCACCGAAAAATTCAACAACAACCTCAACATTGAAAAACACCAACAAATTCAACAGCAAGCTCAACTTTGAAAAAAACAAAAATGATCAAGAAAAACCATTGATAACACCAATGAATTCAACAACCTCAACATTGCAAAACACCAACAATTTCAACTGCAACCTCAACTTTGAAAAATACAAAACGGATTTAAAAAAACCATTGATAACACCAAAAATTTCAAAAACATCAACTTTGAAAAACAGCAACAAATTCAACCACAACCACAACATTGAAAATCACCAACAAAGTCAACAACAACCTCAACAATGAAAAGCACCAACAAATTCAACGAAAACCTCAACAATGAAAAACACTAACAAATTCAACAACAACCTCAACTTTCAAAAATACATAAAGGTTCAACAAAATAAAAATTGATAACAACAACAAATTCAACAACATCGTCAATATTGAAAATCACCAACAAATTTAACAACAACCTCAACAATGAAAAACATCAAACAATTCAACAACAACCTCAACATTAAAAAACACCAACAAATTCAACAACAACTTAAACAATGAAAAACACCAAAAAATTCATCAACAACCTCAACATTGAAAATCACCAACAAATTCAACAACATCAACCTTGAAAAACACCAACAAATTCAAAAACCTCAACATGGATAAACAACAACAAATTGAACCAGAACCTCAATATTGAAAATCACCATCAATTCAACAACAACCTCAACGATGAAAAACACAAACAATTTCAACAAAAACCTCAACAGTGAAAAACACAAAAAGGATTAAAAAAAACCATTCATAACACCAATAATTTCAACAACATCAACTTTGAAAAACACCAACAAATTCAACCACAACCTCAACATTGAAAATCACCAACAAAGTCAACAACAACCTCAACAATGAAAAACACCAATAAATTCAACAAAAACCTCAACAATGAAAAACACCAACAAATTCAACAACAAACTCAGCTTTGAAAAACACCAACAAATTCAACAACCTCAACATTGAAAAAAAACCAACAAATTCAACAACAACCTCAACTTTCAAAAATACAAAAAGGTTCAACAAAATAAAAATTGATAACAACAACAAATTCAACAACAACCTCAATACTGAAAATCACCAACAAATTTAACAACAACCTCAACAATGAAAAACATCAGCAATTCAACAACAACCTCAACATTCAAAAACACCAACAAATTCAACAAAAACCTCAACAATTAAAAACACCAAAAAATTCAACAACAACGTCAACTTTGAAAAATACCAACAAATTCAACAACCTCAACAATGAAAAACACCAACAAATTCAACAACAAACTCAACATTGAAAATCACCAAAAAATTCAACAACAACCTCAACAATGAAAAACACCAACAAATTCAACAAAAACCTCAACAATGAATAACACCGAAAGATTCATCAACAACCTCAACATTCATAAAATCCAACAACCTCAACAGAAACCTCAACAATGAAAAACTCCTAAAAATTCAACAACAACCTCAACATTGAAAATCACCAACAAATTCCACAACAACCTCAACAATGAAAAACACCAAATAATGCATCAACAGCCTCAACTTTGAAAAACACCAACAAATTCAACAACCTCAACATTGCAAATCACCAGCAATTTCAACTGCAACCTCAACTTTGAAAAATACGACAAAGATTTAAAAAAACCATTGATAACACCAATAATTTCAACAACATCAACTTTGAAAAACACCAGCAAATTCAACCACAACCTCAACATTGAAAATCACCACCAAAATCAACAAAAACTTCAACAATGAAAAACACCAACAAATTCAACAACAAACTCAGGTTTGAAAAACACCAACAAATTCAACAACCTCAACATTGAAAAACACCAACAAATTCAACAACAACCTCAACTTTCAAAAATACAAAAAGGTTCAACAAAATAAAAATTGATAACAACAACAAATTCAACAACAACCTCAATATTGAAAAGCACCAACAAATTTAACAACAACCACAACAATGAAAAACATCAAACAATTCAACAACAACCTCAACATTCAAAAAACCAACAAATTCAACAACAACCTCAACAATGAAAAACACCAAAAAATTCTTCAACAACTTCAACATTCAAAAACAGCAACAAATTCAACAAAATCCTCAACAATTAAAAACACCAAAAAATTCAACAAAAACGTCAACTTTGAAAAATACCAACAAATTCAACAACCTCAACAATGAAAAACACCAACAAATTCAACAACAAACTCAACATTTAAAATCAACTAAAAATTCAACAACAGCCTCAACATTGAAAAACTCCAACAATTTCAACAACAACCTCAACAATGAAAAACACCAAAAAATTCAACAACAAACTCAACATTGAAAATCACCAACAAATTCAACAACAACATCAACTTTGAAAAACACCAACAAATTCAAAAACCTCAACATGGAAAAACAACAACAAATTGAACCAGAGCCTCAATATTGAAAATCACCAACAAATTCAACAACAACCTCAACAATGAAAAACACAAACAATTTCAACAAAAACCTCAACAGTGAAAAACACCAAAAAATTCATCAACAACCTCAACATTCAAAAACGCCAACAAATTCAACAAAAACCTCAACAATGAAAAACACCAAAAAATTCAACGACAACCTCAACATTGAAAATCACCAACAAATTCAACAAAAACCTCAACAATGAAAAACACCAAAAAATTCAACAGCAACCTCAACTTTGAAAAACACCAACAAATACAACAACCTCAACATTGCAAATCACCAACAATTTCAACTGCAACCTCAACTTTGAAAAATACGACAAAGATTTTAAAAAACCATTGATAACACCAATAATTTCAACAACATCAACTTTGAAAAACACCAGCAAATTCAACCACAACCTCAACATTGAAAATCACCAACAAAGTCAACAACAACCTCAACAATGAGAAACACCAACAAATTCAACAAAAACCTCAACAATGAAGAACACCAACAAATTCAACAACAAACTCAGCTTTGAAAAACACCAACAAATTCAACAATCTCAACACTGAAAAACACCAACAAATTCAACAACAACCTCAACTTTCAAAAATACAAAAAGGTTCAACAAAATAAAAATTCATAACAACAACAAATTCAACAACAACCTCAATATTGAAAATCAACAACAAATTTAACAACAACCACAACAATGAAAAACATCAAACAATTCAACAACAACCTCAACATTCAAAAACACCAACAAATTCAACAACAACCTCAACAATGAAAAACACTTAAAAATTCTTCAACAACTTCAACATTCAAAAACAGCAACAAATTCAACAAAATCCTCAACAATAAAAAACACCAACAAATTCAACAACAACGTCAACTTTGAAAAATACCAACAAATTCAACAACCTCAACAATGAAAAACACCAACAAATTCAACAACAAACTCAACATTGAAAATCAACAAAAAATTCAACAACAGCCTCAACATTGAAAAACTCCAACAATTTCAACACAAACCTCAACAATGAAAAACACCAAAAAATTCAACAACAAACTCAACATTGAAAATCACCAACAAATTCAACAACAACATCAACTTTGAAAAACACCAACAAATTCAAAAACCTCAACTTTCAAAAGCACCAACAAATTCAACCACAACCTCAACATTGAAAATCACCAACAAATTCAACAACAACCTCAACAATGAAAAACACCAACAAATTGATCAAAAACCTCAACAAGGATAAACACCGAAAGATTCATCAACAACCTCAACATTCAAAAACACCAACAACCTCAACAGAAACCTCAACAATGTAAAACTCCTAAAAATTCAACGACAACCTCAACATTGAAAATCACCAACAAATTCCACAAAAACCTCAACAATGAAAAACACCAAATAATGCATCAACAACCTCAACATTCAAAGACAACAAAAAATTCAACAAAAACCTCAACAATGAAAAACACCAAAAAATACAACAACAACCTCAACATTGAAAATCACCAACAAATTCAACAACAAATTCAGCAATGAAAAGCATCAAAAAACTCAACAACAACCTCAACATTGAAAATCACCAACAAATTCAACAACAACCTCAACTTTGAAAAACTCCAACAATTTCAACAACAACCTCAACAATGAAAAACACCAAAAAATTCAACAACAAACTCAACATTGAAAATCACCAACAAATTCAAAAACCTCAACATGGAAAAACAACAACAAATTGAACCAGAACCTCAATATTGAAAATCACCATCAATTCAACAACAACCTCAACGATGAAAAACACAAACAATTTCAACAAAAACCTCAACAGTGAAAAACACCAAAAAATTCATCAACAACCTCAACATTCAAAAACGCCAACAAATTCAACAAAAACCTCAGCAATGAAAACACCAACAAATTCAACAACCTCAACATTGCAAAACACCAACAATTTCAACTGCAACCTCAACTTTGAAAAACACAAAAAGGATTATAAAAAACCATTGATAACACCAATAATTTCAACAACATCAACTTTGAAAAACACCAACAAATTCAACCACAACCTCA
The DNA here is from genome assembly GCF_964194155.1 of Cetorhinus maximus. NCBI lineage: Eukaryota > Metazoa > Chordata > Chondrichthyes > Lamniformes > Cetorhinidae > Cetorhinus > Cetorhinus maximus. Next base: position 261,354 of record NW_027596164.1, on the reverse strand, counting down.
ACATTGAAAATCACCAACAAAGTCAACAACAACCTCAACAATGAAAAACACCAATAAATTCAACAAAAACCTCAACAATGAAAAACACCAACAAATTCAACAACAAACTCAGCTTTGAAAAACACCAACAAATTCAACAACCTCAACATTGAAAAACACCAACAAATTCAACAACAACCTCAACTTTCAAAAATACAAAAAGGTTCAACAAAATCAAAATTGATAACAACAACAAATTCAACAACAACCTCAATACTGAAAATCACCAACAAATTTAACAACAACCTCAACAATGAAAAACATCAGCAATTCAACAACAACCTCAACATTCAAAAACACCAGCAAATTCAACAAAAACCTCAACAATTAAAAACACCAAAAAATTCAACAACAACGTCAACTTTGAAAAATACCAACAAATTCAACAACCTCAACAATGAAAAACACCAACAAATTCAACAACAAACTCAACATTGAAAATCAACAAAAAATTCAACAACAACCTCAACATTGAAAAACTCCAACAATTTCAACAACAACCTCAACAATGAAAAACACCAAAAAATTCAACAACAAACTCAACATTGAAAATCACCAACAAATTCAACAACAGCATCAACTTTGAAAAACACCATCAAATTCAAAAACCTCAAAATGGAAAAACGCCAACAAATTCAACCTCAACCTCAACATTGAAAATCACCAACAAATTCAACAACAACCTCAACAATGAAAAACACCAACAAATTCAACAACAAACTCAACATTGAAAATCTCCAAAAAATTCAACAACAACCTCAACATTGAAAAACTCCAACAATTTCAACAACAACCTCAACAATGAAAAACTCCACAAAATTCAACAACAAACTCAACATTGAAAATCACCAACAAATTCAACATAAACCTCAACAATGAAGAGCACCTAAAAATTCATCAACAACCTCAACATTCAAAAATACCATCAAATTCAACAACAACCTCAACAATGAAAATCACCAACAAATTCAACAAAAACCTCAACAATGAATAACACCGAAAGATTCATCAACAACCTCAACATTCAAAAAATCCAACAACCTCAACAGAAACCTCAACAATGAAAAACTCCTAAAAATTCAACAACAACCTCAACATTGAAAATCACCAACAAATTCCAGAACAAGCTCAACAATGAAAACACCAAATAATGCATCAACAACCTCAACATTCAAAAACAACAAAAAACTCAACAAAAACCTCAACAATGAAAAATACCGAAAAATTCAGCAACAACCTCAACTTTGAACAACACCAACAACTTCAACAACCTCAACATTGAAAAACACCAACAATTTCAACTGCAACCTCAACTTTGAAACATAGAAAAATGATCAAAAAAAACCATTGATAACACCAATGAATTCAACAACCTCAACATTCAAAATCACCAACAAATTCAACAACAACCTCAGTATTGAAAAACACCAACAAATTCAACAACCTCAACATTGAAAAACACCAACAAATTCAACAACAACCTCAACTTTCAAAAATACAAAAAGGTTCAACAAAATAAAAATTGATAACAACAACAAATTCAACAACAACCTCAATATTGAAAAGCACCAACAAATTTAACAACAACCACAACAATGAAAAACATCAAACAATTCAACAACAACCTCAACATTCAAAAAAACCAACAAATTCAACAACAACCTCAACAATGAAAAACACCAACAAATTCAACATCAAACTCAACATTGAAAATCAACAAAAAATTCAACAACAGCCTCAACATTGAAAAACACCAAAAAATTCAACAACAAACTCAACATTGAATATCACCAACAAATTCAACAACAACATCAACTTTGAAAAACACCAACAAATTCAAAAACCTCAACATGGAAAAACAACAACAAATTGTACCAGAGCCTCAATATTAATAATCACCAACAAATTCAAATACAACCTCAACATTGAAAAACACAAACAAATCCAACAAAAACCTCAACAATGAAAAACACCAAAAAATTCAACGACAACCACAACATTGAAAATCACCAACAAATTCAACAAAAACCTCAACAATGAAAAACACCAAAAATTCAACAACAACCTCAACTTTGAAAAACACCAACAAATTCAACAACCTCAACAATGAAAAACACCAAAAAATTCAACGACAACCTCAACATTGAAAATCACCAACAAATTCAACAAAAACCTCAACAATGAAAAACACCAAAAAATTCAACAACAACCTCAACTTTGAAAAACACCAACAAATACAACAACCTCAACATTGCAAATCACCAACAATTTCAACTGCAACCTCAACTTTGAAAAATACGACAAAGATTTTAAAAAACCATTGATAACACCAATAATTTCAACAACATCAACTTTGAAAAACACCAGCAAATTCAACCACAACCTCAACATTGAAAATCACCAACAAAGTCAACAACAACCTCAACAATGAGAAACACCAACAAATTCAACAAAACCCTCAACAATGAAAAACACCAACAAATTCAACAACAAACTCAGCTTTGAAAAACACCAACAAATTCAACAATCTCAACATTGAAAAACACCAACAAATTCAACAACAACCTCAACTTTCAAAAATACAAAAAGGTTCAACAAAATAAAAATTCATAACAACAACAAATTCAACAACAACCTCAATATTGAAAATCAACAACAAATTTAACAACAACCACAACAATGAAAAACATCAAACAATTCAACAACAACCTCAACATTCAAAAACACCAACAAATTCAACAACAACCTCAACAATGAAAAACACTTAAAAATTCTTCAACAACTTCAACATTCAAAAACAGCAACAAATTCAACAAAATCCTCAACAATTAAAAACACCAACAAATTCAACAACAACGTCAACTTTGAAAAATACCAACAAATTCAACAACCTCAACAATGAAAAACACCAACAAATTCAACAACAAACTCTACATTGAAAATCAACAAAAAATTCAACAACAGCCTCAACATTGAAAAACTCCAACAATTTCAACACAAACCTCAACAATGAAAAACACCAAAAAATTCAACAACAAACTCAACATTGAAAATCACCAACAAATTCAACAACAACATCAACTTTGAAAAACACCAACAAATTCAAAAACCTCAACTTTCAAAAGCACCAACAAATTCAACCACAACCTCAACATTGAAAATCACCAACAAATTCAACAACAACCTCAACAATGAAAAACACCAACAAATTGAACAAAAACCTCAACAAGGATAAACACCGAAAGATTCATCAACAACCTGAACATTCAAAAACACCAACAACCTCAACAGAAACCTCAACAATGAAAAACTCCTAAAAATTCAACGACAACCTCAACATTGAAAATCACCAACAAATTCCACAAAAACCTCAACAATGAAAAACACCAAATAATGCATCAACAACCTCAACATTCAAAGACAACAAAAAATTCAACAAAAACCTCAACAATGAAAAACACCAAAAAATACAACAACAACCTCAACATTGAAAATCACCAACAAATTCAACAACAAATTCAGCAATGAAAAGCATCAAAAAACTCAACAACAACCTCAACATTGAAAATCACCAACAAATTCAACAACAACCTCAACTTTGAAAAACTCCAACAATTTCAACATAAACCTCAACAGTGAAAAACACCAAAAAATTCATCAACAACCTCAACATTCAAAAACGCCAACAAATTCAACAAAAACCTCAGCAATGAAAACACCAACAAATTCAACAACCTCAACATTGCAAAACACCAACAATTTCAACTGCAACCTCAACTTTGAAAAACACAAAAAGGATTATAAAAAACCATTGATAACACCAATAATTTCAACAACATCAACTTTGAAAAACACCAACAAATTCAACCACAACCTCAACATTGAAAATCACCAACAAAGTCAACAACAACCTCAACAATGAAAAACACCAATAAATTCAACAAAAACCTCAACAATGAAAAACACCAACAAATTCAACAACAAACTCAGCTTTGAAAAACACCAACAAATTCAACAACCTCAACATTGAAAAACACCAACAAATTCAACAACAACCTCAACTTTCAAAAATACAAAAAGGTTCAACAAAATCAAAATTGATAACAACAACAAATTCAACAACAACCTCAATACTGAAAATCACCAACAAATTTAACAACAACCTCAACAATGAAAAACATCAGCAATTCAACAACAACCTCAACATTCAAAAACACCAGCAAATTCAACAAAAACCTCAACAATTAAAAACACCAAAAAATTCAACAACAACGTCAACTTTGAAAAATACCAACAAATTCAACAACCTCAACAATGAAAAACACCAACAAATTCAACAACAAACTCAACATTGAAAATCAACAAAAAATTCAACAACAACCTCAACATTGAAAAACTCCAACAATTTCAACAACAACCTCAACAATGAAAAACACCAAAAAATTCAACAACAAACTCAACATTGAAAATCACCAACAAATTCAACAACAGCATCAACTTTGAAAAACACCATCAAATTCAAAAACCTCAAAATGGAAAAACGCCAACAAATTCAAACCTCAACCTCAACATTGAAAATCACCAACAAATTCAACAACAACCTCAACAATGAAAAACACCAACAAATTCAACAACAAACTCAACATTGAAAATCACCAAAAAATTCAACAACAACCTCAACATTGAAAAACTCCAACAATTTCAACAACAACCTCAACAATGAAAAACTCCAAAAAATTCAACAACAAACTCAACATTGAAAATCACCAACAAATTCAACATAAACCTCAACAATGAAGAGCACCTAAAAATTCATCAACAACCTCAACATTCAAAAATACCATCAAATTCAACAACAACCTCAACAATGAAAATCACCAACAAATTCAACAAAAACCTCAACAATGAATAACACCGAAAGATTCATCAACAACCTCAACATTCAAAAAATCCAACAACCTCAACAGAAACCTCAACAATGAAAAACTCCTAAAAATTCAACAACAACCTCAACATTGAAAATCACCAACAAATTCCAGAACAAGCTCAACAATGAAAACACCAAATAATGCATCAACAACCTCAACATTCAAAAACAACAAAAAACTCAACAAAAACCTCAACAATGAAAAATACCGAAAAATTCAGCAACAACCTCAACTTTGAACAACACCAACAACTTCAACAACCTCAACATTGAAAAACACCAACAATTTCAACTGCAACCTCAACTTTGAAACATAGAAAAATGATCAAAAAAAACCATTGATAACACCAATGAATTCAACAACCTCAACATTCAAAATCACCAACAAATTCAACAACAACCTCAGTATTGAAAAACACCAACAAATTCAACAACCTCAACATTGAAAAACACCAACAAATTCAACAACAACCTCAACTTTCAAAAATACAAAAAGGTTCAACAAAATAAAAATTGATAACAACAACAAATTCAACAACAACCTCAATATTGAAAAGCACCAACAAATTTAACAACAACCACAACAATGAAAAACATCAAACAATTCAACAACAACCTCAACATTCAAAAAAACCAACAAATTCAACAACAACCTCAACAATGAAAAACACCAAAAAATTCTTCAACAACTTCAACATTCAAAAACAGCAACAAACTCAACAAAATCCTCAACAATTAAAAACACCAAAAAATTCAACAACAACGTCAACTTTGAAAAATACCAACAAATTCAACAACCTCAACAATGAAAAACACCAACAAATTCAACATCAAACTCAACATTGAAAATCAACAAAAAATTCAACAACAGCCTCAACATTGAAAAACACCAAAAAATTCAACAACAAACTCAACATTGAAAATCACCAACAAATTCAACAACAACATCAACTTTGAAAAACACCAACAAATTCAAAAACCTCAACATGGAAAAACAACAACAAATTGTACCAGAGCCTCAATATTAATAATCACCAACAAATTCAAATACAACCTCAACATTGAAAAACACAAACAAATCCAACAAAAACCTCAACAATGAAAAACACCAAAAAATTCAACGACAACCACAACATTGAAAATCACCAACAAATTCAACAAAAACCTCAACAATGAAAAACACCAAAAATTCAACAACAACCTCAACTTTGAAAAACACCAACAAATTCAACAACCTCAACAATGAAAAACACCAAAAAATTCAACGACAACCTCAACATTGAAAATCACCAACAAATTCAACAAAAACCTCAACAATGAAAAACACCAAAAAATTCAACAACAACCTCAACTTTGAAAAACACCAACAAATACAACAACCTCAACATTGCAAATCACCAACAATTTCAACTGCAACCTCAACTTTGAAAAATACGACAAAGATTTTAAAAAACCATTGATAACACCAATAATTTCAACAACATCAACTTTGAAAAACACCAGCAAATTCAACCACAACCTCAACATTGAAAATCACCAACAAAGTCAACAACAACCTCAACAATGAGAAACACCAACAAATTCAACAAAACCCTCAACAATGAAAAACACCAACAAATTCAACAACAAACTCAGCTTTGAAAAACACCAACAAATTCAACAATCTCAACATTGAAAAACACCAACAAATTCAACAACAACCTCAACTTTCAAAAATACAAAAAGGTTCAACAAAATAAAAATTCATAACAACAACAAATTCAACAACAACCTCAATATTGAAAATCAACAACAAATTTAACAACAACCACAACAATGAAAAACATCAAACAATTCAACAACAACCTCAACATTCAAAAACACCAACAAATTCAACAACAACCTCAACAATGAAAAACACTTAAAAATTCTTCAACAACTTCAACATTCAAAAACAGCAACAAATTCAACAAAATCCTCAACAATAAAAAACACCAACAAATTCAACAACAACGTCAACTTTGAAAAATACCAACAAATTCAACAACCTCAACAATGAAAAACACCAACAAATTCAACAACAAACTCAACATTGAAAATCAACAAAAAATTCAACAACAGCCTCAACATTGAAAAACTCCAACAATTTCAACACAAACCTCAACAATGAAAAACACCAAAAAATTCAACAACAAACTCAACATTGAAAATCACCAACAAATTCAACAACAACATCAACTTTGAAAAACACCAACAAATTCAAAAACCTCAACTTTCAAAAGCACCAACAAATTCAACCACAACCTCAACATTGAAAATCACCAACAAATTCAACAACAACCTCAACAATGAAAAACACCAACAAATTGAACAAAAACCTCAACAAGGATAAACACCGAAAGATTCATCAACAACCTCAACATTCAAAAACACCAACAACCTCAACAGAAACCTCAACAATGAAAAACTCCTAAAAATTCAACGACAACCTCAACATTGAAAATCACCAACAAATTCCACAAAAACCTCAACAATGAAAAACACCAAATAATGCATCAACAACCTCAACATTCAAAGACAACAAAAAATTCAACAAAAACCTCAACAATGAAAAACACCAAAAAATACAACAACAACCTCAACATTGAAAATCACCAACAAATTCAACAACAAATTCAGCAATGAAAAGCATCAAAAAACTCAACAACAACCTCAACATTGAAAATCACCAACAAATTCAACAACAACCTCAACTTTGAAAAACTCCAACAATTTCAACAACAACCTCAACAATGAAAAACATCAAAAAATTCAACAACAAACTCAACATTGAAAATCACCAACAAATTCAAAAACCTCAACATGGAAAAACAACAACAAATTGAACCAGAACCTCAATATTGAAAATCACCATCAATTCAACAACAACCTCAACGATGAAAAACACAAACAATTTCAACAAAAACCTCAACAGTGAAAAACACCAAAAAATTCATCAACAACCTCAACATTCAAAAACGCCAACAAATTCAACAAAAACCTCAGCAATGAAAACACCAACAAATTCAACAACCTCAACATTGCAAAACACCAACAATTTCAACTGCAACCTCAACTTTGAAAAACACAAAAAGGATTATAAAAAACCATTGATAACACCAATAATTTCAACAACATCAACTTTGAAAAACACCAACAAATTCAACCACAACCTCAACATTGAAAATCACCAACAAAGTCAACAACAACCTCAACAATGAAAAACACCAATAAATTCAACAAAAACCTCAACAATGAAAAACACCAACAAATTCAACAACAAACTCAGCTTTGAAAAACACCAACAAATTCAACAACCTCAACATTGAAAAACACCAACAAATTCAACAACAACCTCAACTTTCAAAAATACAAAAAGGTTCAACAAAATCAAAATTGATAACAACAACAAATTCAACAACAACCTCAATACTGAAAATCACCAACAAATTTAACAACAACCTCAACAATGAAAAACATCAGCAATTCAACAACAACCTCATCATTCAAAAACACCAGCAAATTCAACAAAAACCTCAACAATTAAAAACACCAAAAAATTCAACAACAACGTCAACTTTGAAAAATACCAACAAATTCAACAACCTCAACAATGAAAAACACCAACAAATTCAACAACAAACTCAACATTGAAAATCACCAAAAAATTCAACAACAACCTCAACATTGAAAAACTCCAACAATTTCAACAACAACCTCAACAATGAAAAACACCAAAAAATTCAACAACAAACTCAACATTGAAAATCACCAACAAATTCAACAACAGCATCAACTTTGAAAAACACCATCAAATTCAAAAACCTCAAAATGGAAAAACGCCAACAAATTCAACCTCAACCTCAACATTGAAAATCACCAACAAATTCAACAACAACCTCAACAATGAAAAACACCAACAAATTCAACAACAAACTCAACATTGAAAATCACCAAAAAATTCAACAGCAACATCAACATTGAAAAACTCCAACAATTTCAACAACAACCTCAACAATGAAAAACTCCAAAAAATTCAACAACAAACTCAACATTGAAAATCACCAACAAATTCAACATAAACCTCAACAATGAAGAGCACCTAAAAATTCATCAACAACCTCAACATTCAAAAATACCATCAAATTCAACAACAACCTCAACAATGAAAATCACCAACAAATTCAACAAAAACCTCAACAATGAATAACACCGAAAGATTCATCAACAACCTCAACATTCAAAAAATCCAACAACCTCAACAGAAACCTCAACAATGAAAAACTCCTAAAAATTCAACAACAACCTCAACATTGAAAATCACCAACAAATTCCAGAACAAGCTCAACAATGAAAACACCAAATAATGCATCAACAACCTCAACATTCAAAAACAACAAAAAACTCAACAAAAACCTCAACAATGAAAAATACCGAAAAATTCAGCAACAACCTCAACTTTGAACAACACCAACAACTTCAACAACCTCAACATTGAAAAACACCAACAATTTCAACTGCAACCTCAACTTTGAAACATAGAAAAATGATCAAAAAAAACCATTGATAACACCAATGAATTCAACAACCTCAACATTCAAAATCACCAACAAATTCAACAACAACCTCAGTATTGAAAAACACCAACAAATTCAACAACCTCAACATTGAAAAACACCAACAAATTCAACAACAACCTCAACTTTCAAAAATACAAAAAGGTTCAACAAAATAAAAATTGATAACAACAACAAATTCAACAACAACCTCAATATTGAAAAGCACCAACAAATTTAACAACAACCACAACAATGAAAAACATCAAACAATTCAACAACAACCTCAACATTCAAAAAAACCAACAAATTCAACAACAACCTCAACAATGAAAAACACCAAAAAATTCTTCAACAACTTCAACATTCAAAAACAGCAACAAACTCAACAAAATCCTCAACAATTAAAAACACCAAAAAATTCAACAACAACGTCAACTTTGAAAAATACCAACAAATTCAACAACCTCAACAATGAAAAACACCAACAAATTCAACATCAAACTCAACATTGAAAATCAACAAAAAATTCAACAACAGCCTCAACATTGAAAAACACCAAAAAATTCAACAACAAACTCAACATTGAAAATCACCAACAAATTCAACAACAACATCAACTTTGAAAAACACCAACAAATTCAAAAACCTCAACATGGAAAAACAACAACAAATTGTACCAGAGCCTCAATATTAATAATCACCAACAAATTCAACAACAACCTCAACATTGAAAAACACAAACAAATCCAACAAAAACCTCAACAATGAAAAACACCAAAAAATTCAACGACAACCACAACATTGAAAATCACCAACAAATTCAACAAAAACCTCAACAATGAAAAACACCAAAAATTCAACAACATCCTCAACTTTGAAAAACACCAACAAATTCAACAACCTCAACATTGCAAATCACCAACAATTTCAACTGCAACCTCAACTTTGAAAAATACGAAAAAGATTTTAAAAAACCATTGATAACACCAATAATTTCAACAACATCAACTTTGAAAAACACCAGCAAATTCAACCACAACCTCAACATTGAAAAACACCAACAAATTCAACAACAAACTCAGCTTTGAAAAACACCAACAAATTCAACAACAACCTCAACTTTCAAAAATACAAAAAGGTTCAACAAAATAAAAGTTCATAACAACAACAAATTCAACAACAACCTCAATATTGAAAATCAACAACAAATTTAACAACAACCACAACAATGAAAAACATCAAACAATTCAACAACAACCTCAACATTCAAAAACACCAACAAATTCAACAACAACCTCAACAATGAAAAACACTTAAAAATTCTTCAACAACTTCAACATTCAAAAACAGCAACAAATTCAACAAAATCCTCAACAATTAAAAACACCAACAAATTCAACAACAAATCAACTTTGAAAAATACCAACAAATTCAACAACCTCAACAATGAAAAACACCAACAAATTCAACAACAAACTCAACATTGAAAATCAACAAAAAATTCAACAACAGCCTCAACATTGAAAAACTCCAACAATTTCAACACAAACCTCAACAATGAAAAACACCAAAAAATTCAACAACAAACTCAACATTGAAAATCACCAACAAATTCAACAACAACATCATCTTTGAAAAACACCAACAAATTCAAAAACCTCAACTTTCAAAAGCACCAACAAATTCAACCACAACCTCAACATTGAAAATCACCAACAAATTCAAAAACAACCTCAACAATGAAAAACACCAACAAATTGAACAAAAACCTCAACAAGGATAAACACCGAAAGATTCATCAACAACCTCAACATTCAAAAACACCAACAACCTCAACAGAAACCTCAACAATGAAGAACTCCTAAAAATTCAACAACAACCTCAACATTGAAAATCACCAACAAATTCCACAAAAACCTCAACAATGAAAAACACCAAATAATGCATCAACAACCTCAACATTCAAAAACAACAAAAAATTCAACAAAAACCTCAACAATGAAAAACACCGAAAAATTCAACAACAACCTCAACTTTGAACAACACCAACAACTTCAACAACCTCAACTTTGAAAAACAGCAACAATTTCAACTGCAACCTCAACTTTGAAACATAGGAAAATGATGAAAAAAAACCATTGATAACACCAATGAATTCAAAAACCTCAACATTGAAAATCACCAAAAAATTCAACAACAACCTCAGCAATGAAAAACAACAAAAAATGCAACAACAACCTCAACATTGAAAATCACCAACAAATTCAACAGCAACCTCAACTTTGAAAAACACCAACAGATTCAAAAACATCAACATGGAAAAACAACAACAAATTGAAACAGAACCTCAATATTGAAAATCACCAACAAATTCAACAACAACCTCAACAATGAAAAACACAAACAATTTCAACAAAAACCTCAACAATGAAATACACCAAAAAAGTTCATCAACAACCTCAACATTCAAAAACGCCAATAAATTCAACAAAAACCTCAACAATGAAAAACACCAAAAAATTCAACAACAACCTCAACATTGAAAATCACGAACAAATTCAACAAAAACCTCAACATTGCAAAACACCAACAATTTCAACCGCAACCTCATTTTTGAAAAATACAAAAAAGGATTTAAAAAAACCATTGATAACACCAATAATTTCAACAACATCAACTTTGAAAAACACCAACAAATTCAACCACAACCTCAACATTTAATATCACCAACAAATTCAACAACAACCTCAACAATGAAAAACACCAACAAATTCAACAAAAACCTCAACAATGAAAACTACCAAATAATGCATCAACAACCTCAACATTCAGAAACACCAAAAAAATCAACAAAAACCTCAACAATGAAAAGCACCGAAAAATTCAACAACAACCTCAACATTGAAAAACACCAACAAATTCAACAGCAAGCTCAACTTTGAAAAAAACAAAAATGATCAAGAAAAACCATTGATAACACCAATGAATTCAACAACCTCAACATTGCAAAACACCAACAATTTCAACTGCAACCTCAACTTTGAAAAATACAAAACGGATTTAAAAAAACCATTGATAACACCAAAAATTTCAAAAACATCAACTTTGAAAAACAGCAACAAATTCAACCACAACCACAACATTGAAAATCACCAACAAAGTCAACAACAACCTCAACAATGAAAAGCACCAACAAATTCAACGAAAACCTCAACAATGAAAAACACTAACAAATTCAACAACAACCTCAACTTTCAAAAATACATAAAGGTTCAACAAAATAAAAATTGATAACAACAACAAATTCAACAACATCGTCAATATTGAAAATCACCAACAAATTTAACAACAACCTCAACAATGAAAAACATCAAACAATTCAACAACAACCTCAACATTAAAAAACACCAACAAATTCAACAACAACTTAAACAATGAAAAACACCAAAAAATTCATCAACAACCTCAACATTGAAAATCACCAACAAATTCAACAACATCAACCTTGAAAAACACCAACAAATTCAAAAACCTCAACATGGATAAACAACAACAAATTGAACCAGAACCTCAATATTGAAAATCACCATCAATTCAACAACAACCTCAACGATGAAAAACACAAACAATTTCAACAAAAACCTCAACAGTGAAAAACACAAAAAGGATTAAAAAAAACCATTCATAACACCAATAATTTCAACAACATCAACTTTGAAAAACACCAACAAATTCAACCACAACCTCAACATTGAAAATGACCAACAAAGTCAACAACAACCTCAACAATGAAAAACACCAATAAATTCAACAAAAACCTCAACAATGAAAAACACCAACAAATTCAACAACAAACTCAGCTTTGAAAAACACCAACAAATTCAACAACCTCAACATTGAAAAACACCAACAAATTCAACAACAACCTCAACTTTCAAAAATACAAAAAGGTTCAACAAAATCAAAATTGATAACAACAACAAATTCAACAACAACCTCAATACTGAAAATCACCAACAAATTTAACAACAACCTCAACAATGAAAAACATCAGCAATTCAACAACAACCTCAACATTCAAAAACACCAACAAATTCAACAAAAACCTCAACAATTAAAAACACCAAAAAATTCAACAACAACGTCAACTTTGAAAAATACCAACAAATTCAACAACCTCAACAATGAAAAACACCAACAAATTCAACAACAAACTCAACATTGAAAATCACCAAAAAATTCAACAACAACCTCAACAATGAAAAACACCAACAAATTCAACAAAAACCTCAACAATGAATAACACCGAAAGATTCATCAACAACCTCAACATTCATAAAATCCAACAACCTCAACAGAAACCTCAACAATGAAAAACTCCTAAAAATTCAACAACAACCTCAACATTGAAAATCACCAACAAATTCCACAACAACCTCAACAATGAAAAACACCAAATAATGCATCAACAGCCTCAACATTCAAAAACAACAAAAAATTCAACAAAAACCTCAACAATGAAAAATACCGAAAAATTCAGCAAGAGCCTCAACTTTGAACAGCACCAACAACTTCAACAACCTCAACATTGAAAAACACCAACAATTTCAACTGCAACCTCAACTTTGAAACATAGAAAAATGATCAAAAAAAACCATTGATAACACCAATGAATTCAACAACCTCAACATTCAAAATCACCAATAATTTCAACAACAAGCTCAGTATTGAAAAACATCAAAAAATGCAACAACAACCTCAACTTTGAAAAACACCAAAAATTCAAAACCCTCAACATGGAAAAACAACAACAAATTGAACCAGAGCCTCAATATTGATAATCACCAACAAATTCAACAACAACCTCAACAATGAAAAACACAAACAATTTCAACAAAAACCTCAACAATGAAAAACACCAAAAAATTCATCAACAACCTCAACATTCAAAAACGCCAACAAATTCAACAAAAACCTCAACAATGAAAAACACCAAAAAATTCAACAACAACCTCAACTTTGAAAAACACCAACAAATTCAACAACCTCAACATTGCAAATCACCAGCAATTTCAACTGCAACCTCAACTTTGAAAAATACGACAAAGATTTTAAAAAACCATTGATAACACCAATAATTTCAACAACATCAACTTTGAAAAACACCAGCAAATTCAACCACAACCTCAACATTGAAAATCACCACCAAAATCAACAAAAACCTCAACAATGAAAAACACCAACAAATTCAACAACAAACTCAGCTTTGAAAAACACCAACAAATTCAACAACCTCAACATTGAAAAACACCAACAAATTCAACAACAACCTCAACTTTCAAAAATACAAAAAGGTTCAACAAAATAAAAATTGATAACAACAACAAATTCAACAACAACCTCAATATTGAAAAGCACCAACAAATTTAACAACAACCACAACAATGAAAAACATCAAACAATTCAACAACAACCTCAACATTCAAAAAACCAACAAATTCAACAACAACCTCAACAATGAAAAACACCAAAAAATTCTTCAACAACTTCAACATTCAAAAACAGCAACAAATTCAACAAAATCCTCAACAATTAAAAACACCAAAAAATTCAACAAAAACGTCAACTTTGAAAAATACCAAAAATTCAACAACCTCAACAATGAAAAACACCAACAAATTCAACAACAAACTCAACATTTAAAATCAACTAAAAATTCAACAACAGCCTCAACATTGAAAAACTCCAACAATTTCAACAACAACCTCAACAATGAAAAACACCAAAAAATTCAACAACAAACTCAACATTGAAAATCACCAACAAATTCAACAACAACATCAACTTTGAAAAACACCAACAAATTCAAAAACCTCAACATGGAAAAACAACAACAAATTGAACCAGAGCCTCAATATTGAAAATCACCAACAAATTCAACAACAACCTCAACAATGAAAAACACAAACAATTTCAACAAAAACCTCAACAGTGAAAAACACCAAAAAATTCATCAACAACCTCAACATTCAAAAACGCCAACAAATTCAACAAAAACCTCAACAATGAAAAACACCAAAAAATTCAACGACAACCTCAACATTGAAAATCACCAACAAATTCAACAAAAACCTCAACAATGAAAAACACCAAAAAATTCAACAACAACCTCAACTTTGAAAAACACCAACAAATACAACAACCTCAACATTGCAAATCACCAACAATTTCAACTGCAACCTCAACTTTGAAAAATACGACAAAGATTTTAAAAAACCATTGATAACACCAATAATTTCAACAACATCAACTTTGAAAAACACCAGCAAATTCAACCACAACCTCAACATTGAAAATCACCAACAAAGTCAACAACAACCTCAACAATGAGAAACACCAACAAATTCAACAAAAACCTCAACAATGAAAAACACCAACAAATTCAACAAAAACCTCAACAATGAAAAACACCAACAAATTCAACAACAAACTCAGCTTTGAAAAACACCAACAAATTCAACAATCTCAACATTGAAAAACACCAACAAATTCAACAACAACCTCAACTTTCAAAAATACAAAAAGGTTCAACAAAATAAAAATTCATAACAACAACAAATTCAACCACAACCTCAACTTTGAAAATCACCAACAAAGTCAACAACAACCTCAACATTCAAAATCACCAACAAATTCAACAACAACCTCAGTATTGAAAAACATCAAAAAATGCAACAACAACCTCAACTTTGAAAAACACCAAAAATTCAAAACCCTCAACATGGAAAAACAACAACAAATTGAACCAGAGCCTCAATATTGAAAATCACCAACAAATTCAACAACAACCTCAACAATGAAAAACACAAACAATTTCAACAAAAACCTCAACAATGAAAAACACCAAAAAATTCATCAACAACCTCAACATTCAAAAACGCCAACAAATTCAACAACCTCAACATTGCAAATCACCAACAATTTCAACAAAAACCTCAACAATGAAAAACACCAACAAATTCAACAACAAACTCAGCTTTGAAAAACACCAACAAATTCAACAACCTCAACATTGAAAAACACCAACAAATTCAACAACAACCTCAACTTTCAAAAATACAAAAAGGTTCAACAAAATTAAAATTGATAACAACAACAAATTCAACAACAACCTCAATATTGAAAAGCACCAACAAATTTAACAACAACCACAACAATGAAAAACATCAAACAATTCAACAACAACCTCAACATTCAAAAAAACCAACAAATTCAACAACAACCTCAACAATGAAAAACACCAAAAAATTCTTCAACAACTTCAACATTCAAAAACAGCAACAAACTCAACAAAATCCTCAACAATTAAAAACACCAAAAAATTCAACAACAACGTCAACTTTGAAAAATACCAACAAATTCAACAACCTCAACAATGAAAAACACCAACAAATTCAACAACAAACTCAACATTGAAAATCAACAAAAAATTCAAAAACAGCCTCAACATTGAAAAACACCAAAAAATTCAACAACAAACTCAACATTGAAAATCACCAACAAATTCAACAACAACATCAACTTTGAAAAACACCAACAAATTCAAAAACATCAACATGGAAAAACAACAACAAATTGAAACAGAACCTCAATATTGAAAATCACCAACAAATTCAACAACAACCTCAACAATGAAAAACACAAACAATTTCAACAAAAACCTCAACAATGAAAAACACCAAAAAAGTTCATCAACAACCTCAACATTCAAAAACGCCAATAAATTCAACAAAAACCTCAACAATGAAAAACACCAAAAAATTCAACAACAACCTCAACATTGAAAATCACGAACAAATTCAACAAAAACCTCAACATTGCAAAACACCAACAATTTCAACCGCAACCTCATTTTTGAAAAATACAAAAAAGGATTTAAAAAAACCATTGATAACACCAATTATTTCAACAACATCAACTTTGAAAAACACCAACAAATTCAACCACAACCTCAACATTTAATATCACCAACAAATTCAACAACAACCTCAACAATGAAAAACACCAACAAATTGAACAAAAACCTCAACAAGGAAAAACACCGAAAGATTCATCAACAACCTGAACATTCAAAAACACCAACAAATTCAACAGAAACCACAACAATGAAAAACACCCAAAAATTCAACAACAACCTCAACATTGAAAGTCACCAACAAATTCAACAAAAACCTCAACAATGAAAACTACCAAATAATGCATCAACAACCTCAACATTCAGAAACACCAAAAAATTCAACAAAAACCTCAACAATGAAAAGCACCGATAAATTCAACAACAACCTCAACATTGAAAAACACCAACAAATTCAACTGCAAGCTCAACTTTGAAAAAAACAAAAATGATCAAGAAAAACCATTGATAACACCAATGAATTCAACAACCTCAACATTGAAAATCACCAACATATTCAACAACAAACTCAGCAATGAAAAGCATCAAAAAACTCAACAACAACCTCAACATTGAAAATCACCAACAAATTCAACAACAACATCAACTTTGAAAAACACCAACAAATTCAAAAAGCTCAACATGGAAAAACAACAACAAATTGAACCAGAGCCTCAATATTGAAAATCACCAACAAATTCAACAACAACCTCAACAATGAAAAACACAAACAATTTCAACAAAAACCTCAACAGTGAAAAACACCAAAAAATTCATCAACAACCTCAACATTCAAAAACGCCAACAAATTCAACAAAAACCTCAACAATGAAAAACACCAAAAAATTCAACGGCAACCACAACATTGAAAATCACCAACAAATTCAACAAACACCTCAACAATGAAAAACACCAAAAAATTCAACAACAACCACAACTTTGAAAAACACCAACAAATTCAACAACCTCAACATTGCAAATCACCAACAATTTCAACTGCAACCTCAACTTTGAAAAATACGAAAAAGATTTTAAAAAACCATTGATAACACCAATAATTTCAACAACATCAACTTTGAAAAACACCAGCAAATTCAACCACAACCTCAGCATTGAAAATCACCAACAAAGTCAACAACAACCTCAACAATGAGAAACACCAATAAATTCAACAAAAACCTCAACAATGAAAAACACCAACAAATTCAACAACAAACTCAGCTTTGAAAAGCAGCGACAAATTCCGCAATCTCAACATTGAAAAACACAAACAAATTCAACAACAACCTCAACTTTCAAAAATACAAAAAGGTTCAACAAAATAAAAATTCATTACAACAACAAATTCAACAACAACCTCAATATTGAAAATCAACAACAAATTTAACAACAACCTCAACAATGAAAAACATCAGCAATTCAACAACAACCTCAACATTCAAAAACACCAGCAAATTCAACAAAAACCTCAACAATTAAAAACACCAACAAATTCAACAACAACCTCAACTTTGAAAAATACCAACAAATTCAACAACCTCAACAATGAAAAGCACCAACAAATTCAACAACAAACTCAACATTGAAAATCACCAAAAAATTCAACAACAACCTCAACATTGAAAAACTCCAACAATTTCAACAACAACCTCAACAATGAAAAACTCCAAAAAATTCAACAACAAACTCAACATTGAAAATCACCAACAAATTCAACATAAACCTCAACAATGAAGAGCACCTAAAAATTCATCAATAACCTCAACATTCAAAAATACCATCAAATTCAACAACAACCTCAACAATGAAAATCACCAACAAATTCAACAAAAACCTCAACAATGAATAACACCGAAAGATTCATCAACAACCTCAACATTCAAAAAATCCAACAACCTCAACAGAAAGCTCAACAATGAAAAACTCCTAAAAATTCAACAACAACCTGAACATTGAAAATCACCAACAAATTCCACAACAAGCTCAACAATGAAAACACCAAATAATGCATCAACAACCTCAACATTCAAAAACAACAAAAAATTCAACAAAAACCTCAACAATGAAAAATACCGAAAAATTCAGCAACAACCTCAACTTTGAACAACAACAACAACTTCAACACCTCAACATTGAAAAACACCAACAATTTCAACTGCAACCTCAACTTTGAAACATAGGAAAATACTCAAAAAAAACCATTGATAACACCAATGAATTCAACAACCTCAACATTCAAAATCACCAACAAATTCAACAACAACCTCAGTATTGAAAAACATCAAAAAATGCAACAACAACCTCAACTTTGAAAAACACCAAAAATTCAAAACCCTCAACATGGAAAAACAACAACAAATTGAACCAGAGCCTCAATATTGAAAATCACCAACAAATTCAACAACAACCTCAACAATGAAAAACACAAACAATTTCAACAAAAACCTCAACAATGAAAAACACCAAAAAATTCATCAACAACCTCAACATTCAAAAACGCCAACAAATTCAACAACCTCAACATTGCAAATCACCAACAATTTCAACAAAAACCTCAACAATGAAAAACACCAACAAATTCAACAACAAACTCAGCTTTGAAAAACACCAACAAATTCAACAACCTCAACATTGAAAAACACCAACAAATTCAACAACAACCTCAACTTTCAAAAATACAAAAAGGTTCAACAAAATTAAAATTGATAACAACAACAAACTCAACAACAACCTCAATATTGAAAATCAACAACAAATTTAACAACAACCACAACAATGAAAAACATCAAACAATTCAACAACAACCTCAACATTCAAAAAAACCAACAAATTCAACAACAACCTCAACAATGAAAAACACCAAAAAATTCTTCAACAACTTCAACATTCAAAAACAGCAACAAACTCAACAAAATCCTCAACAATTAAAAACACCAAAAAATTCAACAACAACGTCAACTTTGAAAAATACCAACAAATTCAACAACCTCAACAATGAAAAACACCAACAAATTCAACAACAAACTCAACATTGAAAATCAACAAAAAATTCAAAAACAGCCTCAACATTGAAAAACACCAAAAAATTCAACAACAAACTCAACATTGAAAATCACAAACAAATTCAACAACAACATCAACTTTGAAAAACACCAACAAATTCAAAAACCTCAACATGGAAAAACAACAACAAATTGAAACAGAACCTCAATATTGAAAATCACCAACAAATTCAACAACAACCTCAACAATGAAAAACACAAACAATTTCAACAAAAACCTCAACAATGAAAAACACCAAAAAAGTTCATCAACAACCTCAACATTCAAAAACGCCAATAAATTCAACAAAAACCTCAACAATGAAAAAGACCAAAAAATTCAACAACAACCTCAACATTGAAAATCACGAACAAATTCAACAAAAACCTCAACATTGCAAAACACCAACAATTTCAACCGCAACCTCATTTTTGAAAAATACAAAAAAGGATTTAAGAAAACCATTGATAACACCAATAATTTCAACAACATCAACTTTGAAAAACACCAACAAATTCAACCACAACCTCAACATTTAATATCACCAACAAATTCAACAACAACCTCAACAATGAAAAACACCAACAAATTGAAAAAAAACCTCAACAAGGAAAAACACCGAAAGATTCTTCAACAACCTAAACATTCAAAAACACCAACAAATTCAACAGAAACCACAACAATGAAAAACACCTAAAAATTCAACAACAACCTCAACATTGAAAGTCACCAACAAATTCAACAACAACATCAACTTTGAAAAACACCAATAAATTCAAAAACCTCAACATGGAAAAACAACAACAAATTGAACCAGAGCCTCAATATTGAAAATCACCAACAAATTCAACAACAACCTCAACAATGAAAAACACAAACAATTTCAACAAAAACCTCAACAGTGAAAAACACCAAAAAATTCATCAACAACCTCAACATTCAAAAACGCCAACAAATTCAACAAAAACCTCAACAATGAAAAACACCAAAAAATTCAACGGCAACCACAACATTGAAAATCACCAACAAATTCAACAAACACCTCAACAATGAAAAACACCAAAAAATTCAACAACAACCACAACTTTGAAAAACACCAACAAATTCAACAACCTCAACATTGCAAATCACCAACAATTTCAACTGCAACCTCAACTTTGAAAAATACGAAAAAGATTTTAAAAAACCATTGATAACACCAATAATTTCAACAACATCAACTTTGAAAAACACCAGCAAATTCAACCACAACCTCAGCATTGAAAATCACCAACAAAGTCAACAACAACCTCAACAATGAGAAACACCAATAAATTCAACAAAAACCTCAACAATGAAAAACACCAACAAATTCAACAACAAACTCAGCTTTGAAAAACAGCGACAAATTCAGCAATCTCAACATTGAAAAACACAAACAAATTCAACAACAACCTCAACTTTCAAAAATACAAAAAGGTTCAACAAAATAAAAATTCATAACAACAACAAATTCAACAACAACCTCAATATTGAAAATCAACAACAAATTTAACAACAACCACAACAATGAAAAACATCAAACAATTCAACAACAACCTCAACCTTTATAAACACCAAAAAATTCAACAACAAACTCAACATTGAAAATCACCAACAAATTCAAAAACCTCAACATGGAAAAACAACAACAAATTGAACCAGAACCTCAATATTGAAAATCACCATCAATTCAACAACAACCTCAACGATGAAAAACACAAACAATTTCAACAAAAACCTCAACAGTGAAAAACACCAAAAAATTCATCAACAACCTCAACATTCAAAAACGCCAACAAATTCAACAAAAACCTCAGCAATGAAAACACCAACAAATTCAACAACCTCAACATTGCAAAACACCAACAATTTCAACTGCAACCTCAACTTTGAAAAACACAAAAAGGATTATAAAAAACCATTGATAACACCAATAATTTCAACAACATCAACTTTGAAAAACACCAACAAATTCAACCACAACCTCAACATTGAAAATCACCAACAAAGTCAACAACAACCTCAACAATGAAAAACACCAATAAATTCAACAAAAACCTCAACAATGAAAAACACCAACAAATTCAACAACAAACTCAGCTTTGAAAAACACCAACAAATTCAACAACCTCAACATTGAAAAACACCAACAAATTCAACAACAACCTCAACTTTCAAAAATACAAAAAGGTTCAACAAAATCAAAATTGATAACAACAACAAATTCAACAACAACCTCAATACTGAAAATCACCAACAAATTTAACAACAACCTCAACAATGAAAAACATCAGCAATTCAACAACAACCTCAACATTCAAAAACACCAGCAAATTCAACAAAAACCTCAACAATTAAAAACACCAACAAATTCAACAACAACCTCAACTTTGAAAAATACCAACAAATTCAACAACCTCAACAATGAAAAGCACCAACAAATTCAACAACAAACTCAACATTGAAAATCACCAAAAAATTCAACAACAACCTCAACATTGAAAAACTCCAACAATTTCAACAACAACCTCAACAATGAAAAACTCCAAAAAATTCAACAACAAACTCAACATTGAAAATCACCAACAAATTCAACATAAACCTCAACAATGAAGAGCACCTAAAAATTCATCAACAACCTCAACATTCAAAAATACCATCAAATTCAACAACAACCTCAACAATGAAAATCACCAACAAATTCAACAAAAACCTCAACAATGAATAACACCGAAAGATTCATCAACAACCTCAACATTCAAAAAATCCAACAACCTCAACAGAAACCTCAACAATGAAAAACTCCTAAAAATTCAACAACAACCTCAACATTGAAAATCACCAACAAATTCCACAACAAGCTCAACAATGAAAACACCAAATAATGCATCAACAACCTCAACATTCAAAAACAACAAAAAATTCAACAAAAACCTCAACAATGAAAAATACCGAAAAATTCAGCAACAACCTCAACTTTGAACAACACCAACAACTTCAACACCTCAACATTGAAAAACACCAACAATTTCAACTGCAACCTCAACTTTGAAACATAGGAAAATGCTCAAAAAAAACCATTGATAACACCAATGAATTCAACAACCTCAACATTCAAAATCACCAACAAATTCAACAACAACCTCAGTATTGAAAAACATCAAAAAATGCAACAACAACCTCAACTTTGAAAAACACCAAAAATTCAAAACCCTCAACATGGAAAAACAACAACAAATTGAACCAGAGCCTCAATATTGAAAATCACCAACAAATTCAACAACAACCTCAACAATGAAAAACACAAACAATTTCAACAAAAACCTCAACAATGAAAAACACCAAAAAATTCATCAACAACCTCAACATTCAAAAACGTCAACAAATTCAACAACCTCAACATTGCAAATCACCAACAATTTCAACAAAAACCTCAACAATGAAAAACACCAACAAATTCAACAACAAACTCAGCTTTGAAAAACACCAACAAATTCAACAACCTCAACATTGAAAAACACCAACAAATTCAACAACAACCTCAACTTTCAAAAATACAAAAAGGTTCAACAAAATTAAAATTGATAACAACAACAAATTCAACAACAACCTCAATATTGAAAAGCACCAACAAATTTAACAACAACCACAACAATGAAAAACATCAAACAATTCAACAACAACCTCAACATTCAAAAAAACCAACAAATTCAACAACAACCTCAACAATGAAAAACACCAAAAAATTCTTCAACAACTTCAACATTCAAAAACAGCAACAAACTCAACAAAATCCTCAACAATTAAAAACACCAAAAAATTCAACAACAACGTCAACTTTGAAAAATACCAACAAATTCAACAACCTCAACAATGAAAAACACCAACAAATTCAACAACAAACTCAACATTGAAAATCAACAAAAAATTCAACAACAGCCTCAACATTGAAAAACACCAAAAAATTCAACAACAAACTCAACATTGAAAATCACCAACAAATTCAACAACAACATCAACTTTGAAAAACACCAACAAATTCAAAAACCTCAACATGGAAAAACAACAACAAATTGAAACAGAACCTCAATATTGAAAATCACCAACAAATTCAACAACAACCTCAACAATGAAAAACACAAACAATTTCAACAAAAACCTCAACAATGAAAAACACCAAAAAAGTTCATCAACAACCTCAACATTCAAAAACGCCAATAAATTCAACAAAAACCTCAACAATGAAAAACACCAAAAAATTCAACAACAACCTCAACATTGAAAATCACGAACAAATTCAACAAAAACCTCAACATTGCAAAACACCAACAATTTCAACCGCAACCTCATTTTTGAAAAATACAAAAAAGGATTTAAAAAAACCATTGATAACACCAATAATTTCAACAACATCAACTTTGAAAAACACCAACAAATTCAACCACAACCTCAACATTTAATATCACCAACAAATTCAACAACAACCTCAACAATGAAAAACACCAACAAATTGAACAAAAACCTCAACAAGGAAAAACACCGAAAGATTCATCAACAACCTGAACATTCAAAAACACCAACAAATTCAACAGAAACCACAACAATGAAAAACACCCAAAAATTCAACAACAACCTCAACATTGAAAGTCACCAACAAATTCAACAAAAACCTCAACAATGAAAACTACCAAATAATGCATCAACAACCTCAACATTCAGAAACACCAAAAAATTCAACAAAAACCTCAACAATGAAAAGCACCGAAAAATTCAACAACAACCTCAACATTGAAAAACACCAACAAATTCAACTGCAAGCTCAACTTTGAAAAAAACAAAAATGATCAAGAAAAACCATTGATAACACCAATGAATTCAACAACCTCAACATTGAAAATCACCAACATATTCAACAACAAACTCAGCAATGAAAAGCATCAAAAAATTCAACAACAACCTCAACATTGAAAATCACCAACAAATTCAACAACAACATCAACTTTGAAAAACACCAACAAATCCAAAAACCTCAACATGGAAAAACACCAACAAATTCAACCAGATCCTCAATATTGAAAATCACCAACAAATTCAACAACAACCTCAACAATGAAAAACACCAAAATATTCAACAACATTGAAAATCACCAACAAATTCAACAACAACATCAACTTTGAAAAACACCAATAAATTCAAAAACCTCAACATGGAAAAACAACAACAAATTGAACCAGAGCCTCAATATTGAAAATCACCAACAAATTCAACAACAACCTCAACAATGAAAAACACAAACAATTTCAACAAAAACCTCAACAGTGAAAAACACCAAAAAATTCATCAACAACCTCAACATTCAAAAACGCCAACAAATTCAACAAAAACCTCAACAATGAAAAACACCAAAAAATTCACGGCAACCACAACATTGAAAATCACCAACAAATTCAACAAACACCTCAACAATGAAAAACACCAAAAAATTCAACAACAACCACAACTTTGAAAAACACCAACAAATTCAACAACCTCAACATTGCAAATCACCAACAATTTCAACTGCAACCTCAACTTTGAAAAATACGAAAAAGATTTTAAAAAACCATTGATAACACCAATAATTTCAACAACATCAACTTTGAAAAACACCAGCAAATTCAACCACAACCTCAACATTGAAAATCACCAACAAAGTCAACAACAACCTCAACAATGAGAAACACCAATAAATTCAACAAAAACCTCAACAATGAAAAACACCAACAAATTCAACAACAAACTCAGCTTTGAAAAACAGCGACAAATTCAGCAATCTCAACATTGAAAAACACAAACAAATTCAACAACAACCTCAACTTTCAAAAATACAAAAAGGTTCAACAAAATAAAAATTCATAACAACAACAAATTCAACAACAACCTCAATATTGAAAATCAACAACAAATTTAACAACAACCACAACAATGAAAAACATCAAACAATTCAACAACAACCTCAACATTCAAAAACACCAACAAATTCAACAACAACCTCAACTTTGAAAAACTCCAACAATTTCAACAACAACCTCAACAATGAAAAACACCAAAAAATTCAACAACAAACTCAACATTGAAAATCACCAACAAATTCAAAAACCTCAACATGGAAAAACAACAACAAATTGAACCAGAACCTCAATATTGAAAATCACCATCAATTCAACAACAACCTCAACGATGAAAAACACAAACAATTTCAACAAAAACCTCAACAGTGAAAAACACCAAAAAATTCATCAACAACCTCAACATTCAAAAACGCCAACAAATTCAACAAAAACCTCAGCAATGAAAACACCAACAAATTCAACAACCTCAACATTGCAAAACACCAACAATTTCAACTGCAACCTCAACTTTGAAAAACACAAAAAGGATTAAAAAAAACCATTGATAACACCAATAATTTCAACAACATCAACTTTGAAATACACCAACAAATTCAACCACAACCTCAACATTGAAAATCACCAACAAAGTCAACAACAACCTCAACAATGAAAAACACCAATAAATTCAACAAAAACCTCAACAATGAAAAACACCAACAAATTCAACAACAAACTCAGCTTTGAAAAACACCAACAAATTCAACAACCTCAACATTGAAAAACACCAACAAATTCAACAACAACCTCAACTTTCAAAAATACAAAAAGGTTCAACAAAATAAAAATTGATAACAACAACAAATTCAACAACAACCTCAATATTGAAAAGCACCAACAAATTTAACAACAACCACAACAATGAAAAACATCAAACAATTCAACAACAACCTCAACATTCAAAAAAACCAACAAATTCAACAACAACCTCAACAATGAAAAACACCAAAAAATTCTTCAACAACTTCAACATTCAAAAACAGCAACAAACTCAACAAAATCCTCAACAATTAAAAACACCAAAAAATTCAACAACAACGTCAACTTTGAAAATACCAACAAATTCAACAACCTCAACAATGAAAAACACCAACAAATTCAACAACAAACTCAACATTGAAAATCAACAAAAAATTCAAAAACAGCCTCAACATTGAAAAACACCAAAAAATTCAACAACAAACTCAACATTGAAAATCACCAACAAATTCAACAACAACATCAACTTTGAAAAACACCAACAAATTCAAAAACCTCAACATGGAAAAACAACAACAAATTGAAACAGAACCTCAATATTGAAAATCACCAACAAATTCAACAACAACCTCAACAATGAAAAACACAAACAATTTCAACAAAAACCTCAACAATGAAAAACACCAAATAATGCATCAACAACCTCAACATTCAGAAACACCAAAAAATTCAACAAAAACCTCAACAATGAAAAGCACCGAAAAATTCAACAACAACCTCAACATTGAAAAACACCAACAAAATCAACTGCAAGCTCAACTTTGAAAAAAACAAAAATGATCAAGAAAAACCATTGATAACACCAATGAATTCAACAACCTCAACATTGAAAATCACCAACATATTCAACAACAAACTCAGCAATGAAAAGCATCAAAAAACTCAACAACAACCTCAACATTGAAAATCACCAACAAATTCAACAACAACATCAACTTTGAAAAACACCAACAAATCCAAAAACCTCAACATGGAAAAACACCAACAAATTCAACCAGATCCTCAATATTGAAAATCACCAACAAATTCAACAACAACCTCAACAATGAAAAACACCAAAATATTCAACAACATTGAAAATCACCAACAAATTCAACAACAACATCAATTTTGAAAAACACCAATAAATTCAAAAACCTCAACATGGAAAAACAACAACAAATTGAACCAGAGCCTCAATATTGAAAATCACCAACAAATTCAACAACAACCTCAACAATGAAAAACACAAACAATTTCAACAAAAACCTCAACAGTGAAAAACACCAAAAAATTCATCAACAACCTCAACATTCAAAAACGCCAACAAATTCAACAAAAACCTCAACAATGAAAAACACCAAAAAATTCAACGGCAACCACAACATTGAAAATCACCAACAAATTCAACAAACACCTCAACAATGAAAAACACCAAAAAATTCAACAACAACCACAACTTTGAAAAACACCAACAAATTCAACAACCTCAACATTGCAAATCACCAACAATTTCAACTGCAACCTCAACTTTGAAAAACACAAAAAGGATTTAAAAGAACCATTGATAACACCAATAATTTCAACAACCACAACTTTGAAAAACACCAACAAATTCAACAACCTCAACATTGCAAATCACCAACAATTTCAACTGCAACCTCAACTTTGAAAAATACGAAAAAGATTTTAAAAAACCATTGATAACACCAATAATTTCAACAACATCAACTTTGAAAAACACCAGCAAATTCAACCACAACCTCAGCATTGAAAATCACCAACAAAGTCAACAACAACCTCAACAATGAGAAACACCAATAAATTCAACAAAAAACTCAACAATGAAAAACACCAACAAATTCAACAACAAACTCAGCTTTGAAAAACAGCGACAAATTCAGCAATCTCAACATTGAAAAACACAAACAAATTCAACAACAACCTCAACTTTCAAAAATACAAAAAGGTTCAACAAAATAAAAATTCATAACAACAACAAATTCAACAACAACCTCAATATTGAAAATCAACAACAAATTTAACAACAACCACAACAATGAAAAACATCAAACAATTCAACAACAACCTCAACATTCAAAAACACCAACAAATTCAACAACAACCTCAACAATGAAAAACACTTAAAAATTCTTCAACAACTTCAACATTCAAAAACAGCAACAAATTCAACAAAATCCTCAACAATTAAAAACACCAACAAATTCAACAACAACGTCAACTTTGAAAAATACCAACAAATTCAACAACCTCAACAATGAAAAACACCAACAAATTCAACAACAAACTCAACATTGAAAATCAACAAAAAATTCAACAACAGCCTCAACATTGAAAAACTCCAACAATTTCAACACAAACCTCAACAATGAAAAACACCAAAAAATTCAACAACAAACTCAACATTGAAAATCACCAACAAATTCAACAACAACATCAACTTTGAAAAACACCAACAAATTCAAAAACCTCAACTTTCAAAAGCACCAACAAATTCAACCACAACCTCAACATTGAAAATCACCAACAAATTCAAAAACAACCTCAACAATGAAAAACACCAACAAATTGATCAAAAACCTCAACAAGGAAATACACCGAAAGATTCATCAACAACCTCAACATTCAAAAACACCAACAACCTCAACAGAAACCTCAACAATGAAAAACTCCTAAAAATGCAACAACAACCTCAACATTGAAAATCACCAACAAATTCCACAAAAACCTCAACAATGAAAAACACCAAATAATGCATCAACAACCTCAACATTCAAAAACAACAAAAAATTCAACAAAAACCTCAACAATGAAAAACACCGAAAAATTCAACAACAACCTCAACTTTGAACAACACCAACAACTTCAACAACCTCAACTTTGAAAAACACCAACAATTTCAACTGCATCCTCAACTTTGAAACATAGGAAAATGATGAAAAAAAACCATTCATAACACCAATGAATTCAAAAACCTCAACATTGAAAATCACCAACAAATTCAACAACAACCTCAGCAATGAAAAACAACAAAAAATGCAACAACAACCTCAACATTGAAAATCACCAACAAATTCAACAGCAACCTCAACTTTGAAAAACACCAACAGATTCAAAAACATCAACATGGAAAAACAACAACAAATTGAAACAGAACCTCAATATTGAAAATCACCAACAAATTCAACAACAACCTCAACAATGAAAAACACAAACAATTTCAACAAAAACCTCAACAATGAAATACACCAAAAAAGTTCATCAACAACCTCAACATTCAAAAACGCCAATAAATTCAACAAAAACCTCAACAATGAAAAACACCAAAAAATTCAACAACAACCTCAACATTGAAAATCACGAACAAATTCAACAAAAACCTCAACATTGCAAAACACCAACAATTTCAACCGCAACCTCATTTTTGAAAAATACAAAAAAGGATTTAAAAAAACCATTGATAACACCAATAATTTCAACAACATCAACTTTGAAAAACACCAACAAATTCAACCACAACCTCAACATTTAATATCACCAACAAATTCAACAACAACCTCAACAATGAAAAACACCAACAAATTGAACAAAAACCTCAACAAGGAAAAACACCGAAAGATTCATCAACAACCTGAACATTCAAAAACACCAACAAATTCAACAAAAACCTCAGCAATGAAAACACCAACAAATTCAATAACCTCAACATTGCAAAACACCAACAATTTCAACTGCAACCTCAACTTTGAAAAACACAAAAAGGATTAAAAAAAACCATTGATAACACCAATAATTTCAACAACATCAACTTTGAAATACACCAACAAATTCAACCACAACCTCAACATTGAAAATCACCAACAAAGTCAACAACAACCTCAACAATGAAAAACACCAATAAATTCAACAAAAACCTCAACAATGAAAAACACCAACAAATTCAACAACAAACTCAGCTTTGAAAAACACCAACAAATTCAACAACCTCAACATTGAAAAACACCAACAAATTCAACAACAACCTCAACTTTCAAAAATACAAAAAGGTTCAACAAAATAAAAATTGATAACAACAACAAATTCAACAACAACCTCAATATTGAAAAGCACCAACAAATTTAACAACAACCACAACAATGAAAAACACCAAAAAATTCTTCAACAACTTCAACATTCAAAAACAGCAACAAACTCAACAAAATCCTCAACAATTAAAAACACCAAAAAATTCAACAACAACGTCAACTTTGAAAATACCAACAAATTCAACAACCTCAACAATGAAAAACACCAACAAATTCAACAACAAACTCAACATTGAAAATCAACAAAAAATTCAAAAACAGCCTCAACATTGAAAAACACCAAAAAATTCAACAACAAACTCAACATTGAAAATCACCAACAAATTCAACAACAACATCAACTTTGAAAAACACCAACAAATTCAAAAACCTCAACATGGAAAAACAACAACAAATTGAAACAGAACCTCAATATTGAAAATCACCAACAAATTCAACAACAACCTCAACAATGAAAAACACAAACAATTTCAACAAAAACCTCAACAATGAAAAACACCAAAAAAGTTCATCAACAACCTCAACATTCAAAAACGCCAATAAATTCAACAAAAACCTCAACAATGAAAAACACCAAAAAATTCAACAACAACCTCAACATTGAAAATCACGAACAAATTCAACAAAAACCTCAACATTGCAAAACACCAACAATTTCAACCGCAACCTCATTTTTGAAAAATACAAAAAAGGATTTAAAAAAACCATTGATAACACCAATAATTTCAACAACATCAACTTTGAAAAACACCAACAAATTCACCACAACCTCAACATTTAATATCACCAACAAATTCAACAACAACCTCAACAATGAAAAACACCAACAAATTGAACAAAAACCTCAACAAGGAAAAACACCGAAAGATTCATCAACAACCTGAACATTCAAAAACACCAACAAATTCAACAGAAACCACAACAATGAAAAACACCCAAAAATTCAACAACAACCTCAACATTGAAAGTCACCAACAAATTCAACAAAAACCTCAACAATGAAAACTACCAAATAATGCATCAACAACCTCAACATTCAGAAACACCAAAAAATTCAACAAAAACCTCAACAATGAAAAGCACCGAAAAATTCAACAACAACCTCAACATTGAAAAACACCAACAAAATCAACTGCAAGCTCAACTTTGAAAAAAACAAAAATGATCAAGAAAAACCATTGATAACACCAATGAATTCAACAACCTCAACATTGAAAATCACCAACATATTCAACAACAAACTCAGCAATGAAAAGCATCAAAAAACTCAACAACAACCTCAACATTGAAAATCACCAACAAATTCAACAACAACATCAACTTTGAAAAACACCAACAAATCCAAAAACCTCAACATGGAAAAACACCAACAAATTCAACCAGATCCTCAATATTGAAAATCACCAACAAATTCAACAACAACCTCAACAATGAAAAACACCAAAATATTCAACAACATTGAAAATCACCAACAAATTCAACAACAACATCAACTTTGAAAAACACCAATAAATTCAAAAACCTCAACATGGAAAAACAACAACAAATTGAACCAGAGCCTCAATATTGAAAATCACCAACAAATTCAACAACAACCTCAACAATGAAAAACACAAACAATTTCAACAAAAACCTCAACAGTGAAAAACACCAAAAAATTCATCAACAACCTCAACATTCAAAAACGCCAACAAATTCAACAAAAACCTCAACAATGAAAAACACCAAAAAATTCAACGGCAACCACAACATTGAAAATCACCAACAAATTCAACAAACACCTCAACAATGAAAAACACCAAAAAATTCAACAACAACCACAACTTTGAAAAACACCAACAAATTCAACAACCTCAACATTGCAAATCACCAACAATTTCAACTGCAACCTCAACTTTGAAAAACACAAAAAGGATTTAAAAGAACCATTGATAACACCAATAATTTCAACAACCACAACTTTGAAAAACACCAACAAATTCAACAACCTCAACATTGCAAATCACCAACAATTTCAACTGCAACCTCAACTTTGAAAAATACGAAAAAGATTTTAAAAAAGCATTGATAACACCAATAATTTCAACAACATCAACTTTGAGAAACACCAGCAAATTCAACCACAACCTCAGCATTGAAAATCACCAACAAAGTCAACAACAACCTCAACAATGAGAAACACCAATAAATTCAACAAAAAACTCAACAATGAAAAACACCAACAAATTCAACAACAAACTCAGCTTTGAAAAACAGCGACAAATTCAGCAATCTCAACATTGAAAAACACAAACAAATTCAACAACAACCTCAACTTTCAAAAATACAAAAAGGTTCAACAAAATAAAAATTCATAACAACAACAAATTCAACAACAACCTCAATATTGAAAATCAACAACAAATTTAACAACAACCACAACAATGAAAAACATCAAACAATTCAACAACAACCTCAACATTCAAAAACACCAACAAATTCAACAACAACCTCAACAATGAAAAACACTTAAAAATTCTTCAACAACTTCAACATTCAAAAACAGCAACAAATTCAACAAAATCCTCAACAATTAAAAACACCAACAAATTCAACAACAACGTCAACTTTGAAAAATACCAACAAATTCAACAACCTCAACAATGAAAAACACCAACAAATTCAACAACAAACTCAACATTGAAAATCAACAAAAAATTCAACAACAGCCTCAACATTGAAAAACTCCAACAATTTCAACACAAACCTCAACAATGAAAAACACCAAAAAATTCAACAACAAACTCAACATTGAAAATCACCAACAAATTCAACAACAACATCAACTTTGAAAAACACCAACAAATTCAACAACCTCAACATTGCAAATCACCAAGAATTTCAACTGCAACCTCAACTTTGAAAAATACGACAAAGATTTTAAAAAACCATTGATAACACCAATAATTTCAACAACATCAACTTTGAAAAACACCAGCAAATTCAACCTCAACCTCAACATTGAAAATAACCACCAAATTCAACAAAAACCTCAACAATGAAAAACACCAACAAATTCAACAACAAACTCAGCTTTGAAAAACACCAACAAATTCAACAATCTCAACATTGAAAAACACCAACAAATTCAACAACAACCTCAACTTTCAAAAATACAAAAAGGTTGAACAAAATAAAAATTGATAACAACAACAAATTCAACAACAACCTCAATATTGAAAAGCACCAACAAATTTAACAATAACCACAACAATTGTTGAAGTTTTTCAATGTTGACGTTGTTGTTGAATTTTTTTGGTGATTTTCAATGTAGAGTTTGTTGTTGAATTTGTTTGTGTTTTTCATTGTTGAGGTTGTTGAATTTGTTGGCATTTATCAAAGTTGACGTTGTTGTTGAATTTTTTGCTTTTTATTCATTGTTGAGGTTTTTGTTGAATTTGTTGCTGTTTTTGAATGTTGAGGTTGTTGATGAATTTTTTGGTGTTTTTCATTGTTGAGGTTGTTGTTGAATTTGTTGGTGTTTTTGAATGTTGAGGTTGTTGTTGAATTGTTTGATGTTTTTCATTGTTGTGGTTGTTGTTAAATTTGTTGGTGATTTTCAATATTGAGGTTGTTGTTGAATTTGTTGTTGTTATGAATTTTTGTATTGTTGAACCTTTTTGTATTATTGAAAGTTGAAGTTGTTGTTGAATTTGTTGGTGTTTTTCAATGTTGAGGTTGTTGAATTTGTTTGCGTTTTTCGAAGCTGAGTTTGTTGTTGAATTTGTTGGTGTTTTTCATTGTTGAGGCTTTTGTTGAATTTATTGGTGTTTTTCAAAGTTGAGGTTGTTGTTGAATTATTTGGTGCTTTTCATTGTTGAGGTTTATGTTCAATTTGTTGGTGATTTTCAATGTTGAGGTTGTTGTTGAATTTTTTGGTGTTTTTCATTGTTGAGGTTTTTGTTGAATATGTTGGCGTTTTTGAATGTTGAGGTTGTTGATGAATTTTTTGGTGTTTTTCATTGTTGAGGTTTTTGTTGAAATTGTATGTGTTATTCATTGTTGAAGTTGTTGTTGAATTTGTTGGTGATTTTCAATATTGAGGTTCTGGTTCAATTTGTTGTTGTTTTTCCATGCTGAGGTTTTTGAATTTGTTGGTGTTTTTCAAAGTTGAGGTTGCTGTTCAATTTGTTGGTGATTTTCAATGTTGAGGTTGTTGTTGTTGAGTTTTTGATGTTTTTCATTGCTGAGTTTATTGTTGAATTTGTTGGTGATTTTCAATGTTGAGGTTGTTGAATTCATTGGTGTTATCAATGGTTTTTTATGATCATTTTTCTATGTTTCAAAGTTGAGGTTGTTGTTGAAATTGTTGGAGTTTTTCAATGTTGAGGTTGTTGTTGAATTTTTTGGTGGTTTTCAATGTTGAGTTTGTTGTTGAATTTGTTTGTGTTTTTCATTGTTGAGGTTTTTGTTGAATTTGTTGGTATTATTCAAAGTTGAAATTGTTGTTGAATTTTTCGGTGTTTTTAATGGTTGACGTTTTTGTTGAATTTTTTGTTGTTTTTGAATGTTGTGGTTGTTGATGCATTATTTGGTGTTTTTCATTGTTGAGGTTGTTGTTGAATTTGTTGGTGATTTTCAATGTTGAGGTTGTTGTTGAATTTATAGGTGTTTTTCATTGTTGTGGTTTCAGTTGAATTTGTTGGTGTTTTTGAATGTTGAGGTTGTTGATGAATCTTTCGGTGTATTTCCTTCTTGAGGTTTTTGATCAATTTGTTGGTGTTTTTCATTGTTGAGGTTGTTGTTGAATTTGTTGGTGATTTTCAATGTTGAGGTTGTGGTTGAATTTGTTGGTGTTTTTCCATGTTGAGGTTTTTGAATTTGTTGGTGTTTTTCAAAGTTGATGTTGTTGTTGAATTTGTTGGTGATTTTCAATGTTGAGTTTGTTGTTGAATTTTTTGGTGTTTTTCATTGTTGAGGTTGTTGTTGAAATTGTTGGAGTTTTTCAATGTTGAGGTTGTTGTTGAATTTTTTGGTGATTTTCAATGTTGAGTTTGTTGTTGAACTTGATGGTGGTTTTCATTGTTGAGGTTGTTGAATTTGTTTGTATTTTTCAACGTTGACGTTGTTGTTGAACTTTTTGGTATATTTCATTGTTGAGGTTGTTGTTGAATTTGTTGGTGTTTTTGAATGTTGAGGTTGTTGTTGAATTGTTTGATGTTTTTCATTGTTGAGGTTGTTGTTAAATTTGTTGGTGATTTTTAATATTGTGGTTGTTGTTGAATTTGTTGTTATCAATTTTTAATTTGTTGAACCTTTTTGTATTTTTGAAAGTTGAGGTTGTTGTTGAATTTGCTGGTGTTTTTCAATGTTGAGGTTGTTGAATTTGTTGGTGTTTTTCAAAGCTGAGTTTGTTGATGAATTTGTTGGTGTTTTACATTGTTGTGGTTTTTGTTGAAGTTGTTGGTGTTTCTCATTGTTGAGGTTGTTGTTGACTTTGTTGGTGATTTTCAATGTTGAGGTTGTGGTTGAATATGTTGGTGTTTTTCAAAGTTGATGTTGTTGAAATTATTGGTGTTATTAATGGTTTTTTTTAAATCTTTTTTGTATTTTTCAAAGTTGAGGTTGCAGCTGAAATTGTTGGTGTTTTGCAATGTTGAGGTTGTTGAATTTGTTGGAGTTTTTCAAAGTTGAGGTTGTTGCTGAATTTTTCGGTGTTTTTCATTGTTGAGGTTTTTGTTGAATTTTTTGTTGTTTTTGAATGTTGAGGTTGTTGATGAATTTTTTGGTGTTTTTCATTGTTGAAGTTGTTGTTGCAATTGTTGGAGTTTTTCAATGTTGAGGTTGTTGTTGAATTTTTTGGTGATTTTCAATGTTGAGTTTGTTGTTGAATTTGTTAGTGTTTTTCATTCTTGAGGTTGTTGAATTTGTTGGTATTTTTCAAAGTTCACGTTGTTGTTGAATTTTTTGGTGTTCTTAATTGTTGAGGTTTATGTTGAATTTGTTGCTGTTTTTGAATGTTGAGGTTGTTGCTGAATTTTTTGGTGTTTTTCATTGTTAAAGTTGTTGTTGAATTTGTTGGTGTTTTTTAATGTTGAGGTTGTTGATGAATTTGTTGGTGATTTTCAATTTTGAGGATGTTGTTCAATTTGTTGTTGTTATCAATTTTTATTTTGTTGAACCTTTATGTATTTTTGAAAGTTGATGCTGTTGTTGAATTTGTTAGTGTTTTTCATTGTTGAGGTTTTTGTTGAATTTGTTGGTGCTTTTCATTGTTGAGGTTGTTGTTGACTTTGTTGGTGATTTTCAATGTTGTGGTTGTGGTTGAATTTGTTGCTGTTTTTCAAAGTTGATGTTTTTGATATAATTGGTGTTATCAATGGTTTTTTTAAATCCGTTTTGTATTTTTCAAAGTTGAGGTTGCAGTTGAAATTGTTGGTGTTTTGCAACGTTGAGGTTGTTAAATTTGTTGGTGTTTTTCAAATTTGAGGTTGTTGTTGAATTTTTTGGTGTTTTTCATTGTTGAGGTTGTTGTTGAATTTTTTGGTGATTTTCAATATTGAGGATCTGGTTGAATTTGTTGGTGTTATTCCATGTTGAGCCTTTTGAATTTGTTAGTGTTTTTCAATGTTGAGGTTGTTGTTGAATTTGTTGGTGATTTTCAATGTTGAGGTTGTTGTTGAGTTTTTGATGCTTTTCATTGCTGAGTTTGTTGTTGAATTTGTTGGTGATTTTCAATGTTGAGGTTGTTGAATTCATTGGTGTTACCAATGGTTTTTTTTTGATCATTTTTGTTTTCTTCAAAGTTGAGCTTGCAGTTGAATTTGTTGGTGTTTTTCAATGTTGAGGTTGTTGTTGAATTTTTCGGTGCTTTTCATTATTGAGGTTTTTGTTGAATTTTTTGGTGTTTCTGAATGTTGAGGTTGTTGATGCATTATTTGGTAGTTTTCATTGTTGAGGTTTTTGTTGAATTTGTTGGTGACTTTCAATGTTGAGGTTGTTGTTGAATTTTTTGGTGTTTTTCATTGTTGTGGTTTCTGTTGAATTTGTTGGTGTTTTTGAATGTTCAGGTTTTTGATGAATCTTTCGGTGTTTTTCCTGGTTGAGGTTTTTGTTCAATTTGTTGGTGTTTTTCATTGTTGAGGTTGTTGTTGAATTTGTTGGTGATATTAAATGTTGAGGTTGTGGTTGAATTTGTTGGTGTTTTATAAAGTTGATGTTGTTGAAATTATTGGTGTTATCAATGGTTTTTTTAAATCCTTTTTTGTATTTTTCAAAAATGAGGTTGCGGTTGAAATTGTTGGTGTTTTGCAATGTTGAGGTTTTTGTTGAATTTGTTGGTGACTTTCAATGTTGAGGTTGTTGTTGAATTTTTTGGTGTTTTTCATTGTTGAAGTTTTTGTTGAATTTATTGGCGTTTTTGAATGTTGAGGTTGTTGATGAACTTTTTTGGTGTATTTCATTGTTGAGGTTTTTGTTGAAATTGTTTGTGTTTTTCATTGTTGAGGTTGTTGTTGAATTTGTTGGTGATTTTCAATATTGAGGTTCTGTTTCAATTTGTTGTTGTTTTTCCATGTTGAGGTTTTTGAATTTGTTGGTGTTTTTCAAAGTTGAGGTTGCTGTTGAATTTGTTGGTGATTTTCAATGTTGAGGTTATTGTTGCATTTTTTGTTTTTTTTCATTGCTGAGGTTGTTGTTGAATTTTTTGGTAATTTTCAATGTTGAGGTTGTTGAATTCATTGGTGTTATCAATGGTTTTTTTTTGATCATTTTCCTATGTTTCAAAGTTGAGGTTGCAGTTGAAATTGTTGGTGTTTTTGAAAGTTGAGGTTGTTGAAGTTGTTGGTGTTGTTCAAAGTTAATGTTGTTGTTGAATTTTTCGGTGTTTTTCATTGTTGAGGTTTTTGTTGAATTTTTTGTTGTTTTTGAATGTTGAGGTTGTTGATGCATTATTTGGTGTTTTTCATTGTTGAGGTTTTTGTGGAATTTGTTGGTGATTTTCAACGTTGAGGTTGTTGTTGAATTTTTAGCAGTTTTTCATTGTTGAGGTTTCTGTTGCGGTTGTTGGTGTTTTTGAATGTTGAGGGTGTTGATGAATCTTTCGGTGTTTATCCTTGTTGAGGTTTTTGTTCAATTTGTTGGTGTTTTTCATTGTTGAGGTTGTTTTTGAATTTGTTGGTGATTTTCAATGTTGAGGTTGTGGTTGAATTTGTTGGTGTTTTTCCATGTTGAGGTTTTTGAATTTGTTGGTGTTTTTCAAAGTTGATGTTGTTGTTGAATTTGTTGGTGATTTTCAATGTTGACTTTGTTGTTGAATTTTTTGGTGTTTTTCATTGTTGAGGTTTGTGTTGAAATTGTTGGAGTTTTTCAATGTTGAGGCTGTTGTTGAATTTTTTGTTGATTTTCAATGTAGAGTTTGTTGTTGAATTTGTTGGTGTTTTTCATTGTTGAGGTTGTTGAATTTGTTGGTATTTTTCAAAGTTGACGTTGTTGTTGAATTTGTTGGTGTTTTTAATTGTTGAGGATTTTGTTGAATTTGTTGCTGTTTTTGAATGTTGAAGTTGTTGAAGAATTTTTAAGTGTTTTTCATTGTTGAGGTTGTTGTTGAATTTGTTGGTGTTTTTGAATGTTGAGGTTGTTGTTGAATTGTTTGATGTTTTTCATTGTTGTGGTTGTTGTTAAATTTGTTGTTGATTTTCAATATTGAGGTTGTTGTTGAATTTGTTGTTGTTATGAATTTTTATTTTGTTGAACCTTTTTGTATTTTTGAAAGTTGAGGTTGTTGTTGAATTTGTTGGTGTTTTTCAAATTTGAGATTGTTGAATTTGTTGGTGTTTTTCAAAGCTGAGTTTGTTGTTGAATTTGTTGGTGTTTTTCATTGTTGAGGTTTTTGTTGAATTTGTTGGTGATTTTCAATGTTGAGGTTGTGGTTGAATTTGCTGGTGTTTTTCAAAGTTGATGTTGTTGAAATTATTGGTGTTATCAATGGTTTTTTTAAAATCTTTTTCATATTTTTCAAAGTTGAGGTTGCAGTTGAAATTGTTGGTGATTTGCAATGTTGAGGTTGTTGAATTTGTTGGTGTTTTTCAAAGTTGAGGTTGTTGTTGAATTTTTTGGTGTTTTTCATTGTTGAGGTTTTTGTTGAATTTGTTGGTGATTTTCAATGTTGTGGTTGTCGTTGAATTTTTTGGTGTTTTTCATTGTTGAGGTTTTTGTTGAATTTGTTGGTGTTTTTGAATGTTGAGGTTGTTGTTGAATTGTTTGATGTTTTTCATTGTTGTGGTTGTTGTTAAATTTGTTGTTGATTTTCAATATTGAGGTTGTTGTTGAATTTGTTGTTGTTATGAATTTTTATTTTGTTGAACCTTTTTGTATTTTTGACTGTTGAGGTTGTTGTTGAATTTGTTGGTGTTTTTCAATGTTGAGATTGTTGAATTTGTTGGTGTTTTTCAAAGCTGAGTTTGTTGTTGAATTTGTTGGTGTTTTTCATTGTTGAGGTTTTTGTTGAATTTGTTGGTGTTTCACATTGTTGAGGTTGTTGTTGACTTTGTTGGTGATTTTTAATGTTGAGGTTGTGGTTGAATTTGCTGGTGTTTTTCAAAGTTGATGTTGTTGAAATTATTGGTGTTATCAATGGTTTTTTAAAATCTTTTTCATATTTTTCAAAGTTGAGGTTGCAGTTGAAATTGTTGGTGATTTGCAATGTTGAGGTTGTTGAATTTGTTGGTGTTTTTCATTGTTGAGGTTTTTGTTGAATTTGTTGGTGATTTTCAATGTTGAGGTTGTCGTTGAATTTTTTGGTGTTTTTCATTGTTGAGGTTTTTGTTGAATTTGTTGGCGTTTTTGAATGTTGAGGTTGTTGATGAATTTTTTGGTGTTTTACACTGCTGAGGTTTTTGTTGAAATTGTTTGTGTTTTTCATTGTTGAGGTTGTTGTTGAATTTGATGGTGATTTTCAATATTGAGGCTCTGGTTCAATTTGTTGTTGTTTTTCCATGTTGAGGTTTTTGAATTTGTTGGTGTTTTTCAATGTTGATGTTGTTGTTGAATTTGTTGGTGATTTTCAATGTTGAGTTTGTTGTTGAATTTTTTGGTGTGTTTCATTGTTGAGGTTGTTGTTGAAATTGTTGGAGTTTTTCAATGTTGAGGCTGTTGTTCAATTTTTAGTTGATTTTCAATGTTGAGTTTGTTGTTGAATTTGATGGTGTTTTTCATTGTTAAGGTTGTTGAATTTGTTGGTATTTTTCAAAGTTGACGTTGTTGTTGAATTTTTTGGTGTTTTTAATTGTTGAGGATTTTGTTGAATTTGTTGCTGTTTTTGAATGTTGAAGTTGTTGACGAATTTTTTGGTGTTTTTCATTGTTGAGGTTGTTGTTGAATTTGTTGGTTTTTTTGAATGTTGAGGTTGTTGTTGAATTGTTTGATGTTTTTCATTGTTGTGGTTGTTGTTAAATTTGTTGGTGCTTTTCAATATTGAGGTTGTTGTTGAATTTGTTGTTGTTATCAATTTTGATTTTGTTGAACCTTTTTGTATTTTTGAAAGTTGACGTTGTTGTTGAATTTGTTGGTGTTTTTCAATGTTGAGGTTGTTGAATTTGTTGGTGTTTTTCAAAGCTGAGTTTGTTGTTGATTTTGTTGGTGTTTTTCATTGTTGAGGTTTCTGTTGAATTTGGTGGTGATTTTCAATGTTGAGGTTGTGGTTGAATTTGCTGGTGTTTTTCAAAGTTGATGTTGTTGAAATTATTGGTGTTATCAATGTTTTTTTAAAATCTTTGTCGTAATTTTCAAAGTTGAGGTTGCAGTTGAAATTGTTGCTGATTTGCAATTTTGAGGTTGTTGAATTTGTTGGTGTTTTTCAAAGTTGAGGTTGTTGTTGAATTTTTTGGTGTTTTTCATTGTTGAGGTTTTTGTTGAATTTGTTGGTGATTTTCAATGTTGAGGTTGTTGTTGAATTTTTTGGTGTTTTTCATTGTTGAGGTTTTTGTTGAATTTGTTGGCGTTTTTGAATGTTGAGGTTGTTGATGAATTTTTTGGTGTTATTCATTGTTGAGGTTTTTGTTGAAATTGTTTGTGTTTTTCATTGTTGAGGTTGTTGTTGAATTTGTTGGTGATTTTCAATATTGAGGCTCTGGTTCAATTTGTTGTTGTTTTTCCATTGAATTTGAATTTTTGGTGTTTTTCAAAGTTGAGGTTGTTGTTGCATTTTTTGATGTTTTTCAATACTGAGCTTGTTGTTGAATTTGTT
The DNA here is from genome assembly GCF_964194155.1 of Cetorhinus maximus. Classification (NCBI taxonomy): domain Eukaryota; kingdom Metazoa; phylum Chordata; class Chondrichthyes; order Lamniformes; family Cetorhinidae; genus Cetorhinus; species Cetorhinus maximus. The sequence goes on along the minus strand of NW_027596164.1, from coordinate 218,795 downwards.
GGTGATTTTGAATGTTGAGGTTGTTGAATTCATTGGTGTTATCAATGGTTTTTTTTGATCATTTTTCTATGTTTCAAAGTTGAGGTTGCAGTAAAAATTGTTGGTGTTTTTCAATGTTGAGGTTGTTGAAGTTGTTGGTGTTGTTCAAAGTTGAGGTTGTTGCTGAATTTATCGGTGTTTTTCATTGTTGAGGTTTATGTTGAATTTCTTGTTGTTTTGAATGTTGAGGCTGTTGATGCATTATTTGGTGTTTTTCATTGTTGAGGTTGTTGTGGAATTTGTTGGTGATTTTCAATGTTGAGGTTGTTGTTGAATTTTTAGGAGTTTTTCATTGTTGAGGTTTCTGTTGAGGTTGTTGGATTTTTTGAATGTTGAGGTTGTTGATGAATCTTTCGGTGTTATTCATTGTTGAGGTTTTTGTTGAATTTGTTGGTGATTATCATTGTTGAGGTTGTTGTTGAATTTGATGGTATTTTTGAATGTTGAGGTTGTTGATGAATTTTTAGGTGCTCTTCATTGTTGAGGTTTATTTTGAATTTGTTGGTGATTTTCAATGTTAAGTTTGTTGTTGAATTTTTTGGAGTTTTTCATTGTTGAGGTTGTTGTTGAAAATGTTGGAGTTTTTCATTGTTGAGGTTGTTGAATTTTTTGGAATTTTTCAAAGTTGACGTTGTTGTTGATTTTTTTGGCGTTTTTAATTGTTGAGGTTTTTGTTGAATTTGTTGGTGTTTTTGAATGTTGTGGTTGTTGGTGAATTGCTGCTGTTTTTCATTGTTGAGGTTGTTGGTAAATTTGTTGGAGATTTTCAGTATTGAGGTTGTTGTTGAATTTGTTGTTGTTATCAATTTTGATTTTGTTGAACCTTTTTGTATTTTTGAAAGTTGAGGTTGTTGTTGAATTTGTTGGTGATTTTCAATGTTGAGGTTGTTGTTGCATTTTTTGATGTTTTTCAATACTGAGGTTGTTGTTGAATTTGTTGGTGATTTTGAATGTTGAGTTTGTTGAATTCATTGGTGTTATCAATGGTCCTTTTTGATCATTTTTCTATGTTTCAAAGTTGAGGTTGAAGTTGAAATTGTTGGTGTTTTTCAATGTTGAGGTTGTTGAAGTTGTTGGTGTTTTTCAATGCTGAGTTTGTTGCTGAATTTGTTGGTGTTTTTCATTGTTGAGGTTTTTGTTGAATTTGTTGGTGTTTTTCATTGTTGAGGTTGTTGTGGAATTTGTTGGTGATTTTCAATGTTGATGTTGTGGTTGAATTTGTTGATGTTTTTCAAAGTTGATGTTGTTGAAATTATTGGTGTTATTAATGGTTCTTTTAAATCTTTTTTGTATTTTCAAAGTTGAGGTTGCAGCTGAAATTGTTGGTGTTTTGCAATGTTGAGGTTGTTGAATTTGTTGGAGTTTTTCAAAGTTGAGGTTGTTGCTGAATCTTTCGGTGTTTTCCTCAATATTGAAAATCACCAACAAATTCATCAACAACCTCAACAATGAATAACACAAACAATTTCAACAAAAACCTCAACAATGAAAAACACCAAAAAAGTTCATCAACAACCTCAACATTCAAAAACGCCAATAAATTCAACAAAAACCTCAACAATGAAAAACACCAAAAAATTCAACAACAACCTCAACATTGAAAGTCACCAACAAATTCAACAAAAACCTCAACATTGCAAAACACCAACAATTTCAACCGCAACCTCATTTTTGAAAAATACAAAAAAGGATTTAAAAAAACCTTTGATAACACCAATAATTTCAACAACATCAACTTTGAAAAACACCAACAAATTCAACCACAACCTCAACATTTAATATCACCAACAAATTCAACAACAACCTCAACAATGAAAAACACCAACAAATTGAACAAAAACCTCAACAAGGAAAAACACCGAAAGATTCATCAAAAACCTGAACATTCAAAAACACCAACAAATTCAACAGAAACCACAACAATGAAAAGCACCTAAAAATTCAACAACAACCTCAACTTTGAAAAACACCAACAAATTCAACTGCAAGCTCAACGTTGAAGAAAACAAAAATGATCAAAAAAAACCATTGATAACACCAATGAATTCAACAACCTCAACATTGAAAATCACCAACAAATGCAACAACAAACTCAGCAATGAAAAGCATCAAAAAACTCAACAACAACCTCAACATTGAAAATCACCAACAAATTCAACAACAACCTCAACTTTGAAAAACACTAACAAATTCAAAAGGCTCAACATGGAAAAACACCAACAAATTCAACCAGATTCTCAATATTGATAATCACCAACAAATTCAACAACAACCTCAACAATGAAAAACACCGATAAATTCAGCAACAACCTCAACTTTGAACAACACCAACAACTTCAACAACCTCAACATTGAAAAACACCAACAATTTTTACTGCAACCTCAACTTTGAAACATAGAAAAATGATCAAAAAAAACTATTGATAACACCAATGAATTCAACAACCTCAACATTCAAAATCACCAACAAATTCAACAACAACCTCAGTATTGAAAAACAGCAAAAAATGCAACAACAACCTCAACTTTGAAAAACACCAAAAATTCAAATTCAATGGAAAAACAACAACAAATTGAACCAGAGCCTCAATATTGAAAATCACCAACAAATTCAACAACAACCTCAACAATGAAAAACAAAAACAATTTCAACAAAAACCTCAACAATGAATAACACCAAAAAATTCATCAACAACCTCAACATTCAAAAACGCCAGCAAATTCAACAAAAGCCTCAACAATGAAAAACACCAAAAAATTCAACAACAACCTCAACATTGAAAATCACCAACAAATTCAACAAAAACCTCAACAATGAAAAACACCAAAAAATTCAACAACAACCTCAACTTTGAAAAACACCAACAAATTCAACAACCTCAAAATTGCAAATCACCAACAATTTCAACTGCAACCTCAACTTTGAAAATTACGACAAAGATTTTAAAAAACCATTGATAACACCAATAATTTCAACAACATCAACTTTCAAAAACACCAGCAAATTCAACCACAACCTCATCATTGAAAATCACCACCATAATCAACAGAAACCTCAACAATGAAAAACACCAACAAATTCAACAACAAACTCAGCTTTGAAAAACACCAAAATATTCAACAACATTGAAAATCACCGACAAATTCAACAACAACATCAACTTTGAAAAACACCAACAAATTCAAAAACCTCAACATGGAAAAACAACAACAAATTGAACCAGAGCCTCAATATTGAAAATCACCAACAAATTCAACAACAATCTCAACAATGAAAAACACAAACAATTTCAACAAAAACCTCAACAGTGAAAAACACCAAAAAATTCATCAACAACCTCAACATTCAAAAACGCCAACAAATTCAACAAAAACCTAAACAATGAAAAACACCAAAAAATTCAACGGCAACCACAACATTGAAAATCACCAACAAATTCAACAAAAACCTCAACAATGAAAAACACCAAAAAATTCAACAACAAACTCAACATTGAAAATCACCAACAAATTCAACAACATCAACTTTGAAAAACACCAACAAATTCAAAAACCTCAACTTTCAAAAGCACCAACAAATTCAACCACAACCTCAACATTGAAAATCACCAACAAATTCAAAAACAACCTCAACAATGAAAAACACCAACAAATTGAACAAAAACCTCAACAAGGATAAACACCGAAAGATTCATCAACAACCTCAACATTCAAAAACACCAACAACCTCAACAGAAACCTCAACAATGAAAAACTCCTAAAAATTCAACAACAACCTCAACATTGAAAATCACCAACAAATTCCACAAAAACCTCAACAATGAAAAACACCAAATAATGCATCAACAACCTCAACATTCAAAAACAACAAAAAATTCAACAAAAACCTCAACCATGAAAAACACCGAAAAATTCAACAACAACCTCAACTTTGAACAACACCAACAACTTCAACAACCTCAACTTTGAAAAACACCAACAATTTCAACTGCAACCTCAACTTTGAAACATAGGAAAATGATGAAAAAAAACCATTGATAACACCAATGAATTCAAAAACCTCAACATGGAAAAACAACAACAAATTGAAACAGAACCTCAATATTGAAAATCACCAACAAATTCAACAACAACCTCAACAATGAAAAACACAAACAATTTCAACAAAAACCTCAACAATGAAAAACACCAAAAAAGTTCATCAACAACCTCAACATTCAAAAACGCCAATAAATTCAACAAAAACCTCAACAATGAAAAACACCAAAAAATGCAACAACAACCTCAACATTGAAAATCACGAACAAATTCAACAAAAACCTCAACATTGCAAAACACCAACAATTTCAACCGCAACCTCATTTTTGAAAAATACAAAAAAGGATTTAAAAAAACCATTGATAACACCAATAATTTCAACAACATCAACTTTGAAAAACACCAACAAATTCAACCACAACCTCAACATTTAATATCACCAACAAATTCAACAACAACCTCAACAATGAAAAACACCAACAAATTGAACAAAAACCTCAACAAGGAAAAACACCGAAAGATTCATCAACAACCTCAACATTCAAAAACACCAACAAATTCAACAGAAACCACAACAATGAAAAACACCCAAAAATTCAGCAACAACCTCAACATTGAAAGTCACCAACAAATTCAACAAAAACCTCAACAATGAAAACTACCAAATAATGCATCAACAACCTCAACATTCAGAAGCACCAAAAAATTCAACAAAAACCTCAACAATGAAAAGCACCGAAAAATTCAACAACAACCTCAACATTGAAAAACACCAACAATTTCAACTGCAAGCTCAACTTTGAAAAAATCAAAAATGATCAAGAAAAACCATTGATAACACCAATGAATTCAACAACCTCAACATTGAAAATCACCAACAAATTCAACAACAATCTCAGCAATGAAAAGCATCAAAAACTCAACAACAACCTCAACATTGAAAATCACCAACAAATTCAACAACAACCTCAACTTTGAAAAACACAAACAAATTCAAAAGGCTCAACATGGAAAAACACCAACAAATTCAACCAGATCCTCAATATTGAAAATCACCAAAAAATTCAACAACAACCTCAACAATGAAAAACACCAAAAAATTCAACAACAACCTCAACTTTCAAAAATACATAAAGGTTCAATAAAATAAAAATTGATAACAACAACAAATTCAACAACATCGTCAATATTGAAAATCACCAACCAATTTAACAACAACCTCAACAATGAAAAACATCAAACAATTCAACAAAAATCTCAACATTAAAAAACACCAACAAATTCAACAACAACTTTAACAATGAAAAACACAAAAAATTCATCAACAACCTCAACATTCAAAAACAGCAACAAATTCAACAAAAACCTCAACAATTAAAAACACCAAAAAATTCAACAACAACGTCAACTTTGAAAAATACCAACAAATTCAACAACCTCAAGAATGAAAAACACCAACAAACTCAACAACAAACTCAACTTTGAAAATCACCAAAAAATTCAACAACAACCTCAACATTGAAAAACTGCAACAATTTCAACAACAACCTCAACAATGAAAAACACCGAAAGATTCATCAACAACCTCAACATTCAAAAACGCCAACAAATTCAACAAAAACCTCAGCAATGAAAACACCAACAAATTCAACAACCTCAACATTGCAAAACACCAACAATTTCAACTGCAACCTCAACATTGAAAATCACAAAAAGGATTAAAAAAAAACCAATGATAACACCAATAATTTCAACAACATCAACTTTGAAAAACACCAACAAATTCAACCACAACCTCAACATTGAAATCACCAACAAAGTCAACAACAACCTCAACAATGAAAAACACCAATAAATTCAACAAAAACCTCAACAATGAAAAACACCAATAAATTCAACAACAAACTCAGCTTTGAAAAACACCAACAAATTCAACAACCTCAACATTGAAAAACACCAACAAATTCAAATAACAACCTCAACTTTCAAAAATACAAAAAGGTTCAACAAAATCAAAATTGATAACAACAACAAATTCAACAACAACCTCAATACTGAAAATCACCAACAAATTTACCAACAACCTCAACAATGAAAAACATCAGCAATTCAACAACAACCTCAACATTCAAAACCACCAGCAAATTCAACAAAAACCTCAACAATTAAAAACACCAAAAAATTCAACAACAACGTCAACTTTTAAAAATACCAACAAATTCAACAACCTCAACAATGAAAAACACCAACAAATTCAACAACAAACTCAACATTGAAAATCACCAAAAAATTCAACAACAACCTCAACATTGAAAAACTCCAACAATTTCAACAACAACCTCAACAATGAAAAACTCCAAAAAATTCAACAACAAACTCAACATTGAAAATCACCAACAAACTCAACATAAACCTCAACAATGAAGAGCACCTAAAAATTCATCAACAACCTCAACATTCAAAAATACCATCAAATTCAACAACAACCTCAACAATGAAAATCACCAACAAATTCAACAAAAACCTCAACAATGAAAAACTCCTAAAAATTCAACAACAACCTCAACATTGAAAATCACCAACAAATTCCACAACAACCTCAGTATTGAAAAACATCAAAAAATGCAACAACAACCTCAACTTTGAAAAACACCAAAAATTCAAAACCCTCAACATGGAAAAACAACAACAAATTGAACCAGAGCCTCAATATTGAAAATCACCAACAAATTCAACAACAATCTCAACAATGAAAAACACAAACAATTTCAACAAAAACCTCAACAATGAAAAACACCAAAAAATTCATCAACAACCTCAACATTCAAAAACGCCAACAAATTCAACAAAAACCTCAACAATGAAAAACACCAATAAATTCAACAACAACCTCAACATTGAAAATCACCAACAAATTCAACAAAAACCTCAACAATGAAAAACACCAAAAAATTCAACAACAACCTCAACTTTGAAAAACACCAACAAAGTCAACAACCTCAACATTGCAAATCACCAACAATTTCAACTGCAACTTCAACTTTGAAAAATACGACAAAGATTTTAAAAATCCATTGATAACACCAATAATTTCAACAACATCAACTTTGAAAAACACCTGCAAATTCAACCTCAACCTCAACATTGAAAATAACCACCAAATTCAACAAAAACCTCAACAATGAAAAACACCAACAAATTCAACAACAAACTCAGCTTTGACAAACACCAACAAATTCAACAACCTCAACATTGAAAAACACCAACAAATTCAACAACAACCTCAACTTTCAAAAATACAAAAAGGTTGAACAAAATAAAAATTGATAACAACAACAAATTCAACAACAACCTCAATATTGAAAAGCACCAACAAATTTAACAACAACCACAACAATTGTTGAAGTTTTTCAATGTTGACTTTGTTGTTGAATTTTTTTGGTGATTTTCAATGTAGAGTTTGTTGTTGAATTTGTTTGTGTTTTTCATTGTTGAGGTTGTTGAATTTGTTGGTATTTATCAAAGTTGACGTTGTTGTTGAACTTATTGGTTTTTTTTCATTGTTGAGGTTTTTGTTGAATTTGTTGCTGTTTTTGAATGTTGAGGTTGTTGATGAATTTTTTGGTGTTTTTCATTGTTGAGGTTGTTGTTGAATTTGTTGGTGTTTTTGAATGTTGAGGTTGTTGTTGAATTGTTTGATGTTTTTCATTGTTGTGGTTGTTGTTAAATTTGTTGGTGATTTTCAATATTGAGGTTGTTGTTGACTTTGTTGGTGATTTTCAATGTTGTGGTTGTGGTTGAATTTGTTACTGTTTTTCAAAGTTGATGTTTTTGAAATTATTGGTGTTTTGCAATGTTGAGGTTGTTAAATTTGTTGGTGTTTTTCAAAGTTGAGGTTGTTGTTGAATTTTTTGTTGTTTTTCATTGTTGAGGTTGTTGTTGAATTTTTTGGTGATTTTCAATATTGAGGATCTGGTTGAATTTGTTGGTGTTTTTCCATGTTGAGCCTTTTGAATTTTTTAGTGTTTTTCAATGTTGAGGTTGTTGTTGAATTTGTTGGTGATTTTCAATGTTGAGGTTGTTGTTGAGTTTTTGATGCTTTTCATTGCTGAGTTTGTTGTTGAATTTGTTGGTGATTTTCAATGTTGAGGTTGTTGAATTCATTGGTGTTACCAATGGTTTTTTTTGATCATTTTTGTTTTCTTCAAAGTTGAGCTTGCAGTTGAATTTGTTGGTGTTTTTCAATGTTGAGGTTGTTGTTGAATTTATCGGTGCTTTTCATTATTGAGGTTTTTGTTGAATTTTTTGGTGTTTCTGAATGTTAGGGTTGTTGATGCATTATTTGGTAGTTTTCATTGTTGAGGTTTTTGTTGAATTTGTTGGTGACTTTCAATGTTGAGGTTGTTGTTGAATTTTTTGGTGTTTTTCATTGTTGTGGTTTCTGTTGAATTTGTTGGTGTTTTTGAATGTTCAGGTTTTTGATGAATCTTTCGGTGTTTTTCCTTGTTGAGGTTTTTGTTCAATTTGTTGGTGTTTTTCATTGTTGAGGTTGTTGTTGAATTTGTTGGTGATATTAAATGTTGAGGTTGTGGTTGAATTTGTTGGTGTTTTTTAAAGTTGATGTTGTTGAAATTATTGGTGTTATCAAAGGTTTTTTTAAATCCTTTTTTGTATTTTTCAAAAATGAGGTTGCGGTTGAAATTGTTGGTGTTTTGCAATGTTGAGGTTTTTGTTGAATTTGTTGGTGACTTTCAATGTTGAGGTTGTTGTTGAATTTTTTGGTGTTTTTCATTGTTGAGGTTTTTGTTGAATTTATTGGCGTTTTTGGATGTTGAGGTTGTTGATGAACTTTTTTGGTATATTTCATTGGTGAGGTTTTTGTTGAAATTGTTTGTGTTTTTCATTGTTGAGGTTGTTGTTGAATTTGTTGGTGATTTTCAATATTGAGGTTCTGTTTCAATTTGTTGTTGTTTTACCATGTTGAGGTTTTTGAATTTGTTGGTGTTTTTCAAAGTTGAGGTTGCTGTTGAATTTGTTGGTGATTTTCAATGTTGAGGTTGTTGTTGCATTTATTGTTTTTTTTCATTGCTGAGGTTGTTGTTGAATTTGTTGGTAATTTTCAATGTTGAGGTTGTTGAATTCATTGGTGTTATCAATGGTTTTTTTTGATCATTTTCCTATGTTTCAAAGTTGAGGTTGCAGTTGAAATTGTTGGTGTTTTTCAAAGTTGAGGTTGTTGAAGTTGTTGGTGTTGTTCAAAGTTAATGTTGTTGTTGAATTTTTCGGTGTTTTTCATTGTTGAGGTTTTTGTAGAATTTTTTGTTGTTTTTGAATGTTGAGGTTGTTGATGCATTATTTGGTGTTTTTCATTGTTGAGGTTTTTGTGGAATTTGTTGGTGATTTTCAACGTTGAGGTTGTTGTTGAATTTTTAGGAGTTTTTCATTGTTGAGGTTTCTGTTGAGGTTGTTGGTGTTTTTGAATGTTGAGGTTGTTGATGAATCTTTCGGTGTTTATCCTTGTTGAGGTTTTTGTTCAATTTGTTGGTGTTTTTCATTGTTGAGGTTGTTTTTGAATTTGTTGGTGATTTTCAATGTTGAGGTTGTGGTTGAATTTGTTGGTGTTTTTCCATGTTGAGGTTTTTGAATTTGTTGGTGTTTTTCAAAGTTGATGTTGTTGTTGAATTTGTTGGTGATTTTCAATGTTGACTTTGTTGTTGAATTTTTTGGTGTTTTTCATTGTTGAGGTTTGTGTTGAAATTGTTGGAGTTTTTCAATGTTGAGGCTGTTGTTGAATTTTTTGTTGATTTTCAATGTAGAGTTTGTTGTTGAATTTGTTGGTGTTTTTCATTGTTGAGGTTGTTGAATTTGTTGGTATTTTTCAAAGTTGACGTTGTTGTTGAATTTGTTGGTGTTTTTAATTGTTGAGGATTTTGTTGAATTTGTTGCTGTTTTTGAATGTTGAAGTTGTTGAAGAATTTTTAAGTGTATTTCATTGTTGAGGTTGTTGTTGAATTTGTTGGTGTTTTTGAATGTTGAGGTTGTTGTTGAATTGTTTGATGTTTTTCATTGTTGTGGTTGTTGTTAAATTTGTTGTTGATTTTCAATATTGAGGTTGTTGTTGAATTTGTTGTTATGAATTTTTATTTTGTTGAACCTTTTTGTATTTTTGAAAGTTGAGGTTGTTGTTGAATTTGTTGGTGTTTTTCAATGTTGAGATTGTTGAATTTGTTGGTGTTTTTCAAAGCTGAGTTTGTTGTTGAATTTGTTGGTGTTTTTCATTGTTGAGGTTTTTGTTGAATTTGTTGGTGTTTCTCATTGTTGAGGTTGTTGTTGACTTTGTTGGTGATTTTTAATGTTGAGGTTGTGGTTGAATTTGCTGGTGTTTTTCAAAGTTGATGTTGTTGAAATTATTGGTGTTATCAATGGTTTTTTAAAATCTTTTTCATATTTTTCAAAGTTGAGGTTGCAGTTGAAATTGTTGGTGATTTGCAATGTTGAGGTTGTTGAATTTGTTGGTGTTTTTCAAAGTTGAGGTTGTTGTTGAATTTTTTGGTGTTTTTCATTGTTGAGGTTTTTGTTGAATTTGTTGGCGTTTTTGAATGTTGAGGTTGTTGATGAATTTTTTGGTGTTTTTCACTGTTGAGGTTTTTGTTGAAATTGTTTGTGTTTTTCATTGTTGAGGTTGTTGTTGAATTTGTTGGTGATTTTCAATATTGAGGCTCTGGTTCAATTTGTTGTTGTTTTTCCATGTTGAGGTTTTTGAATTTGTTGGTGTTTTTCAAAGTTGATGTTGTTGTTGAATTTGTTGGTGATTTTCAATGTTGAGTTTGTTGTTGAATTTTTTGGTGTTTTTCATTGTTGAGGTTGTTGTTGAAATTGTTGGAGTTTTTCAATGTTGAGGCTGTTGTTCAATTTTTAGTTGATTTTCAATGTTGAGTTTGTTGTTGAATTTGATGGTGTTTTTCATTGTTGAGGTTATTGAATTTGTTGGTATTTTTCAAAGTTGACGTTGTTGTTGAATTTTTTGGTGTTTTTAATTGTTGAGGATTTTGTTGAATTTGTTGCTGTTTTTGAATGTTGAAGTTGTTGATGAATTTTTTGGTGTTTTTCATTGTTGAGGTTGTTGTTGAATTTGTTGGTTTTTTAGAATGTCGAGGTTGTTGTTGAATTGTTTGATGTTTTTCATTGTTGTGGTTGTTGTTAAATTTGTTTGTGCTTTTCAATATTGAGGTTGTTGTTGAATTTGTTGTTGTTATCAATTTTGATTTTGTTGAACCTTTTTGTATTTTTGAAAGTTGACGTTGTTGTTGAATTTGTTGGTGTTTTTCAATGTTGAGGTTGTTGAATTTGTTGGTGTTTTTCAAAGCTGAGTTTGTTGTTGAATTTGTTGGTGTTTTTCATTGTTGAGGTTTCTGTTGAATTTGGTGGTGATTTTCAATGATGAGGTTGTGGTTGAATTTGCTGGTGTTTTTCAAAGTTGATGTTGTTGAAATTATTGGTGTTATCAATGGTTTTTTAAAATCTTTGTCGTAATTTTCAAAGTTGAGGTTGCAGATGAAATAGTTGGTGATTTGCAATTTTGAGGTTGTTGAATTTGTTGGTGTTTTTCAAAGTTGAGGTTGCTGTTGAATTTTTTGGTGTTTTTCATTGTTGAGGTTTTTGTTGAATTTGTTGGTGATTTTCAATGTTGAGGTTGTTGTTGAATTTTTTGGTGTTATTCATTGTTGAGGTTTTTGTTGAATTTGTTGGCGTTTTTGAATGTTGAGGTTGTTGATGAATTTTTTGGTGTTATTCATTGTTGACGTTTTTGTTGAAATTGTTTGTGTTTTTCATTGTTGAGGTTGTTGTTGAATTTGATGGTGATTTTCAATGTTGAGGTTGTTGTTGAATTTTTTGGTGTTTTTCATTGTTGAGGTTTATGTTGAATTTATTGGCGTTTTTGAATGTTGAGGTTGTTGATGAACTTTTTTGGTGTTTTTCATTGTTGAGGTTTTTGTTGAAATTGTTTGTGTTATTCATTGTTGAGGTTGTTGATGAATTTGTTGGTGATTTTCAATATTGAGGAAAACACCGAAAAATTCAGCAACAACCTCAACTTTGAAAAACTCCAACAAATTCAACAACCTCAACATTGCAAAACACCAACAATTTCAGCTGCAACCTCAACTTTGAAAAATACAAAAAAGATTTAAAAGAACCATTAATAACACCAATAATTTCAACAACATCAACTTTGAAAAACATCACCAAATTCAACCACAACATCTACATTGAAAATCACCAACAAATTCCACAACAACCTCAACAATGAAAAACACCAACAAATTCAGCAACAAACTCAGCATTGAAAAACACCAACAACTTCAACAACCTCAACATTTATAAACACCAACAATTTCAACTGCAACCTCAACTTTGAAACATAGAAAAATGATCAAAAAGGACCATTGATAACACCAATGAATTCAACAAACTCAACATTCAAAATCACCAACAAATTCAACAACAACCTCAGTATTGAAAAACATCAAAAAATGCAACAACAACCTCAACATTGAAAATCACCAACAAATTCAACAACCTCAACTTTCAAAAATACAAAAAGGTTCAACAAAATCAAAATTGATAACAACAACAAATTCAACAACAACCTCAATACTGAAAATCACCAACAAATTTAACAACAACCTCAACAATGAAAAACATCAGCAATTCACCAACAACCTCAACATTCAAAAACACCAACAAATTCAACAAAAACCTCAACAATTAAAAACACCAAAAAAATCAACAACAACGTCAACTTTGAAAAATAACAACAAATTCAACAACCTCAACAATGAAAAACTTCAACAATTTCAACAACAACCTCAACAATGAAAAACTCCAAAAAATTCAACAACAAACTTAACATTGAAAATCACCAACAAATTCAACATAAACCTCAACAATGAAGAGCACCTAAAAATTCATCAACAACCTCAACATTCAAAAATACCATCAAATTCAACAACAACCTCAACAATGATAATCACCAACAAATTCAACAAAAACCTCAACAATGAATAACACCGAAAGATTCATCAACAACCTCAACATTCAAAAAATCCAACAACCTCAACAGAAACCTCAACAATGAAAAACTCCTAAAAATTCAACAACAACCTCAACATTGAAAATCACCAACAAATTCCACAACAACCTCAACAATGAAAAACACCAAATAATGCATCAACAGCCTCAACATTCAAAAACAACAAGAAATTCAACAAAAACCTCAACAATGAAAAACACCGAAAAATTCAGCAACAACCTCAACTTTGAACAACACCAACAACTTCAACAACCTCAACATTGAAAAACACCAACAATTTTTACTGCAACCTCAACTTTGAAACATAGAAAAATGATCAAAAAAAACCATTGATAACACCAATGAATTCAACAACCTCAACATTCAAAATCACCAACAAATTCAAGAACAACCTCAGTATTGAAAAACAGCAAAAAATGCAACAACAACCTCAACTTTGAAAAACACCAAAAATTCAAATTCAATGGAAAAACAACAACAAATTGAACCAGAGCCTCAATATTGAAAATCACCAACAAATTCAACAACAACCTCAACAATGAAAAACACAAACAATTTCAACAACAACCTCAACAATGAAAAACACCAAAAAATTCAACAACAAACTCAACATTGAAAATCACCAACAAATTCAACAACATCAACCTTGAAAAACACCAACAAATTCAAAAACCTCAACATGGAAAAACAACAACAAATTGAACCACAACCTCAACATTGAAATCACCAACAAAGTCAACAACAACCTCAACAATGAAAAACACCAATAAATTCAACAAAAACCTCAACAATGAAAAACACCAACAAATTCAACAACAAACTCAGCTTTGAAAAACACCAACAAATTCAACAACCTCAACATTGAAAAACACCAACAAATTCAAACAACAACCTCAACTTTCAAAAATACAAAAAGGTTCAACAAAATCAAAATTGATAACAACAACAAATTCAACAACAACCTCAATACTGAAAATCACCAACAAATTTACCAACAACCTCAACAATGAAAAACATCAGCAATTCAACAACAACCTCAACATTCAAAAACACCAGCAAATTCAACAAAAACCTCAACAATTAAAAACACCAAAAAATTCAACAACAACGTCAACTTTTAAAAATACCAACAAATTCAACAACCTCAACAATGAAAAACACCAACAAATTCAACAACAAACTCAACATTGAAAATCACCAAAAAATTCAACAACAACCTCAACATTGAAAAACTCCAACAATTTCAACAACAACCTCAACAATGAAAAACTCCAAAAAATTCAACAACAAACTCAACATTGAAAATCACCAACAAACTCAACATAAACGTCAACAATGAAGAGCACCTAAAAATTCATCAACAACCTCAACATTCAAAAATACCATCAAATTCAACAACAACCTCAACAATGAAAATCACCAACAAATTCAACAAAAACCTCAACAATGAAAAACTCCTAAAAATTCAACAACAACCTCAACATTGAAAATCACCAACAAATTCCACAACAACCTCAGTATTGAATAACATCAAAAAATGCAACAACAACCTCAACTTTGAAAAACACCAAAAATTCAAAACCCTCAACATGGAAAAACAACAACAAATTGAACCAGAGCCTCAATATTGAAAATCACCAACAAATTCAACAACAATCTCAACAATGAAAAACACAAACAATTTCAACAAAAACCTCAACAATGAAAAACACCAAAAAATTCATCAACAACCTCAACATTCAAAAACGCCAACAAATTCAACAAAAACCTCAACAATGAAAAACACCAATAAATTCAACAACAACCTCAACATTGAAAATCACCAACAAATTCCACAACAACCTCAGTATTGAATAACATCAAAAAATGCAACAACAACCTCAACTTTGAAAAACACCAAAAATTCAAAACCCTCAACATGGAAAAACAACAACAAATTGAACAAAAACCTCTACAAGGAAAAACACCGAAAGATTCATCAACAACCTGAACATTCAAAAACACCAACAAATTCAACAGAAACCACAACAATGAAAAACACCAAAAAATTCAACAACAACCTCAACATTGAAAGTCACCAACAATTTCAACAAAAACCTCAACAATGAAAACTACCAAATAATGCATCAACAACCTCAACATTCAGAAACACCAAAAAATTCAACAAAAACCTCAACAATGAAAAACACCAAAAAATTCAACAACAACCTCAACTTTGAAAAACACCAACAAAGTCAACAACCTCAACATTGAAAAACACCAACAAATTCAACAACAACCTCAACTTTCAAAAATACAAAAAGGTTGAACAAAATAAAAATTGATAACAACAACAAATTCAACAACAACCTCAATATTGAAAAGCAGCAACAAATTTAACAACAACCACAACAATTGTTGAAGTTTTTCAATGTTGACTTTGTTGTTGAATTTTTTTGGTGATTTTCAATGTAGAGTTTGTTGTTGAATTTGTTTGTGTTTTTCATTGTTGAGGTTGTTGAATTTGTTGTTATTTATCAAAGTTGACGTTGTTGTTGAACTTATTGGTTTTTTTTCATTGTTGAGGTTTTTGTTGAATTTGTTGCTGTTTTTGAATGTTGAGGTTGTTGATGAATTTTTTGGTGTTTTTCATTGTTGAGGTTGTTGTTGAATTTGTTGGTGTTTTTGAATGTTGAGGTTGTTGTTGAATTGTTTGATGTTTTTCATTGTTGTGGTTGTTGTTAAATTTGTTGGTGATTTTCAATATTGAGGTTGTTGTTGACTTTGTTGGTGATTTTCAATGTTGTGGTTGTGGTTGAATTTGTTGCTGTTTTTCAAAGTTGATGTTTTTGAAATTATTGGTGTTTTGCAATGTTGAGGTTGTTAAATTTGTTGGTGTTTTTCAAAGTTGAGGTTGTTGTTGAATTTTTTGGTGTTTTTCATTGTTGAGGTTGTTGTTGAATTTTTTGGTGATTTTCAATATTGAGGATCTGGTTGAATTTGTTGGTGTTTTTCCATGTTGAGCCTTTTGAATTTTTTAGTGTTTTTCAATGTTGAGGTTGTTGTTGAATTTGTTGGTGATTTTCAATGTTGAGGTTGTTGTTGAGTTTTTGATGCTTTTCATTGCTGAGTTTGTTGTTGAATTTGTTGGTGATTTTCAATGTTGAGGTTGTTGAATTCATTGGTGTTACCAATGGTTTTTTTTGATCATTTTTGTTTTCTTCAAAGTTGAGCTTGCAGTTGAATTTGTTGGTGTTTTTCAATGTTGAGGTTGTTGTTGAATTTTTCGGTGCTTTTCATTATTGAGGTTTTTGTTGAATTTTTTGGTGTTTCTGAATGTTAGGGTTGTTGATGCATTATTTGGTAGTTTTCATTGTTGAGGTTTTTGTTGAATTTGTTGGTGACTTTCAATGTTGAGGTTGTTGTTGAATTTTTTGGTGTTTTTCATTGTTGTGGTTTCTGTTGAATTTGTTGGTGTTTTTGAATGTTCAGGTTTTTGATGAATCTTTCGGTGTTTTTCCTTGTTGAGGTTTTTGTTCAATTTGTTGGTGTTTTTCATTGTTGAGGTTGTTGTTGAATTTGTTGGTGATATTAAATGTTGAGGTTGTGGTTGAATTTGTTGGTGTTTTTTAAAGTTGATGTTGTTGAAATTATTGGTGTTATCAAAGGTTTTTTTAAATCCTTTTTTGTATTTTTCAAAAATGAGGTTGCGGTTGAAATTGTTGGTGTTTTGCAATGTTGAGGTTTTTGTTGAATTTGTTGGTGACTTTCAATGTTGAGGTTGTTGTTGAATTTTTTGGTGTTTTTCATTGTTGAGGTTTTTGTTGAATTTATTGGCGTTTTTGGATGTTGAGGTTGTTGATGAACTTTTTTGGTATATTTCATTGTTGAGGTTTTTGTTGAAATTGTTTGTGTTTTTCATTGTTGAGGTTGTTGTTGAATTTGTTGGTGATTTTCAATATTGAGGTTCTGTTTCAATTTGTTGTTGTTTTACCATGTTGAGGTTTTTGAATTTGTTGGTGTTTTTCAAAGTTGAGGTTGCTGTTGAATTTGTTGGTGATTTTCAATGTTGAGGTTGTTGTTGCATTTATTGTTTTTTTTCATTGCTGAGGTTGTTGTTGAATATGTTGGTAATTTTCAATGTTGAGGTTGTTGAATTCATTGGTGTTATCAATGGTTTTTTTTGATCATTTTCCTATGTTTCAAAGTTGAGGTTGCAGTTGAAATTGTTGGTGTTTTTCAAAGTTGAGGTTTTTGTAGAATTTTTTGTTGTTTTTGAATGTTGAGGTTGTTGATGCATTATTTGGTGTTTTTCATTGTTGAGGTTTTTGTGGAATTTGTTGGTGATTTTCAACGTTGAGGTTGTTGTTGAATTTTTAGGAGTTTTTCATTGTTGAGGTTTCTGTTGAGGTTGTTGGTGTTTTTGAATGTTGAGGTTGTTGATGAATCTTTCGGTGTTTATCCTTGTTGAGGTTTTTGTTCAATTTGTTGGTGTTTTTCATTGTTGAGGTTGTTTTTGAATTTGTTGGTGATTTTCAATGTTGAGGTTGTGGTTGAATTTGTTGGTGTTTTTCCATGTTGAGGTTTTTGAATTTGTTGGTGTTTTTCAAAGTTGATGTTGTTGTTGAATTTGTTGGTGATTTTCAATGTTGACTTTGTTGTTGAATTTTTTGGTGTTCTTCATTGTTGAGGTTTGTGTTGAAATTGTTGGAGTTTTTCAATGTTGAGGCTGTTGTTGAATTTTTTGTTGATTTTCAATGTAGAGTTTGTTGTTGAATTTGTTGGTGTTTTTCATTGTTGAGGTTGTTGTTGAATTTGTTGGTGATTTTCAATATTGAGGCTCTGGTTCAATTTGTTGTTGTTTTTCCATGTTGAGGTTTTTGAATTTGTTGGTGTTTTTCAAAGTTGATGTTGTTGTTGAATTTGTTGGTGATTTTCAATGTTGAGTTTGTTGTTGAATTTTTTGGTGTTTTTCATTGTTGAGGTTGTTGTTGAAATTGTTGGAGTTTTTCAATGTTGAGGCTGTTGTTCAATTTTTAGTTGATTTTCAATGTTGAGTTTGTTGTTGAATTTGATGGTGATTTTCATTGTTGAGGTTGTTGAATTTGTTGGTATTTTTCAAAGTTGACGTTGTTGTTGAATTTTTTGGTGTTTTTAATTGTTGAGGATTTTGTTGAATTTGTTGCTGTTTTTGAATGTTGAAGTTGTTGATGAATTTTTTGGTGTTTTTCATTGTTGAGGTTGTTGTTGAATTTGTTGGTTTTTTAGAATGTCGAGGTTGTTGTTGAATTGTTTGATGTTTTTCATTGTTGTGGTTGTTGTTAAATTTGTTTGTGCTTTTCAATATTGAGGTTG
Source organism: Cetorhinus maximus (assembly GCF_964194155.1). NCBI lineage: Eukaryota > Metazoa > Chordata > Chondrichthyes > Lamniformes > Cetorhinidae > Cetorhinus > Cetorhinus maximus. The sequence continues at coordinate 200,290 of NW_027596164.1, read as the reverse complement.
TTGTTGAATTTGTTGTTGTTATCAATTTTGATTTTGTTGAACCTTTTTGTATTTTTGAAAGTTGACGTTGTTGTTGAATTTGTTGGTGTTTTTCAATGTTGAGGTTGTTGAATTTGTTGGTGTTTTTCAAAGCTGAGTTTGTTGTTGAATTTGTTGGTGTTTTTCATTGTTGAGGTTTCTGTTGAATTTGGTGGTGATTTTCAATGATGAGGTTGTGGTTGAATTTGCTGGTGTTTTTCAAAGTTGATGTTGTTGAAATTATTGGTGTTATCAATGGTTTTTTAAAATCTTTGTCGTAATTTTCAAAGTTGAGGTTGCAGTTGAAATTGTTGGTGATTTGCAATTTTGAGGTTGTTGAATTTGTTGGTGTTTTTCAAAGTTGAGGTTGTTGTTGAATTTTTTGGTGTTTTTCATTGTTGAGGTTTTTGTTGAATTTGTTGGTGATTTTCAATGTTGAGGTTGTTGTTGAATTTTTTGGTGTTATTCATTGTTGAGGTTTTTGTTGAATTTGTTGGCGTTTTTGAATGTTGAGGTTGTTGATGAATTTTTTGGTGTTATTCATTGTTGACGTTTTTGTTGAAATTGTTTGTGTTTTTCATTGTTGAGGTTGTTGTTGAATTTGATGGTGATTTTCAATGTTGAGGTTGTTGTTGAATTTTTTGGTGTTTTTCATTGTTGAGGTTTATGTTGAATTTATTGGCGTTTTTGAATGTTGAGGTTGTTGATGAACTTTTTTGGTGTTTTTCATTGTTGAGGTTTTTGTTGAAATTGTTTGTGTTATTCATTGTTGAGGTTGTTGATGAATTTGTTGGTGATTTTCAATATTGAGGAAAACACCGAAAAATTCAGCAACAACCTCAACTTTGAAAAACTCCAACAAATTCAACAACCTCAACATTGCAAAACACCAACAATTTCAGCTGCAACCTCAACTTTGAAAAATACAAAAAAGATTTAAAAGAACCATTAATAACACCAATAATTTCAACAACATCAACTTTGAAAAACATCACCAAATTCAACCACAACATCAACATTGAAAATCACCAACAAATTCCACAACAACCTCAACAATGAAAAACACCAACAAATTCAGCAACAAACTCAGCATTGAAAAACACCAACAACTTCAACAACCTCAACATTTATAAACACCAACAATTTCAACTGCAACCTCAACTTTGAAACATAGAAAAATGATCAAAAAGGACCATTGATAACACCAATGAATTCAACAAACTCAACATTCAAAATCACCAACAAATTCAACAACAACCTCAGTATTGAAAAACATCAAAAAATGCAACAACAACCTCAACATTGAAAATCACCAACAAATTCAACAACCTCAACTTTCAAAAATACAAAAAGGTTCAACAAAATCAAAATTGATAACAACAACAAATTCAACAACAACCTCAATACTGAAAATCACCAACAAATTTAACAACAACCTCAACAATGAAAAACATCAGCAATTCACCAACAACCTCAACATTCAAAAACACCAACAAATTCAACAAAAACCTCAACAGTTAAAAACACCAAAAAAATCAACAACAACGTCAACTTTGAAAAATAACAACAAATTCAACAACCTCAACAATGAAAAACTCCAACAATTTCAACAACAACCTCAACAATGAAAAACTCCAAAAAATTCAACAACAAACTTAACATTGAAAATCACCAACAAATTCAACATAAACCTCAACAATGAAGAGCACCTAAAAATTCATCAACAACCTCAACATTCAAAAATACCATCAAATTCAACAACAACCTCAACAATGATAATCACCAACAAATTCAACAAAAACCTCAACAATGAATAACACCGAAAGATTCATCAACAACCTCAACATTCAAAAAATCCAACAACCTCAACAGAAACCTCAACAATGAAAAACTCCTAAAAATTCAACAACAACCTCAACATTGAAAATCACCAACAAATTCCACAACAACCTCAACAATGAAAAACACCAAATAATGCATCAACAACCTCAACATTCAAAAACAACAAGAAATTCAACAAAAACCTCAACAATGAAAAACACCGAAAAATTCAGCAACAACCTCAACTTTGAACAACACCAACAACTTCAACAACCTCAACATTGAAAAACACCAACAATTTTTACTGCAACCTCAACTTTGAAACATAGAAAAATGATCAAAAAAAACCATTGATAACACCAATGAATTCAACAACCTCAACATTCAAAATCACCAACAAATTCAACAACAACCTCAGTATTGAAAAACAGCAAAAAATGCAACAACAACCTCAACTTTGAAAAACACCAAAAATTCAAATTCAATGGAAAAACAACAACAAATTGAACCAGAGCCTCAATATTGAAAATCACCAACAAATTCAACAACAACCTCAACAATGAAAAACACAAACAATTTCAACAAAAACCTCAACAATGAATAACACCAAAAAATTCATCAACAACCTCAACATTCAAAAACGCCAACAAATTCAACAAAAACCTCAACAATGAAAAACACCAAAAAATTCAACAACAACCTCAACATTGAAAATCACCAACAAATTCAACAAAAACCTCAACAATGAAAAACACCAAAAAATTCAACAACAACCTCAACTTTGAAAAACACCAACAAATTCAACAACCTCAAAATTGCAAATCACCAACAATTTCAAATGCAACCTCAAATTTGAAAATTACGACAAAGATTTTAAAAAACCATTGATAACACCAATAATTTCAACAACATCAACTTTGAAAAACACCAGCAAATTCAACCACAACCTCATCATTGAAAATCACCACCAAATTCAACAGAAACCTCAACAATGAAAAACACCAACAAATTCAACAACAAACTCAGCTTTGAAAAACACCAACAAATTCAACAACCTCAACATTGAAAAACACCAACAAATTCAACAACAACGTCAACTTTCAAAAATACAAAAAGGTTCAACAAAATCAAAATTGATAACAACAACAAATTCAACAACAACCTCAATATTGAAAATCAACAACAAATTTAACAACAACCACAACAATGAAAAACATCAAACAATTCATCAACAACCTCAACATTCAAAAAAACCAACAAATTCAACAACAACCTCAACAATGAAAAACACCAAAAAATTCGTCAACAACTTCAACATTCAAAAACAGCAACAAATTCAACAAAATCCTCAACAATTAAAAACACCAAAAAATTCAACAACAACGTCAACTTTGAAAAATACCAACAAATTCAACAACCTCAACAATGAAAAACACCATCAAATTCAACAACAAACTCAACATTGAAAATCAACTAAAAATTGAACAACAGCCTCAACATTGAAAAACTCCAACAATTTCAACATCTACCTCAACAATGAAAAACACCAAAAAATTCAAACACAAACTCAACATTGAAAATCACCAACAAATTCAACAACAACATCAACTTTGAAAAACACCAACAAATTCAAAAACCTCAACATGGAAAAACAACAACAAATTGAACCAGAGCCTCAATATTGAAAATCACCAACAAATTCAACAACAACCTCAACAATGAAAAACACAAACAATTTCAACAAAAACCTCAGCAGTGAAAAACACCAAAAAATTCATCAACAACCTCAACATTCAAAAACGCCAACAAATTCAACAAAAACCTCAACAATGAAAAACACCAAAAAATTCAACGACAACCTCAACATTGAAAATCACCAACAAAGTCAACAACAACCTCAACAATGAGAAACACCAACAAATTCAACAAAAACCTCAACAATGAAAAACACCAACAAATTCAACAACAAACTCAGCATTGAAAAACACCAACAAATTCAACAATCTCAACATTTAAAAACACCAACAAATTCAACAACAACCTCAACTTTCAAAAATACAAAAAGGTTCAACAAAATAAAAATTCATAACAACAACAAATTCAACAACAACCTCAATATTGAAAATCAACAACAAATTTAACAACAACCACAACAATGAAAAACATCAACCAATTCAACAACAACCTCAACATTCAAAAACACCAACAAATTCAACAACAACCTCAACAATGAAAAATACTTAAAAATTCTTCAACAACTTCAACATTCAAAAGCAGCAACAAATTCAACAAAATCCTCAACAATTAAAAACACCAACAAATTCAACAACAACTTCAACTTTGAAAAATACCAACAAATTCAACAACCTCAACAATGAATAACACCAACAAATTCAACAACAAACTCTACATTGAAAATCAACAAAAAATTCAACAACAGCCTCAACATTGAAAAACTCCAACAATTTCAACACAAACCTCAACAATGAAAAACACCAAAAAATTCAACAACAAAGTCAACACTGAAAATCACCAACAAATTCAACAACAACATCAACTTTGAAAAACACCAACAAATTCAAAAACCTCAACATGGAAAAACACCAACAAATTCAACCACAACCTCAACATTGAAAATCACCAACAAATTCAAAAACAACCTCAACAATGAAAAACACCAACAAATTGAACAAAAACCTCAACAAGGATAAACACCGAAAGATTCATTAACAACCTCAACATTCAAAAACACCAACAACCTCAACAGAAACCTCAACAATGAAAAACTCCTAAAAATTCAACAACAACCTCAACGTTGAAAATCACCAACAAATTCCACAAAAACCTCAACAATGAAAAACACCAAAAAATGCATCAACAACCTGAACATTCAAAAACAACAAAAAATTCAACAAAAACCTTAACAATGAAAAACACCGAAAGATTCAACAACAACATTAACTTTGAACAACACCAACAACTTCAACAACCTCAACTTTGAAAAACACCAACAATTTCAACTGCAACCTCAACTTTGAAACATAGGAAAATGATCAAAAAAAACCATTGATAACACCAATGAATTCAACAACCTCAACATTGAAAATTACCAACAAATTCAACAACAACCTCAGCAATGAAAAAAAACAAAAAATGCAACAACAACCTCAACATTGAAAATCACCAACAAATTCAACAGCAACCTCAACTTTGAAAAACACCAACAAATTCAAAAACCTCAACATGGAAAAACAACAACAAATTGAAACAGAACCTCAATATTGAAAATCACCAACAAATTCAACAACAACCTCAACAATGAAAAACACAAACAATTTCAACAAAAACCTCAACAATGAAATACACCAAAAAAGTTCATCAACAACATCAACATTCAAAAACCCCAATAAATTGAACAAAAACCTCAACAATCAAAAACACCAAAAAATTCAACAACAACCTCAACATTGAAAGTCACCAACAAATTCAACAAAAACCTCAACATTGCAAAACACCAACAATTTCAACCGCAACCTCATTTTTGAAAAATACAAAAGAGGATTTAAAAAAACCTTTGATAACACCAATAATTTCAACAACATCAACTTTAAAAAACACCAACAAATTCAACTACAACCTCAACATTTAATATCACCAACAAATTCAACAACAAACTCAACAATGAAAAACACCAACAAATTGAACAAAAACCTCTACAAGGAAAAACACCGAAAGATTCATCAACAAACTGAACATTCAAAAACACCAACAAATTCAACAGAAACCACAACAATGAAAAACACCAAAAAATTCAACAACAACCTCAACATTGAAAGTCACCAACAATTTCAACAAAAACCTCAACAATGAAAACTACCAAATAATGCATCAACAACCTCAACATTCAGAAACAACAAAAAATTCAACAAAAACCTCAACAATGAAAAACACCAAAAAATTCAACAACAACCTCAACTTTGAAAAACACCAACAAAGTCAACAACCTCAACATTGCAAATCACCAACAATTTCAACTGCAACTTCAACTTTGAAAAATACGACAAAGATTTTAAAAATCCATTGATAACACCAATAATTTCAACAACATCAATCTTGAAAAACACCTGCAAATTCAACCTCAACCTCAACATTGAAAATAACCACCAAATTCAACAAAAACCTCAACAATGAAAAACACCAACAAATTCAACAACAAACTCAGCTTTGACAAACACCAACAAATTCAACCACCCTCAACATTGAAAAACACCAACAAATTCAACAACAAACTCAACTTTCAAAAATACAAAAAGGTTGAACAAAATAAAAATTGATAACAACAAATTCAACAACAACCTCAATATTGAAAAGCACCAACAAATTTAACAACAACCACAACAATTGTTGAAGTTTTTCAATGTTGACGTTGTTGTTGAATTTTTTTGGTGATTTTCAATGTAGAGTTTGTTGTTGAATTTGTTTGTGTTTTTCATTGTTGAGGTTGTTGAATTTGTTGGTATTTATCAAAGTTGACGTTGTTGTTGAACTTATTGGTTTTTTTTCATTGTTGAGGTTTTTGTTGAATTTGTTGCTGTTTTTGAATGTTGAGGTTGTTGATGAATTTTTTGGTGTTTTTCATTGTTGAGGTTGTTGTTGAATTTGTTGGTGTTTTTGAATGTTGAGGTTGTTGTTGAATTGTTTGATGTTTTTCATTGTTGTGGTTGTTGTTAAATTTGTTGGTGATTTTCAATATTGAGGTTGTTGTTGACTTTGTTGGTGATTTTCAATGTTGTGGTTGTGGTTGAATTTGTTGCTGTTTTTCAAAGTTGATGTTTTTGAAATTATTGGTGTTTTGCAATGTTGAGGTTGTTAAATTTGTTGGTGTTTTTCAAAGTTGAGGTTGTTGTTGAATTTTTTGGTGTTTTTCATTGTTGAGGTTGTTGTTGAATTTCTTGGTGATTTTCAATATTGAGGATCTGGTTGAATTTGTTGGTGTTTTTCCATGTTGAGCCTTTTGAATTTTTTAGTGTTTTTCAATGTTGAGGTTGTTGTTGAATTTTTCGGTGCTTTTCATTATTGAGGTTTTTGTTGAATTTTTTGGGGTTTCTGAATGTTAGGGTTGTTGATGCATTATTTGGTAGTTTTCATTGTTGAGGTTTTTGTTGAATTTGTTGGTGACTTTCAATGTTGAGGTTGTTGTTGAATTTTTTGGTGTTTTTCATTGTTGTGGTTTCTGTTGAATTTGTTGGTGTTTTTGAATGTTGAGGTTGTTGATGAATTTTTTGGTGTTTTTCATTGTTGAGGTTGTTGTTGAATTTGTTGGTGTTTTTGAATGTTGAGGTTGTTGTTGAATTGTTTGATGTTTTTCATTGTTGTGGTTGTTGTTAAATTTGTTGGTGATTTTCAATATTGAGGTTGTTGTTGACTTTGTTGGTGATTTTCAATGTTGTGGTTGTGGTTGAATTTGTTGCTGTTTTTCAAAGTTGATGTTTTTGAAATTATTGGTGTTTTGCAATGTTGAGGTTGTTAAATTTGTTGGTGTTTTTCAAAGTTGAGGTTGTTGTTGAATTTTTTGGTGTTTTTCATTGTTGAGGTTGTTGTTGAATTTCTTGGTGATTTTCAATATTGAGGATCTGGTTGAATTTGTTGGTGTTTTTCCATGTTGAGCCTTTTGAATTTTTTAGTGTTTTTCAATGTTGAGGTTGTTGTTGAATTTTTCGGTGCTTTTCATTATTGAGGTTTTTGTTGAATTTTTTGGTGTTTCTGAATGTTAGGGTTGTTGATGCATTATTTGGTAGTTTTCATTGTTGAGGTTTTTGTTGAATTTGTTGGTGACTTTCAATGTTGAGGTTGTTGTTGAATTTTTTGGTGTTTTTCATTGTTGTGGTTTCTGTTGAATTTGTTGGTGTTTTTGAATGTTCAGGTTTTTGATGAATCTTTCGGTGTTTTTCCTTGTTGAGGTTTTTGTTCAATTTGTTGGTGTTTTTCATTGTTGAGGTTGTTATTGAATTTGTTGGTGATATTAAATGTTGAGGTTGTGGTTGAATTTGTTGGTGTTTTTTAAAGTTGATGTTGTTGAAATTATTGGTGTTATCAAAGGTTTTTTTAAATCCTTTTTTGTATTTTTCAAAAATGAGGTTGCGGTTGAAATTGTTGGTGTTTTGCAATGTTGAGGTTTTTGTTGAATTTGTTGGTGACTTTCAATGTTGAGGTTGTTGAATTTTTTGGTGTTTTTCATTGTTGAGGTTTTTGTTGAATTTATTGGCGTTTTTGGATGTTGAGGTTGTTGATGAACTTTTTTGGTGTATTTCATTGTTGAGGTTTTTGTTGAAATTGTTTGTGTTTTTCATTGTTGAGGTTGTTGTTGAATTTGTTGGTGATTTTCAATATTGAGGTTCTGTTTCAATTTGTTGTTGTTTTACCATGTTGAGGTTTTTGAATTTGTTGGTGTTTTTCAAAGTTGAGGTTGCTGTTGAATTTGTTGGTGATTTTCAATGTTGAGGTTGTTGTTGCATTTATTGTTTTTTTTCATTGCTGAGGTTGTTGTTGAATTTGTTGGTAATTTTCAATGTTGAGGTTGTTGAATTCATTGGTGTTATCAATGGTTTTTTTTGATCATTTTCCTATGTTTCAAAGTTGAGGTTGCAGTTGAAATTGTTGGTGTTTTTCAAAGTTGAGGTTGTTGAAGTTGTTGGTGTTGTTCAAAGTTAATGTTGTTGTTGAATTTTTCGGTGTTTTTCATTGTTGAGGTTTTTGTAGAATTTTTTGTTGTTTTTGAATGTTGAGGTTGTTGATGCATTATTTGGTGTTTTTCATTGTTGAGGTTTTTGTGGAATTTGTTGGTGATTTTCAACGTTGAGGTTGTTGTTGAATTTTTAGGAGTTTTTCATTGTTGAGGTTTCTGTTGAGGTTGTTGATGTTTTTGAATGTTGAGGTTGTTGATGAATCTTTCGGTGTTTATCCTTGTTGAGGTTTTTGTTCAATTTGTTGGTGTTTTTCATTGTTGAGGTTGTTTTTGAATTTGTTGGTGATTTTCAATGTTGAGGTTGTGGTTGAATTTGTTGGTGTTTTTCCATGTTGAGGTTTTTGAATTTGTTGGTGTTTTTCAAAGTTGATGTTGTTGTTGAATTTGTTGGTGATTTTCAATGTTGACTTTGTTGTTGAATTTTTTGGTGTTTTTCATTGTTGAGGTTTGTGTTGAAATTGTTGGAGTTTTTCAATGTTGAGGCTGTTGTTGAATTTTTTGTTGATTTTCAATGTAGAGTTTGTTGTTGAATTTGTTGGTGTTTTTCATTGTTGAGGTTGTTGAATTTGTTGGTATTTTTAATTGTTGAGGATTTTGTTGAATTTGTTGCTGTTTTTGAATGTTGAAGTTGTTGAAGAATTTTTAAGTGTATTTCATTGTTGAGGTTGTTGTTGAATTTGTTGGTGTTTTTGAATGTTGAGGTTGTTGTTGAATTGTTTGATGTTTTTCATTGTTGTGGTTGTTGTTAAATTTGTTGTTGATTTTCAATATTGAGGTTGTTGTTGAATTTGTTGTTATGAATTTTTATTTTGTTGAACCTTTTTGTATTTTTGAAAGTTGAGGTTGTTGTTGAATTTGTTGGTGTTTTTCAATGTTGAGATTGTTGAATTTGTTGGTGTTTTTCAAAGCTGAGTTTGTTGTTGAATTTGTTGGTGTTTTTCATTGTTGAGGTTTTTGTTGAATTTGTTGGTGTTTCTCATTGTTGAGGTTGTTGTTGACTTTGTTGGTGATTTTTAATGTTGAGGTTGTGGTTGAATTTGCTGGTGTTTTTCAAAGTTGATGTTGTTGAAATTATTGGTGTTATCAATGGTTTTTTAAAATCTTTTTCATATTTTTCAAAGTTGAGGTTGCAGTTGAAATTGTTGGTGATTTGCAATGTTGAGGTTGTTGAATTTGTTGGTGTTTTTCAAAGTTGAGGTTGTTGTTGAATTTTTTGGTGTTTTTCATTGTTGAGGTTTTTGTTGAATTTGTTGGTGATTTTCAATGTTGAGGTTGTCGTTGAATTTTTTGGTGTTTTTCATTGTTGAGGTTTTTGTTGAATTTGTTGGCGTTTTTGAATGTTGAGGTTGTTGATGAATTTTTTGGTGTTTTTCATTGTTGAGGTTGTTGTTGAATTTGTTGTTGATATTAAATGTTGAGGTTGTGGTTGAATTTGTTGGTGTTTTTTAAAGTTGATGTTGTTGAAATTATTGGTGTTATCAAAGGTTTTTTTAAATCCTTTTTTGTATTTTTCAAAAATGAGGTTGCGGTTGAAATTGTTGGTGTTTTGCAATGTTGAGGTTTTTGTTGAATTTGTTGGTGACTTTCAATGTTGAGGTTGTTGTTGAATTTTTTGGTGTTTTTCATTGTTGAGGTTTTTGTTGAATTTATTGGCGTTTTTGGATGTTGAGGTTGTTGATGAACTTTTTTGGTGTATTTCATTGTTGAGGTTTTTGTTGAAATTGTTTGTGTTTTTCATTGTTGAGGTTGTTGTTGAATTTGTTGGTGATTTTCAATATTGAGGTTCTGTTTCAATTTGTTGTTGTTTTACCATGTTGAGGTTTTTGAATTTGTTGGTGTTTTTCAAAGTTGAGGTTGCTGTTGAATTTGTTGGTGATTTTCAATGTTGAGGTTGTTGTTGCATTTATTGTTTTTTTTCATTGCTGAGGTTGTTGTTGAATTTGTTGGTAATTTTCAATGTTGAGGTTGTTGAATTCATTGGTGTTATCAATGGTTTTTTTTGATCATTTTCCTATGTTTCAAAGTTGAGGTTGCAGTTGAAATTGTTGGTGTTTTTCAAAGTTGAGGTTGTTGAAGTTGTTGGTGTTGTTCAAAGTTAATGTTGTTGTTGAATTTTTCGGTGTTTTTCATTGTTGAGGTTTTTGTAGAATTTTTTGTTGTTTTTGAATGTTGAGGTTGTTGATGCATTATTTGGTGTTTTTCATTGTTGAGGTTTTTGTGGAATTTGTTGGTGATTTTCAACGTTGAGGTTGTTGTTGAATTTTTAGGAGTTTTTCATTGTTGAGGTTTCTGTTGAGGTTGTTGGTGTTTTTGAATGTTGAGGTTGTTGATGAATCTTTCGGTGTTTATCCTTGTTGAGGTTTTTGTTCAATTTGTTGGTGTTTTTCATTGTTGAGGTTGTTTTTGAATTTGTTGGTGATTTTCAATGTTGAGGTTGTGGTTGAATTTGTTGGTGTTTTTCCATGTTGAGGTTTTTGAATTTGTTGGTGTTTTTCAAAGTTGATGTTGTTGTTGAATTTGTTGGTGATTTTCAATGTTGACTTTGTTGTTGAATTTTTTGGTGTTTTTCATTGTTGAGGTTTGTGTTGAAATTGTTGGAGTTTTTCAATGTTGAGGCTGTTGTTGAATTTTTTGTTGATTTTCAATGTAGAGTTTGTTGTTGAATTTGTTGGTGTTTTTCATTGTTGAGGTTGTTGAATTTGTTGGTATTTTTAATTGTTGAGGATTTTGTTGAATTTGTTGCTGTTTTTGAATGTTGATGTTGTTGAAGAATTTTTAAGTGTATTTCATTGTTGAGGTTGTTGTTGAATTTGTTGGTGTTTTTGAATGTTGAGGTTGTTGTTGAATTGTTTGATGTTTTTCATTGTTGTGGTTGTTGTTAAATTTGTTGTTGATTTTCAATATTGAGGTTGTTGTTGAATTTGTTGTTATGAATTTTTATTTTGTTGAACCTTTTTGTATTTTTGAAAGTTGAGGTTGTTGTTGAATTTGTTGGTGTTTTTCAATGTTGAGATTGTTGAATTTGTTGGTGTTTTTCAAAGCTGAGTTTGTTGTTGAATTTGTTGGTGTTTTTCATTGTTGAGGTTTTTGTTGAATTTGTTGGTGTTTCTCATTGTTGAGGTTGTTGTTGACTTTGTTGGTGATTTTTAATGTTGAGGTTGTGGTTGAATTTGCTGGTGTTTTTCAAAGTTGATGTTGTTGAAATTATTGGTGTTATCAATGGTTTTTTAAAATCTTTTTCATATTTTTCAAAGTTGAGGTTGCAGTTGAAATTGTTGGTGATTTGCAATGTTGAGGTTGTTGAATTTGTTGGTGTTTTTCAAAGTTGAGGTTGTTGTTGAATTTTTTGGTGTTTTTCATTGTTGAGGTTTTTGTTGAATTTGTTGGTGATTTTCAATGTTGAGGTTGTCGTTGAATTTTTTGGTGTTTTTCATTGTTGAGGTTTTTGTTGAATTTGTTGGCGTTTTTGAATGTTGAGGTTGTTGATGAATTTTTTGGTGTTTTTCACTGCTGAGGTTTTTGTTGAAATTGTTTGTGTTTTTCATTGTTGAGGTTGTTGTTGAATTTGTTGGTGATTTTCAATATTGAGGCTCTGGTTCAATTTGTTGTTGTTTTTCCATGTTGAGGTTTTTGAATTTGTTGGTGTTTTTCAAAGTTGATGTTGTTGTTGAATTTGTTGGTGATTTTCAATGTTGAGTTTGTTGTTGAATTTTTTGGTGTTTTTCATTGTTGAGGTTGTTGTTGAAATTGTTGGAGTTTTTCAATGTTGAGGCTGTTGTTCAATTTTTAGTTGATTTTCAATGTTGAGTTTGTTGTTGAATTTGATGGTGTTTTTCATTGTTGAGGTTGTTGAATTTGTTGGTATTTTTCAAAGTTGACGTTGTTGTTGAATTTTTTGGTGTTTTTAATTGTTGAGGATTTTGTTGAATTTGTTGCTGTTTTTGAATGTTGAAGTTGTTGATGAATTTTTTGGTGTTTTTCATTGATGAGGTTGTTGTTGAATTTGTTGGTTTTTTAGAATGTCGAGGTTGTTGTTGAATTGTTTGATGTTTTTCATTGTTGTGGTTGTTGTTAAATTTGTTTGTGCTTTTCAATATTGAGGTTGTTGTTGAATTTGTTGTTGTTATCAATTTTGATTTTGTTGAACCTTTTTGTATTTTTGAAAGTTGACGTTGTTGTTGAATTTGTTGGTGTTTTTCAATGTTGAGGTTGTTGAATTTGTTGGTGTTTTTCAAAGCTGAGTTTGTTGTTGAATTTGTTGGTGTTTTTCATTGTTGAGGTTTCTGTTGAATTTGGTGGTGATTTTCAATGATGAGGTTGTGGTTGAATTTGCTGGTGTTTTTCAAAGTTGATGTTGTTGAAATTATTGGTGTTATCAATGGTTTTTTAAAATCTTTGTCGTAATTTTCAAAGTTGAGGTTGCAGTTGAAATTGTTGGTGATTTGCAATTTTGAGGTTGTTGAATTTGTTGGTGTTTTTCAAAGTTGAGGTTGTTGTTGAATTTTTTGGTGTTTTTCATTGTTGAGGTTTTTGTTGAATTTGTTGGTGATTTTCAATGTTGAGGTTGTTGTTGAATTTTTTGGTGTTATTCATTGTTGAGGTTTTTGTTGAATTTGTTGGCGTTTTTGAATGTTGAGGTTGTTGATGAATTTTTTGGTGTTATTCATTGTTGAGGTTTTTGTTGAAATTGTTTGTGTTTTTCATTGTTGAGGTTGTTGTTGAATTTGATGGTGATTTTCAATGTTGAGGTTGTTGTTGAATTTTTTGGTGTTTTTCATTGTTGAGGTTTTTGTTGAATTTATTGGCGTTTTTGAATGTTGAGGTTGTTGATGAACTTTTTTGGTGTTTTTCATTGTTGAGGTTTTTGTTGAAATTGTTTGTGTTATTCATTGTTGAGGTTGTTGATGAATTTGTTGGTGATTTTCAATATTGAGGAAAACACCGAAAAATTCATCAACAACATCAACTTTGAAAAACTCCAACAAATTCAACCACAACATCAACATTGAAAATCACCAACAAATTCCACAACAACCTCAACAATGAAAAACACCAACAAATTCAGCAACAAACTCAGCATTGAAAAACACCAACAACTTCAACAACCTCAACATTTATAAACACCAACAATTTCAACTGCAACCTCAACTTTGAAACATAGAAAAATGATCAAAAAGGACCATTGATAACACCAATGAATTCAACAAACTCAACATTCAAAATCACCAACAAATTCAACAACAACCTCAGTATTGAAAAACATCAAAAAATGCAACAACAACCTCAACATTGAAAATCACCAACAAATTCAACAACCTCAACTTTCAAAAATACAAAAAGGTTCAACAAAATCAAAATTGATAACAACAACAAATTCAACAACAACCTCAATACTGAAAATCACCAACAAATTTAACAACAACCTCAACAATGAAAAACATCAGCAATTCACCAACAACCTCAACATTCAAAAACACCAACAAATTCAACAAAAACCTCAACAATTAAAAACACCAAAAAAATCAACAACAACGTCAACTTTGAAAAATAACAACAAATTCAACAACCTCAACAATGAAAAACTCCAACAATTTCAACAACAACCTCAACAATGAAAAACTCCAAAAAATTCAACAACAAACTTAACATTGAAAATCACCAACAAATTCAACATAAACCTCAACAATGAAGAGCACCTAAAAATTCATCAACAACCTCAACATTCAAAAATACCATCAAATTCAACAACAACCTCAACAATGATAATCACCAACAAATTCAACAAAAACCTCAACAATGAATAACACCGAAAGATTCATCAACAACCTCAACATTCAAAAAATCCAACAACCTCAACAGAAACCTCAACAATGAAAAACTCCTAAAAATTCAACAACAACCTCAACATTGAAAATCACCAACAAATTCCACAACAACCTCAACAATGAAAAACACCAAATAATGCATCAACAGCCTCAACATTCAAAAACAACAAGAAATTCAACAAAAACCTCAACAATGAAAAACACCGAAAAATTCAGCAACAACCTCAACTTTGAACAACACCAACAACTTCAACAACCTCAACATTGAAAAACACCAACAATTTTTACTGCAACCTCAACTTTGAAACATAGAAAAATGATCAAAAAAAACCATTGATAACACCAATGAATTCAACAACCTCAACATTCAAAATCACCAACAAATTCAACAACAACCTCAGTATTGAAAAACAGCAAAAAATGCAACAACAACCTCAACTTTGAAAAACACCAAAAATTCAAATTCAATGGAAAAACAACAACAAATTGAACCAGAGCCTCAATATTGAAAATCACCAACAAATTCAACAACAACCTGAATATTGAAAAGCAGCAACAAATTTAACAACAACCACAACAATGAAAAACACCAAAAAATTCGTCAACAACTTCAACATTCAAAAACAGCAACAAATTCAACAAAATCCTCAACAATTAAAAACACCAAAAAATTCAACAACAACGTCAACTTTGAAAAATACCAACAAATTCAACAACAAACTCAACATTGAAAATCAACTAAAAATTGAACAACAGCCTCAACATTGAAAAACTCCAACAATTTCAACAACTACCTCAACAATGAAAAACACCAAAAAATTCAACAACAAACTCAACATTGAAAATCACCAACAAATTCAACAACAACATCAACTTTGAAAAACACCAACAAATTCAAAAACCTCAACATGGAAAAACAACAACAAATTGAACCAGAGCCTCAATATTGAAAATCACCAACAAATTCAACAACAACCTCAACAATGAAAAACACAAACAGTTTCAACAAAAACCTCAGCAGTGAAAAACACCAAAAAATTCATCAACAACCTCAACATTCAAAAACGCCAACAAATTCAACAAAAACCTCAACAATGAAAAACACCAAAAAATTCAACGACAACCTCAACATTGAAAATTACCAACAAATTCAACAAAAACCTCAACAATGAAAAACACCAAAAAATTCAACAACAACCTCAACTTTGAAAAACACCAACAAATTCAACAACCTCAACATTGCAAATCACCAACAATTTCAACTGCAACCTCAACTTTGAAAAATATGAAAAAGATTTTAAAAAACCATTGATAACACCAATAATTTCAACAACATCAACTTTGAAAAACACCAGCAAATTCAACCACAACCTCAACGTTAAAAATCACCAACAAAGTCAACAACAACCTCAACAATGAGAAACACCAACAAATTCAACAAAAACCTCAACAATGAAAAACACCAACAAATTCAACAACAAACTCAGCATTGAAAAACACCAACAAATTCAACAATCTCAACATTGAAAAACACCAAAAAATTCAACAACAACCTCAACTTTCAAAAATACAAAAAGGTTCAACAAAATAAAAATTCATAACAACAACAAATTCAACAACAACCTCAATATTGAAAATCAACAACAAATTTAACAACAACCACAACAATGAAAAACATCAACCAATTCAACAACAACCTCAACATTCAAAAACACCAACAAATTCAACAACAACCTCAACAATGAAAAATACTTAAAAATTCTTCAACAACTTCAACATTCAAAAGCAGCAACAAATTCAACAAAATCCTCAACAATTAAAAACACCAACAAATTCAACAACAACGTCAACTTTGAAAAATACCAACAAATTCAACAACCTCAACAATGAAAAACACCAACAAATTCAACAACAAACTCTACATTGAAAATCAACAAAAAATTCAACAACAGCCTCAACATTGAAAAACTCCAACAATTTCAACACAAACCTCAACAATGAAAAACACCAAAAAATTCAACAACAAAGTCAACATTGAAAATCACCAACAAATTCAACAACAACATCAACTTTGAAAAACACCAACAAATTCAAAAACCTCAACATGGAAAAACACCAACAAATTCAACCACAACCTCAACATTGAAAATCACCAACAAATTCAAAAACAACCTCAACAATGAAAAACACCAACAAATTGAACAAAAACCTCAACAAGGATAAACACCGAAAGATTCATTAACAACCTCAACATTCAAAAACACCAACAACCTCAACAGAAACCTCAACAATGAAAAACTCCTAAAAATTCAACAACAACCTCAACGTTGAAAATCACCAACAAATTCCACAAAAACCTCAACAATGAAAAACACCAAAAAATGCATCAACAACCTGAACATTCAAAAACAACAAAAAATTCAACAAAAACCTTAACAATGAAAAACACCGAAAGATTCAACAACAACATTAACTTTGAACAACACCAACAACTTCAACAACCTCAACTTTGAAAAACACCAACAATTTCAACTGCAACCTCAACTTTGAAACATAGGAAAATGATCAAAAAAAACCATTGATAACACCAATGAATTCAACAACCTCAACATTGAAAATTACCAACAAATTCAACAACAACCTCAGCAATGAAAAAAAACAAAAAATGCAACAACAACCTCAACATTGAAAATCACCAACAAATTCAACAGCAACCTCAACTTTGAAAAACACCAACAAATTCAAAAACCTCAACATGGAAAAACAACAACAAATTGAAACAGAACCTCAATATTGAAAATCACCAACAAATTCAACAACAACCTCAACAATGAAAAACACAAACAATTTCAACAAAAACCTCAACAATGAAATACACCAAAAAAGTTCATCAACAACATCAACATTCAAAAACCCCAATAAATTCAACAAAAACCTCAACAATGAAAAACACCAAAAAATTCAACAACAACCTCAACATTGAAAGTCACCAACAAATTCAACAAAAACCTCAACATTGCAAAACACCAACAATTTCAACCGCAACCTCATTTTTGAAAAATACAAAAGAGGATTTAAAAAAACCTTTGATAACACCAATAATTTCAACAACATCAACTTTAAAAAACACCAACAAATTCAACCACAACCTCAACATTTAATATCACCAACAAATTCAACAACAAACTCAACAATGAAAAACACCAACAAATTGATCAAAAACATCTACAAGGAAAAACACCGAAAGATTCATCAAAAACCTGAACATTCAAAAACACCAACAAATTCAACAGAAACCACAACAATGAAAAACACCAAAAAATTCAACAACAACCTCAACATTGAAAGTCACCAACAATTTCAACAAAAACCTCAACAATGAAAACTACCAAATAATGCATCAACAACCTCAACATTCAGAAACACCAAAAAATTCAACACAAACCTCAATAATGAAAAGCACCGAAAAATTCAACAACAACCTCAACATTGAAAAACACCAACAAATTCAACTGCAAGCTCAACTTTGAAGAAAACAAAAATGATCAAAAAAAACCATTGGTAACACCAATGAATTCACCAACCTCAACATTGAAAATCACCAACAAATTCAACAACAAACTCAGCAATGAAAACCATCAAAAACTCAACAACAGCCTCAACATTGAAAATCACCAACAAATTCAACAACAACCTCAACATTGAAAAACACAAACAAATTCAAAAGGCTCAACATGGAAAAACACCAACAAATTCAACCAGATCCTCAATATTGAAAATCACCAAAAAATTCAACAACAACCTCAACAATGAAAAACACCAAAAAATTCAACAACAACCTCAACTTTGAAAAACACCAACAATTTCAACTGCAACCTCAACTTTGAAAAATACAAAACGGATTTAAAAAAACCATTGATAACACCAATAATTTCAAAAACATCAACTTTGAAAAACAGCAACAAATTCAACCACAACCACAACATTGAAAATCACCAACAAAGTCAACAACAACCTCAACAATGAAAAGCACCAACAAATTCAACAAAAACCTCAACAATGAAAAACACTAACAAATTCAACAACAACATCAACTTTCAAAAATACATAAATGTTCAACAAAATAAAAATTGATAACAACAACAAATTCAACAACATCCTCAATATTGAAAATCACCAACAAATTTAACAACAACCTCAACAATGAAAAACATCAAACAATTCAACAACAACCTCAACATTAAAAAACACCAACAAATTCAACAACAACTTTAACAATGAAAAACACCAAAAAATTCATCAACATCCTCAACATTCAAAAACAGCAACAAATTCAACATAAACCTCAACAATTAAGAACACCAAAAAATTCAACAACAACGTGAACTTTGAAAAATACCAACAAATTCAACAACCTCAAGAATGAAAAACACTAACAAATTCAACAACAAACTCAACATTGAAAATCACTAAAAAATTCAACAACAACCTCAACATTGAAAAACTCCAACAATTGCAACAAGAACTTCAACAATGAAAAACACCAAAAAATTCAACAACAAACTCAACATTGAAAATCACCAACAAATTCAACAACATCAACCTTGAAAAACACCAACAAATTCAAAAACCTCAACATGGAAAAACACCAACAAATTCAACAGCAACCTCAACGTTGAAAATCACCAACAAATTCAACATAAACCTCAACAATGAAGAGCACCTAAAAATTCATCAACAACCTCAACATTCCAAAATACCAGCAAATTCAACAACAACCTCAACAATGAAAATCACCAACAAATTCAACAAAAACCTCAACAATGAACAACACCAAAAGATTCATCAACTACATGAACATTCAAAATAACCAACAAACTCAACAGAAACCTCAACAATGAAAAACACCTAAAAATTCTACAACAACCTCAAAATTGAAAATCACCAACAAATTCCACAACAACCTCAACAATGAAAAACACCAAATAATGCATCAACAACCTCAACATTCAAAAACAACAAAAAATTCAACAAAACCTCAACAATGAAAAACACCGAAAAATTCAGCAACAACCTCAACTTTGAAAAACTCCAACAAATTCAACAACCTCAACATTGCAAAACACCAACAATTTCAGCTGCAACCTCAACTTTGAAAAATACAAAAAAGATTTAAAAAAACCATTAATAACACCAATAATTTCAACAACATCAACATTGAAAAACACCAACAAATTCAACCACAACCTCAACATTGAAAATCACCAACAAAGTCAACAACAACCTCAACAATGAAAAACACCAACAAATTCAACAAAAACCTCAACAATGAAAAACACCAACAAATTCAACAACAATCTCAGCATTGAAAAACACCAAAACTTCATCAACCTCAACATTGAAAAACACCAACAATTTCAACTGCAACCTCAACTTTGAAACATAGAAAAATGATCAAAAAGGACCATTGATAACACCAATGAATTCAACAAACTCAACATTCAAAATCACCAACAAATTAAACAACAACCTCAGTATTGAAAAACATCAAAAAATGCAACAACAACCTCAACATTGAAAATCACCAACAAATTCAACAACAACCTCAACTTTGAAAAACACCAACAAATTCAAAAACCTCAACATGGAAAAACAACACAAATTGAACCAGAACCTCAATATTGAAAATCACCAACAAATTCAACAACAACCTGAACAATGAAAAACACAAACAATTTCAACAAAGACCTCAACAATGAAACACACCAAAAAATTCAAGAACCTCAACATTGAAAATACCAACAAATTCAACAAAAACCTCAACAATGAAAAACACCAAAAAATTCAACAACAACCTCAACTTTGAAAAACTCCAACAAATTCAACAACCTCAACATTGCAAAACACCAACAATTTCAACTGCAACCTCAACTTTGATAAATACAAAAAAGATTTTAAAAAACCATTGATAACACCAATAATTTCAACAACATCAACTTTGAAAAACACCAACAAATTCAACCACAACATCAACATTGAAAATCACCAACAAAGTCAAAAACCTCAACATGGAAAAACACCAACAAATTCAACCACAACCTCAACATTGAAAATCACCAACAAATTCAACAAAAACCACAACAATGTAAAACACCAACAAATTCATCAACAAACTCAGCTTTGAAAAACACCAACAAATTCAACAACCTCAACATTGAAAAACACCAGCAAATTCAAAAACAACCTCAACTTTCAAAAATACAAAAAGGTTCAACAAATTAAAAATTGATAACAACAAATTCAACAACAACCACAATATTGAAAATCACCAACAAATTTAACAACAACCTCAACAATGAAAAACATCAAACAATTCAACAACAACCTCAACATTCAAAAACACCAACAAATTCAACAACAACCTCAACAATGAAAAATACCAAAAAGTTCAACAACAACGTCAACGTTGAAAAATACAAACAAATTCAACAACCTCAACAATGAAAACCACCAACAAGTTCAACAACAAACTCAACATTGAAAATCACCAAAAAATTCAACAACAACCTCAACATTGAAAAACTCCAACAATTTCAACAACAACCTCAACAATGAAAAACACCAAAATATTCAACAACAACCTCAACATTCAAAAACACCAACAAATTCAACAACAACCTCAACATTGAAAATCACCAACAAATTCAACAACAACATCAACTTTGAAAAACACCAACAAATTCAAAAACCTCAACATGGAAAAACACCAACAAATTCAACCACAACCTCAACATTGAAAATCACCAACAAATTCAACAACAACCTCAACAATGAAAAACACCAACAAATTGATCAAAAACCTCAAGAAGGAAATACACCGAAAGATTCATCAACAACCTCAACATTCAAAAACACCAACAAATTCAACTGAAACCACAACAATGAAAAACACCTATAAATTCATCAACAACCTCAACATTCAAAAACGCCAACAAATTCAACAAAAACCTCAACAATGAAAAACACCAAAAAATTCAACAACAACCTCAACATTGAAAATCACCAACAAATTGAACATAAACCTCAACAATGAAAAGCACCAAATAATTCAACAACAACCTCAACTTGAAAAACACCAACAAATTCAACAAAAACCTCAACAATGAAAAACACCAACAAGTTCAACAACAAACTCAGCTTCGAAAAACACAAACAAATTCAACAACCTCAACATTGAAAAACACCAACAAATTCAACAACAACCTCAACTTTCAATAATACAAAAAGGTTCAACAAAATAAAAATTCATAACAACAACAAATTCAACAACAACCTCAATATTGAAAATCACCAACAAATTTAACAACAACCACAACAATGAAAAACATCAAACAATTCAACAACAACCTCAACATTCAAAAACACCAACAAATTCAACAACAACCTCAACAATGAAAAACACTAAAAAATTCACCAACAACCTCAACATTCAAAAACAGCAACAAATTCAACAAAAACCTCAACAATGAAAAAAAACCAAAAAATTCAACAACGTCAACTTTGATAAATACCAACAAATTCAACAACCTCAAAAATGAAAAACACAAACAAATTCAACAACAAACTCTACATTGAAAATCACCAAAACAATTCAACAACAACGTCAACATTGAAAAATTTCAACAATTACAACAACAACCTCAACAATGAAGAACACCAAAAAATTCAACAACAAACTCAACATTGAAAATTACCAACAAATTCAACAACAACATCAACTTTGAAAAACACCAACAAAATCAAAAACCTCAGCATTGAAAATCACCAACAAATTCAACAACAACCTCAACAATGAAAAACACCTAAAAACTCAACAACAACCTGAACATTGAAAGTCACCAACAAATTCAACAAAAACCTCAACAATGAAAAGTACCAAATAATGTATCAACAACCTCAACATTCAAAAACACCAAAAAATTCAACAAAAACATCAACAATGAAAAGCAACGAAAAATTCAACAACAACCTCAACTTTGAAAAACACCAATGAATTCAACAACCTCAACATTGAAAATCACCAACAAATTCAACAACAACCTCAGCAATGAAAAGCATCAAAAAAACTCAACAACAACCTCAACATTGAAAATCACCAACAAATTCAACAACATCCACAACTTTGAAAAACACTAACAAATTCGAATTGCTCAACATGGAAAAACACCAACAAATTCAACCAGAACCTCAATATTGAAAATCACCAACAAATTCAACAACAACTTCAACAAGGCAAAACACAAACAAATTCAACAAAAACCTCAACAATGAAGAACACCAAGAATTTCAACAACAACCTCAGCATTGAAAATCACTTGCAAATTCAACAAAAACCTCAACTATGAAAAACACAAAAAAATTCATCAACAACCTCAACATTCAAAAACACCAAAAATTCAACAAAAACCTCAACAATGAAAAGCACCAAAAAATTCAACAACAACCACAGCTTTGAAAAACTCCAACAACTTCAAGAAGCTGAACACTGAAATACACCAACAAATTCAACAACAACTTCAGCAATGATAATCATCAAAAAATTAAACAACCACCTCAACTTTGATAAACGCCAGAAAAATTCAACAACCTCAATATTCAGAAAGACCAACAAATTCAACTGCAACCTCAACTTTGAAAAATACAAAAAGATTCAAGTACAAACATTGAATAGACCTATAACATCAAAAACAACCTCAATATTGACAATCACCAAAAAATTCAACATCAACCTCAACATTGAAAAACACCAAAATATTCGAAAACAACCTCAACTTTGAAAATCACCAACAAATTCAAAAACATCAACATGAAAAAACACCAACAAATTCAACTACAACCTCAATATTGAAAATCACCAACAAATTCAACAACAACCTCAACAATGAAAAACAGCAAAAAATTCTGCTGATAGAGAAAATGCTTGAATTTGCTGAATTGCTAATTTTTGACATTTTGAGAGATACAGACAGGTAGGTTTGCTAAAACTGAAGGGAATGGAGAAATTGAAGTTGCAGTGAATGTGGAGAAGCTGCAAATGTGCTCAGTCTAACAGATTTGTGAATGGGAGTAGTTGAAAGAGAAATAGAACTACATTTGCTGATAAAGTTAGAAATTGAGGAATTGTAGGTTCAGGTGAATGCAGAAACAAGATTAGCTGCAAAATAAAGGGATTAAAGGCATACTTGAGCGAAATAAACATTGAGAAATTGGTAGGTTGTCAGAACTAGATCTATTTATGTTGGACTGCAGAAAATATTGGAGATTGAGTAATTGATTGAAATGGTGAAACTTGTAGATTCAGTGAACGAGCGGATTATGCAAACAGCGAATTTGTTGGAAATGGGAGATTTTACTCATTTTGGGAATGAGTTATATCTGCTGATAGAGAAAATGCTTCAACTTGCTGAATTGCTAATAATTGACATACTGAGAGATACAGACAGCTAGGTTTGGTAAAACTGAAGGGAATGGAGAAATTGAAGTTGCAGTGAATGCGGAGAAGCTGCAAATGTGCTCAGTCTAACAGATTTGTGGAATTGGAGTATTTGATAGATAAATAGAACTACATTTGCTGATGAAGTTATAAATTGAGAAATTGTAGGTTCAAGTGTATGTAGAAACGTGCTTAGCTGCAAAAAATAGGAATGGAGATATTGAAGGCATACTTGAATGATCTATTTATAAATCAACATTGAAAAATGAGTAGGTTCTCAGAAATAGATCTATTTATGTTGTTGGACTGCAGAAAATATTGGAGATTGAGAAATTGATTGAAATGGTGGAACTTGTAGATTCAGTGAACGAGCGGATCATGCAGACAGCGAATGTGTTGGAAATGGGTGATTTTACTATTTCTGGGAATGAGTTATATCAGCTGATACAGAAAATACTTGAATTTGCTGAATTGCTAATATTTGACATTTGGAGAGATACAAACAGCTAGGTTTGGTAAAACTGAAGGGAATGGAGAAATTGAAGTTGCAGTGAATGTGGGGAAGCTGCAAATGTGCTCAGTCTAACAGATTCCTGGAATTGGAGTATTTGATAGATAAATATAACTACATTTGCTGATAAAGTTAGAAATTGAGAAATTGTAGGTTCAGGTGAATGTAGAAACGTGATTAGCTGCAACATATAGGAATGGAGATATTTGCTGATAACGTTAGAAATTGAGAAATTGTAGGTTCAGGTGAATGTTGAAACCTGAATATTTTCTACAACCAAAAACATAAATAGGTCTATTTCTGACAACCTACTCATTTGTTAATGTTGATTTCGTTCAAGTATTCCTTCAATATCTCCATTCCTTTACTTAGCAAAATATAGCAATGGAGATTTTGAAGGCAAACTTCAACGAAATCAACATTGAAAATTGGGTAGGTTGTCAGAAATAGATCTATTTATGCTGTAGGACTGCAGAAAATATTGGAGATTGAGAAATTGATTGAAATGGTGAAACTTGTAAATTCAGTGAACGAGCGGACCATGCAAACAGTAAGTTTGTTGGAAATGGGAGATTTTAATAATTTTGGGAATGAGTTATATCTGCTGATAGAGAAAACGCTTCAATTTGCAGAATTGCTAATATTTGACATTTTGAGAGATACAGACAGCTAGGTTTGCTAAAACTGAAGGGAATGGAGCAATTGAAGTTGCAGTGAATGCGGAGAAGCTGCAAATGTGCTCAGTCTAACAGATTTGTGGAATTGGAGTATTTGAAAGATAAATAGAACTACATTTGCTGATAAAGTTAGAAATTAAGAAATTGTAGGTTCAGGTGAATGTAGAAACGTGATTAGCTGCAAAATAAAGGGATTAAAGGCATACTTGAGCGAAATCAACATAGGGAAATGGGTAGGTTGTCAGAACTAGATCTGTTTATGTTGTCATGCAGAAAATATTGGAGATTGAGACATTGATTGAAATGGTGAAACTTCTAGATTCAGTGAACGAGCGGATCATGCAAACAGCAAATTTGATGGAAATGGGAGATTTTACTAATTTTGGGAATGAGTTATATCTGCTGATAGAGAGAATGCTTGATTTTGCTGAATAAATAATATTTCACATTTTGAGAGATACAGACAGCTAGGTTTGCTAAAACTGAAGGGAATCGAGAAATTGAAGTTGCAGTGAATGCGGAGAAGCTGCAAACGTGCTCAGTCTAACAGATTTGTGGAATTGGAGTATTTGATAGATAAATAGAACTACATTTGCTGATAAAGTTAGAAATTGAGGAATTGTAGCTTCAGGTGAATGTGGAAACGTGCTTAGCTGCAAAATATAGGAATGGAGATATTGAAGGCATACTTGAGCGAAATCAACATTGAAAAATGAGCAGGTTCTCAGAAATAGATCTATTTATGTTGTCGGAGAGCAGAAAATATTGGAGATTGAAAAATTGATCGAAATGGTGAAACTTGTAGATTCAGTGAACGAGCGGATCATGCCAGCAGCGAATTTGTAGGAAAGGGGAGAATTTACTTATTTTGGGAATGAGTTATATCTGCTGATAGAGAAAATGCTTCAACTTGCTGAATTGCAAATAATTGACATTTTGAGAGATACAGACAGCTAGGTTTGCTAATACTGAAGGGAATGGAGAAATTGAAGTTGCCATGAATGTGGAGAAGCTGCAAATGTGCTCAGTCTAACAGATTTGTGGAATTGGAGTATTTGATAGATAAATAGAAATACATTTGCTGATAAAGTTAGTAATTGAGAAATTGTAGGTTCAGGTGAATGTAGAAATGTGCAAAATATAGGAATGGAGATATTGAAAGCATACTTGAGCGAAAAAAACATTGAAAAATGTGTAGGTTGTCAGAAATAGATCTATTTATGTTGTCGGAAAGCAGAAAATATTGGAGATTGAAAAATTGATCGAAATGGTGAAACTTGTAGATTCATTGAACGAGCGGATCATGCAAACAGCGAATTTGTTGGAAATGGGAGATTTTACTAATTTTGGGATTGAGTTACATCTGCTGATAGAGGTAATGCTTCAACTTGCTGAATTGCTAATAATTGACATTTTGAGAGATGCAGACAGCTAGGTTTGCTAAAACTGAAGGGAATGGAGAAATTGAAGTTGCATTGAATGCGGAGAAGCAGCAAATGTGCTCAGTCTAAGAGATTTGTGGAATTGGAGTATTTGATAGAAAAATAGAACTACATTTGCTGATAAAGTTAGAAATTGAGATATTGTAGGTTCAGATGAATGTAGAAACGTGATTGTTTGCAAAATATAGGAATGGAGATATTGAACGCTTACTTCACCGAAATCAACATTGAAAAATGAGTAGTTTGTCAGGAATAGATCTATATATGTTGTTGGACTGCAGAAAGTATTGGAGATTGAAAAATTTATTGAAATGGTGAAAATTGTAGTTTCAGTGATCGAGCGGATCATGCCAGCAGCCAATTTGTAGGAAAGGGGAGAATTTACTAATTTTGGGAATGAGTTATATCTGCTGATAGAGAAAATGCTTCAACTTGCTGAATTGCAAATAATTGACATTTTGAGAGATACAGACAGCTAGGTTTGCTAATACGGAAGGGAATGGAGAAATTGAAGTTGCCGTGAATGTGGAGAAGCTTCAAATGTGCTCAGTCTAACAGATTTGTGGAATTGGAGTATTTGATAGATAAATAGAAATACATTTGCTGATAAAGTTAGTAATTGAGAAATTGTAGGTTCAGGTGAATGTAGAAATGTGATTCGCTGCAAAATATAGGAATGGATATATTGAAAGCATACTTGAGCGAAAAAAACATTGGAAAATGTGTAGGTTGTCAGAAATAGATCTATTTATGTTGTTGGAATGCAGAAAATATTGGAGATTGAGAAATTGATCGAAATGGTGAAACTTGTAGATTCAGTGAACCAGCGGATCATGCAAACAGCGAATTTGTTGCAAATGGTCTCCCATTTGAAACAAATTCGCTGTTTGCATGATCCGCTGGTTCACTGAATCTACAAGTTTCACCATTTCGATCAATTTCTCAATTTTACTCATTTTGGGAATGAGTTATATCTGTTGATAGAGAAAATGCTTGAATTTGCTGAATATCTAATATATGGCATTTTGAGCGATACAGAAAGCTAAGTTTGCTAAAACTGAAGGGAATGGAGAAATTGAAGATGCAGTGAATGCGGAGAATCTGCAAATGTGCTCAGTCTAACAGATTAGTGGAATTGGAGTATTTGATAGATAAATAGAAATACATTTGCTGATAAAGTTAGTAATTGAGAAATTGTAGGTTCAGGTGAATGTAGAAACGTGATTAGCTGCAAAATATAGGAATGGAGATATTGAATGCATACTTGAGCGAAAAAAACATTGAAAAATGTGTAGGTTGTCAGAAATAGATCTATTTATGTTGTTGGAATGCAGAAAATATTGGAGATTGAGAAATAGATTCAAATGGTGAAACTTGTAGATTCAGTGAACGAACGGATCATGCAAACAGCGAATCTGTTGGAAATGGGAGATTTTACACATGTTGTGAATGAGTTATATCTGCTGATCGAGAAAATGCTTGAATTTGCTGAATAACTAATATTTGCCATTTTGTGAGATACAGACAGCTAGGTTTGCTAAAACTGAAGGGAATGGAGAAATTGAAGTTGCAGTGAATGCGGAGAAGCTGCAACTGTGCTCAGTCTAAGAGATTTGTGGAATTGGAGTATTTGATAAATAAATAGAACTACATTTGCTAATAAAGTTAGAAATTGAGAAATTGTAGGTTCAGGTGAATGTAGAAACGTGATTAGCTGCAAAATATAGCAATGGAGATATAGAAGGCTTAATTCAGCGAAATCAACATTGAAAAATGAGTAGGTTGTCAGAAATATTTTTATTTATGTTGTTGGACTGCAGAAAATACTGGAGATTGAGAAATTGATTGAAATGGTGAAACTTGTAGATTCAGTGAACGAGCGGATCATGCAAAAAGCGAAGTTGTTGGAAATGGGAGATTTTATTAATTTTGGGAATGAGTTATATCTGCTGATACAGAAAATGCTTCAACTTGCTGAATTGCTAATAATTGACATACTGAGAGATACAGACAGCTAGGTTTACTAGAAATGAAGGTAATGGAGAAATTGAAGTTGCAGTGAATGTGGAGAAGCTGCAAATGTGCTCAGTCTAACAGATTAGTGGAACTGCAGTATTTGATAGATAAATAGAAATACATTTGCTGATAAAGTTAGAAATTGAGAAATTGTAGGTTCAGGTGAATTTAGAAACCTCATTAGTTGCAAAATATAGGAATGGAGATATTGAAGGCTTCCTTCAGCGAAATCAACATTGAAAAATGAGTAGGTTGTCAGAAATAGATCTATTTATGTTTTTGGAATGCAGAAAATATTGGAGATTGAGAAATTGATTGAAATGGTGAAACTTGTAGATTCAGTGAACCAACGGATCATGCAGACAGCGAATTTGTTGCAAATGGGAGATTTTACTCATTTCGGGAATGAGTTATTTCTGTTGACAGAGAAAATGCTTGAATTTGCTGAATAACTAATATTTGACATTTTGAGAGATACAGACAGCTATCTTTGCTAAAATTGAACGGAATGGAGAAATTGAAGTTGCAGTGAATGCGGAGAAGCAGCAAATGTGCTCAGTCTAACAGATTTGTGGAATTGGAGTATTTGATAGAAAAATAGAACTACATTTGCTGATAAAGTTAGAAATTGAGAAATTGTAGGTTCAGATGAATGTAGAAACGTGATTGTTTGCAAAATATAGCAATGGAGATATTGAACGCTTACTTCACCGAAATCAACATTGAAAAATGAGTAGTTTGTCAGGAATAGATCTATTTATGTTGTTGGATTGCAGAAAGTATTGGAGATTGAAAAATTTATTGAAATGGTGAAAATTGTAATTTCAGTGATCGAGCGGATCATGCCAGCAGCCAATTTGTAGGAAAGGGGAGAATTTACTAATTTTGGGAATGAATTATATCTGCTGATAGAGAAAATGCTTCAACTTGCTGAATTGCAAATAATTGACATTTTGAGAGATACAGACAGCTAGGTTTGCTAATACGGAAGGGAATGGAGAAATTGAAGTTGCCGTGAATGTGGAGAAGCTTCAAATGTGCTCAGTCTAACAGATTTGTGGAATTGGAGTATTTGATAGATAAATAGAAATACATTTGCTGATAAAGTTAGTAATTGAGAAATTGTAGGTTCAGGTGAATGTAGAAATGTGATTCGCTGCAAAATATAGGAATGGATATATTGAAAGCATACTTGAGCGAAAAAAACATTGAAAAATGTGTAGGTTGTCAGAAATAGATCTATTTATGTTGTTCGAATGCAGAAAATATTGGAGATTGAGAAATTGATCGAAATGGTGAAACTTGTAGATTCAGTGAACCAGCTGATCATGCAAACAGCGAATTTGTTGCAAATGGGAGATTTTACTCATTTTGGGAATGAGTTATATCTGTTGATAGAGAAAATGCTTGAATTTGCTGAATATCTAATATATGGCATTTTGAGCGATACAGAAAGCTAAGTTTGCTAAAACTGAAGGGAATGGAGAAATTGAAGATGCAGTGAATGCGGAGAATCTGCAAATGTGCTCAGTCTAACAGATTAGTGGAATTGGAGTATTTGATAGATAAATAGAAATACATTTGCTGATAAAGTTAGTAATTGAGAAATTGTAGGTTCAGGTGAATGTAGAAACGTGATTAGCTGCAAAATATAGCAATGGAGATATAGAAGGCTTAATTCAGCGAAATCAACATTGAAAAATGAGTAGGTTGTCAGAAATAGATCTATTTATGTAGTTGGACTGCAGAAAATATTGGAGATTGAGAAATTGATTGAAATGGTGAAACTT
Organism: Cetorhinus maximus; assembly: GCF_964194155.1. Classification (NCBI taxonomy): domain Eukaryota; kingdom Metazoa; phylum Chordata; class Chondrichthyes; order Lamniformes; family Cetorhinidae; genus Cetorhinus; species Cetorhinus maximus. The sequence continues at coordinate 169,952 of NW_027596164.1, read as the reverse complement.
GTAGATTCAGTGAACGAGCGGATCATGCAAACGGCGAATTTGTTGGAAATGGGAGATTTTACTAATTTTGGGAGTGAGTTACATCTGCTGATAGAGGTAATGCTTCAACTTGCTGAATTGCTAATAATTGACATTTTGAGAGATACAGACAGCTAGGTTTGCTAAAACTGAAGGATATGGAGAAATTGAAGTTGCAGTGAATGCGGAGAAGCTGCAAATGTGCTCAGTCTAACAGATTTGTGGAATTGGAGTATTTGATAGATCAATAGAACTACATTTGCTGATCAAGTTAGAAATTGAGAAATTGTATGTTCAGGTGAATGTCGAAACGTGATTAGCTGCAAAATATAGCAATGGAGATATTGAAGGTATACTTGAGCGAAAAAAACATTCAAAAATGTTAGGTTGTCTGAAATAGATCTATTTATGTTGTTGGAATGCAGAAAATATTGGAGATTGAGAAATTGATTGAAATGGTGAATCTTGTAGATTCAGTGAACGAGCGGATCATGCAGACAGCGAATTTGTTGGAAATGGGAGATATTACTCATTTTGGGAATGTTTTATATCTGCTATTAGAGAAAATGCTTCAACTTGCTGAATTGCTAATAATTGACATTTTGAGGGATACAGAGAGCTATGTTTGCTAAAACTGAAGGGAATGGAGAAATTGAAGTTGCAGTGATTGTGGAGAAGCTGCAAATGTGCTCCGTCTAACAGATTTGTGGAATTGGAGTAGTTGAAATATAAATGGAACTATATTTGCTGATAAAGTTAGAAATTGAGAAATTGTAGGTTCAGGTGAATGTAAAAACCTGATTTGCTGCAAAATATAGGAATGGAGATATTGAAGGCATACTTGAACGAAATCAACATTGAAAAATGGGTAGGTTGTCAGAAATAGATCTATATATGTTGGACTGCAGAAAATATTGGAGATTAAGAAATTGATTGAAGTGGTGAAACTTGAAGATTCAGTGAATGAGCGGACCATGCAAAGAGCGAATTTGTTGGAAGTGGGAAATTTACTAATTTTGGGAATGAGTTATATCTGCTGATAGAGAAATGCTTGAACTTGTTGAATTGCTAATAATTGACATTTTGAGAGATACAGACAGCCAGGTTTGCTGAAACTGAAGCGAATGGAGAAAGTTCGGTTGCAGTGAATGCGGAGAAGCCGCAAATGTTCTCAGTGTTACCGATTTCTGGAAATGGAGTATTTGACAGGTAAATCGCGCTGCATTTGCTGATACAGTTAGAAATTGAGAAATTGTAGGTTCAGGTGAATCATAATTAACTCGAAACGTGTAGAGTGTTAGAATTAGAGATACTTATTTAGATAGGCAGTGCATATTAATAGGGATAGCGATGTTGGTGGAAAGTAAGTAACTTGGACATTCAGAGGAGCAGAAGCTACAAGCAGCCAATTTGGTGAAAATGGGAGATTTTACAAATATTGGGAATCTGAAAGAGCTGCCGTTAGATAAAATGCTAGAATTTTATCAATGGCTAGGTATTGATATTTTGCTATCCACAGCGAACCAGATTTGCTTAAATTGCGGGATATGGAGAAATTGATAGTGTAGCCAAAGCAGAGAAGCTGGGAATCTGCAGAATTAGATTAATTACAAGAAACTGAGTACTTCCTGGATGTAGAAACCTGATTAGTTGCAAAGTATAGGAATGCAGATATTGAAGGCATACTTGAATGAAATCAACATTGAATAATAAGTAGGTTGTCAGAAATAAATCTATTTGTGTTGTTGGACTGCAGAAAATATTGGAGATTGACAAATTGCTTGAAATGGAGTAACTTCTGGATTCAGTGAACGAGCGGATAATGCAAAGAGCGAATTTGTAGGAAATGGGAGGATTTACAAATTTTGAGAATGAGTTATATCTGCTGATAGAGAAAATGCTTGAATTTGCTGAATTGCTAATATTTGACATTTTGAGAGATACAGACAGCCAGGTTTGCTGAAACTGAAGGGAATGGAGAAATTGAAATTGCTGTGAATGCGGAGAAGCTGCAAATGTGCTCAGTCTAAGAGATTTGTGGAATTGGAGTAGTTGGAAGATAAATAGATCTACATTTGCTGATAAAGTTAGAAATTGAGAAGTTGTAGGTTCAGGTGAATCATAAGTAACTCGAAATGTGGAGAGTGTTAGAAATAGAGACACATATTTAGATAGGCAGTGGAAATTAATAGAGATATCCAGGATTATGGAAAGTAAGGCCCTTTTACATTTAGAGAAGGAGTAGAAGCTACAAGCAGCGAATTTCATGAAAATAGGAGATTTTTCAAATATACAGAATGAGAAATCTCTGCAGATAGAGAGAATGCTGCAATTGTTGAATTTGTTGGTGTTTTTCAATGATGAGTTTGTTGAATTTGCTGAGGTTTTTCAAAGTTGAGGTTGTTGTTGATTTTTTTGGTTTTTCATTGTTGAGGTTTTGGTTGAATTTGTTGGTGTTTTTGGATGTTGATGTTGTTGTTTTTATCTTTTGGTGTTATTGAATGTAGAGTATCTTGTTGAATTTTTTGGTGTTTTTCATTGTTGAGGTTGTTGTTGAATTTTTTGGTGCTTTTCAATGTTGACGTTTTCGTTGAATTTGTTGGAGATTTTGAATTTTGAGGTTGTATGTTGAATTTGTTGGTGTTTTTCATTGTTGAGGTTTTTGATGAATTTGTTGGTATTTTCCAATGTTGAGGTTATTGTTGAATTTGTTGGTGTTTTTGAATGTTGAAGTTGTGGTTGAATTTGTTGGTGATTAACAATATTGAGGTTGTAGTTGAATTTTTTGGTGCTTTTCAATGCTGAGGTTTTGGAACTGGATCGTGCTTTTCAAAGTTGAGGTTGTTATTGAATATTTTGTTGATTTTCAATGTTGAGATTGTTGTTGAATTTTTTGGTGTATTCAATGTTTTTATTTGAATCTTTTTGTATTTTTCAATGTTGAGGTTTTTGTTGATCTCTTTGGTGTTTTTCATTGTTGAGGTTTTGGTTGAATTTGTTGGTGTTTTTGAATGTTGAGGTTGTTGTTTTTATTGTTTGGTGTTATTGAATGTTGAGGTTCTTATTGAATTTTTTTGTGATTTTCAATGTTGAGGTTGTGGTTGAATTTGTTGGTGTTTTTACATGTTGAGGTTTTTGAATTTGTTGGTGTTATTCATTGTTGAGGTTGTTGTTATTGAATTTTTGGATGTTTTTCATTGTTAAATTTGTTGATGATTTTCAATATTGAGGTTGTTGTTGAATTTGTTGGTGTTTTTCATTGTTGAGGTTGTTGTATTTCTTGCAGTTCTTCAATGTTGAGGTTGTTGAATTTGTTGGTGTTTTTCAATGTTGAGGTTTTTATTGATCTTTTTTGGTGTTTTTCATTGTTGAGGTTGTTATTGAATTTTTTTGGTGTTTTTCATTGTTGATGTTGTTGTTGAATTTATTGATGTTTTTCATTGCTGTGGTTGTTGTTGAAATTTTTGGAGGTTTTCAATGTTGAGGTTATTGTTGAATTTGTTGGTGTTTTTCAATGTTGAGGTTTTTATTGATCTTTTTTGGTGTTTTTCATTGTTGAGGTTGATATTGAATTTTTTTGGTGTTTATCATTTTGATGTTGTTGTTGAATTTATTGATGTTTTTCATTGCTGTGGTTGTTGTTGAAATTGTTGGAGGTTTTCAATGTTGAGGTTATTGTTGAATTTGTTGGTGTTTTTCAATGATGAGTATGTTGAATTTGCTGGAGTTTTTCAAAGTTGAGGTTGTCGTTGATTTTTTCGGTTTTTTCATTGTTGAGGTTTTGGTTGAATTTGTTGGTGTTATTGAATGTTGAGGTTCTTGTTGAATTTATTGGTGTTTTTCATTGTTGAGGTTGTTGTTGAATTTTTGGTGTTTTTCAATGTTGAGGTTTTTGTTGAATTTGTTGGAGTTTTTGAATTTTGAGGTTGTTGTTGAATTTGTTGGTGCTTTTCATTGTTGAGATTGTTGTTGAATTTTTTGGTGTTTTTCATGGCTGAGGTTGTTGTTGAATTTGTTGGTGTTTTTGAATGCTGAGGTTGTTGTTGAATTTTTTGGTGTTCTTCATATTTGAGGTTTTCGTTGAATTTTTTGGTCTTTTTGAATGTTGTGATTGTTGATGACTTTTTTGGTGTTATTCATTGTTGAGGTTGTTTTTGAATTAGTTGGTGTTTTTGAATGTTGAGGTTGTTGTTGTTGAATTTTTGGATGTTTTTCATTGTTGAGGTTGTTGTTGAATGTTTGGATGTTTTTCATTGTTGAATTTTTTGGTGTTTTTCATTGTTGAGGTTGTTGAATTTGTTTGTGCTTCTGAATGTTCAGGTTGTTGATGAATTTTTTGCTGTTTTTCATATTTGAGGTTGTTGTTGAATTTGTTTGTGTTTTTGAATGTTGAGGTTGTTGATTAATTTTTTGGTGTTTTTCATTTTTAAGGTTTTTGATGAATTTGTTTGTGTTTCCATTGTTGCAGGTTTTTGTTGAATTTTTTTGTGTTTTTGAATGTTGAGGTTGTAGTTGAATTTGTTGGTGTTTTTCATTGTTGAGGTTTTTGAAGAATTTGTTGGTGTTTTCCAATGTTGAGGTTATTGTTGAATTTGTTGGTGTTTTTGAATGTTGAAGTTGTGGTTGAATTTGTTGGTGATTAACAATATTGAGGTTGTAGTTGAATTTTTTGGTGCTTTTCAATGTTGAGGTTTTGGAATTGGATCGTGCTTTTCAAAGTTGAGGTTGATATTGAATATTTTTTGATTTTCAATGTTGAGATTGTTGTTGAATTTTTTGGTGTATTCAATGTTGAGGTTGTGGTTGAATTTGTTGGTGTTTTTCGATGTTGAGGTTTTTGAATTTGTTGGTGTTTTTCAAAGTTAAGGTTGTTGTTGAATTTGATGGTGATTTTCAATGTTCAGGTTGTTGTTGAATTTTTTGGTGTTTTTCATTGTTGAGGTTGTTGTTGTTGAATTTTTTTATGTTTTTCATTGTTCAGGTTGTTGTTGAATTTTTTGATGTTTTTCATTGTTGAGGTTGTTGTTAAATTTGTTGGTGATTTTCAATATTGAGGTTGTTGTTGAATTTGTTGGTGTTTTTCAATGTTGGGGTTGTTGTTGAATTTTTTGGTGTTTTTCATTGTTGAGGTTGTTGTTGTATTTCTTGGAGTTGTTCAATGTTGAGGTTGTTGAATTTGTTGGTGTTTTTCAATGTTGAGGATTTTATTGATCTTTTTTGGTGTTTTTCATTGTTGAGGTTGTTATTGAATTTTTTTGGTGTTTTTCATTGTTGAGGTTGTTGTTGAATTTCTTGATGTTTTTCATTGCTGTGGTTGTTGTTGTAATTGTTGGTGTTTTTGAATGTTGAGGTTGTTGTTGAATTTTTTGTTGTTTTTGATTGTTGAGGTTGTTGTTGAACTTGATGGAGGTTTTCAATGTTGAGGTTATTGTTGAATTTGTTGGTGTTTTTCAATGATGAGGTTGTTGAATTTGCTGGAGTTTTTCAAAGTTGAGGTTCTTGTTGATTTTTTGGTTTTTACATTGTTGAGGTTTTGGTTGAATTTGTTGGTGTTTTTGAAAGTTGAGTTTGTTGTTGAATTTTTTGGTGTTTTTCATTGTTGAGGTTATTGTTGAATTTTTTTGGTGTTATTCATTGTTGAGGTTGTTTTTGAATATGTTGGTGTTTTTGAATGTTGAGGTTGTTGTTGTTGAATTTTTGGATGTTTTTCATTGTTGAGGTTGTTGTTGAATTAGATGGTGATTTTCAATATTGAGGTTGTTGTTGAATTTGCAGGTGATTTTCAATGTTGAGGTTGTTGTTGAATTTTATGGTGTTTTTCATTGTTGAGGTTGCTGTTGTTGAATGTTTGGATGTTTTTCAAAGTTGAATTCTTTGGTGTTTTTCATTGTTGATGTTGTTGAATTTGTTTGTGCTTCTGAATGTTGAGGTTGTTGATGAATTTTTTGGTGTTTTTCATATTTGAGGTTGTTGTTGAATTTGTTTGTGTTTTTGAATGTTGAGGTTGTTGATGAATTTTTTGGTGTTTTCATTTTTGAGGTTTTTGATGAATTTGTTTGTGTTTCCATTGTTGCAGGTTTTTGTTGAATTTGTTTGTGTTTTTGAATGTTGAGGTTGTAGTTGAATTTGTTGGTGTTTTTCATTGTTGCGGTTTTTAATGAATTTGTTGGTGTTTTCCAATGTTGAGGTTATTGTTGAATTTGTTGGTGTTTTTGAATGTTGAGGTTGTGGTTGAATTTATTGGTGATTAACAATATTGAGGTTGTAGTTGAATTTTTTGATGCTTTTCAATGTTGAGGTTTTGAATTGGATCGTGCTTTGCAAAGTTGAGGTTGTTATTGAATATTTTGATGATTTTCAATGTTGAGATTGTTGTTGAATTTTCTGGTGTATTCAATGTTTTTTTTTGAATCTTGTATATTTCAATGTTGAGGTTGTTGTTGATTTTTTTTGTGTTTTTCATTGTTGAGGTTTTGGTTGAATTTGTTGTTGTTTTTGAATGTTGAGGTACTTGTTTTTATTGTTTGTTGTTTTTGAATGTTGAGGTTCTTGTTGAATTTTTTGGTGATTTTCAATGTTGAGGTTGTGGTTGAATTTGTTGGTGTTTTTCCATGTTGAGGTTGTTGTTGAATTTGTTGGTGATTTTCAATGTTCAGTTTGTTGTTGAATTTTTTGGTGTTTTTCATTGTTGAGGTTGTTGTTGTTGAATTTTTGGATGTTTTTCATTGTTGAATTTGTTGGTGATTTTCAATATTGAGGTTGTTGTTGAATTTGTTGGTGTTTTTCAATGTTGGGGTTGTTGTTGAATTTATTGGTGTTTTTCATTGTTGAGTTTGTTGTTGTACTTCTTGGAGTTCTTCAATGTTGAGGTTGTTGAATTTGTTGGTGCTTTTGAATGTTGAGGTTGTTGATGAATGTTTTGGTGTTTTTCATTGTTGAGGTTTTTGATGAATTTGTTGGTGTTTTCCATTGTTGAGTTTTTTGATGAATTTGATGGTGTTTTCCATTGTTGAGGTTTTTGTTGAATTTGTTGGTAATTAATTGAATTTTTTGATGCTATTCAATGTTGAGGTTTAGGAAGTGGATCGTGCTGTTCAAAGTTGAGGTTGTTGCTGAATATTTTGGTGTTTTTTAATGTTGAGTTTGTTGTTGAATTTTTTGGTGTATTCAATGTTTTTTTTTAATTTTTTTGTATTTGTCAAAATTGTGGTTGCAGTTGAATTTGTTGGTGTTTTTCATTGTTGAGTTTGTTATTCAAATTGTTGAAGTTTTTGAATGTTGAGGTTGCAGTTGAATTTTTTGGTGTTTTTCAAAGCTGAGGTTGTTGTTGAATTTGTTTGTGTATTTGAATGTTGAGGTTGTTAAATCTGTTGGTGTTTTTCAAAATTGAGGTTGTTGTTGAATTTTATAGGTGTTTTTCATTGTTGAGGTTTTTGTTGAATTTGATGGTCATTTTCAATATTGAGTTTGTTGTCGAATTTTTTGGTGTTTTTCATTGTTGTGGTAATTGTTGAAATTCTTGGAGTTTTTCAATGTTGAGGTTTTTATTGATTTTTTTCCTGTTTTTCTTCGTTGAGGTTGTTGTTGAACTTTTTGATGTTTTTCATTATTGAGGTTGTTGTTGAAATTGTTGTTGTTTTTTAATGTTGAGGTTATTGTTGAATTTTTTGGCGTTTTTCATTGTTGAGGATGTTGAATTTGTTGCTGTTTTTCAAAGTTGAGATTGTTGTTGAATTTTTTGGTGTTTTTTATTGTTGAGGTTTTGGTTGAATTTGTTGGTGTTTTTGAATTTTGAGGTTCTTGTTTTTATTTTTTGGTGTTTTTGAATGATAAGGTTTTGTTGAATTTTTTTGGTGTTTTTCATTGTTGAGTTTTTTGTTGAATTTTTAGATGTTTTTCATTGCTGAGGTTGTTGTAAAAATTGTTGGTGTTTTTGAATGTTGAGGTTGTTTTTGAAATTTTTGGTGGTTTTCATTGTTGAGGTTGTTATTGAATTTGTTGGAGTTTTTCAATGTTGAGGTTGTTGTATTTGTTGCTGTTTTTCAAAGTTGAGTTTGTTGTTGAATTTTTTGGTGTTTTTCATTGCTGCGGTTTTGCCAGTATTTGTAGGTGTTTTTGAATGTTAAGGTTGTTGTATTTATTTTTTTGGTGTTTTTGGATGTTGAGGTTGTTGTTGAATTTTTTGGTGTTTTTCATTGTTGAGGTTGTTGTGGAATTTTTTGGTGTTTTTCAATGTTGAGGTGTTTATTGATTTTTATTTGTGTTTTTCATTGATGAGGTTGTTGTTGAATTTTTTTGGTGTTTTTCATTGTTGATGATGTTGTTGAAATTTTTGATGTTAATCATTGCTGAGGTTGTTATTGTAATTGTTGGTGTTTTTCACTGTTGAGGTTGTTGTTGAATTTTTTGGTGCTTTTCATTGTTGAGGTTGTTGTTGAAATTCTTGGAGTTTTTCAATGTTGAGGTTTTTATTGATTTTTTTCCTGTTTTTCATCGTTGAGGTTGTTGTTGAACTTTTTGATGTTTTTCATTATTGAGGTTGTTGTTGAAATTGTTGTTGTTTTTTAATGTTGAGGTTATTGTTGAATTTTTTGGCGTTTTTCATTGTTGAGGATGTTGAATTTGTTGCTGTTTTTCAAAGTTGAGATTGTTGTTGAATTTTTTGGTGTTTTTTATTGTTGAGGTTTTGGTTGAATTTGTTGGTGTTTTTGAATTTTGAGGTTGTTGTTTTTATTTTTTGGTGTTTTTGAATGATAAGGTTTTGTTGAATTTTTTTGGTGTTTTTCATTGTTGAGGTTTTTGTTGAATTTTTAGATGGTTTTCATTGCTGAGGTTGTTGTAAAAATTGTTGATGTTTTTGAATGTTGAGGTTGTTGTTGAAATTTTTGGTGGTTTTCATTGTTGAGGTTGTTGTTGAATTTGTTGGAGTTTTTCAATGTTGAGGTTGTTGTTGAATTTGTTGGTATTTTTCAATGTTGAGGTTGTTGTATTTGTTGCTGTTTTTCAAAGTTGAGTTTGTTGTTGAATTTTTTGGTGTTTTTCATTGCTGCGGTTTTGCCAGTATTTGTAGGTGTTTTTGAATGTTAAGGTTGTTGTATTTATTATTTTGGTGTTTTTGGATGTTGAGGTTGTTGTTGAATTTTTTGGTGTTTTTCATTGTTGAGGTTGTTGTGGAATTTTTTGGTGTTTTTCAATGTTGAGGTGTTTATTGATTTTTATTTGTGTTTTTCATTGTTGAGGTTGTTGTTGAATTTTTTTGGTGTTTTTCATTGTTGAAGATGTTGTTCAAATTTTTGATGTTAATCATTGCTGAGGTTGTTATTGAAATTGTTGGTGTTTTTGACTGTTGAGGTTGTTGTTGAATTTTTTGGTGCTTTTCATTGTTGAGGTTGTTGTTGAATTTGTTGGAGTTTTTCAATGTTGAGGTTGTTGTTGAATTTGTTAGCGTTTTTCAATGTTGAGGTTGTTGAATTTGCTGGTGATTTTCAAAGTTGAGGTTGTTGTTGAATTTTTTGGTGTTTTTCATTGTTGAGGTTTTTGTGGAATTTTTTGGTGTTTTTCAATGTTGAGGTGTTTATTGATTTTTATTGGTGTTTTTCATTGTTGAGGTTGTTGTTGAATTTTTTTGGTCTTTTTCATTGTTGAGGATGTTGTTCAATTTTTTTAATGTTATTCATTGCTGAGGTTGTTGTTGAAATTGTTGGTGTTTTTGAATGTTTAGGTTGTTGTTGAATTTTTTGGTGCTTTTCATTGTTGAGGTTGTTGTTGAATTTGTTAGCGTTTTTCAATGTTGAGGTTGTTGAATTTGCTGGTGATTTTCAAAGTTGAGGTTGTTGTTGAATTTTCTGGTTTTTTTTATTGTTGAGGTTTTGGTTGAATTTGTTGGTGTTTTTGAATGTTGAGATTGTTGTTTTTATTTTTTGGTGTTTTTGAATGTTAAGGTTTTTGTTGAATTTTTATGGTGTTTTTCATTGTTGAGGTTGTTTATGGATTTGTTTGGTGTTTTTCATTGTTGAGGTTGTTGTTGAATTTTTTGATGTTTTTCATTGTTGAGCTTGTTGTTGAAATTGCTGGTGTTTGTGAATGTTGAGGTTGTTGAATTTTTTGACATTTTTCATTGCTGAGGTTGTTGTTGAATTTGTTGGTGATTTTCAGTGTTGAGGTTGTTGTATTTGTTGCTGTTTTTCAAAGTTGAGTTTGTTGTTGAATTTTTTGGTGTTTTTCATTGCTGCGGTTTAGCCAGTATTTGTAGGTGTTTTTGAATGTTAAGATTGTTGTATTTATTATTTTGGTGTTTTGGATGTTGAGGTTGTTGTTGAATTTTTTGGTGTTTTTCATTGTTGAGTTTGTTGTGGAATTTTTTGGTGTTTTTCAATGTTGAGGTGTTTATTGATTTTTATTTGTGTTTTTCATTGTTGAGGTTGTTGTTGAATTTTTTTGGTGTTTTTCATTGTTGAAGATGTTGTTGAAATTTTTGATGTTAATCATTGCTGAGGTTGTTATTGAAATTGTTGGTGTTTTTGACTGTTGAGGTTGTTGTTGAATTTTTTGGTGCTTTTCATTGTTGAGGTTGTTGTTGAATTTGTTGGAGTTTTTCAATGTTGAGGTTGTTGTTGAATTTATTTGGTGTTTTTCATTGTTGAGGTTGTTGTTGAATTTTTTGGTGTTTTTCAATTTTGAGGTTTTTATTGATTTTTTTGGTGTTTTTCATTGTTGAGGTTTTGGTTGAATTTGTTGGTGTTTTTGTTTGTTGAGGTTGCTGTTTTTATTTTTTTTTGTGTTATTGAATGTTAAGGTTGTTGTTGAATTTTATTGGTGTTTTTCATTGTTGAGGTTGTTGTTGAATTTTTAGATGTTATTCATTGCTAAGGTTGTTGTTGAAACTGTTGGTGTTCATGAATGTTGAGGTTGTTGTTGAATTTTTTGGAGTTTTTCACTGTTGAGGTTGTTGTTGAATTTGTGGGAGTTTTTCAATGTTGAGGTTGTTGTTCAATTTGTTGGAGTTTTCCAATGTTGGGATTGTTGTATTGGTTGGTGTTTTTCAATATTGTTGGAGCTTTTGAATGTTGAGGTTGTTGTATTTATATTTTGGTGTTTTTCATTGTTGAGGTTGTTGTGGAATTTTTTGGTGTTTTTCAATTTTGAGGTTTATATTGATTTTTTTGGTGTTTTTCATTGTTGAGGTCGTTGTTGAATTTATTTGGTGTTTTTCATTGTTGAGGTTGTTGTTGAATTTTTTGTTGTTTATCATTGCTGAGGTTGTTGTTGATAATGTTGATGTTTTTGAATGTTGAGTTGTTGATGAATTTGTTGGTGTTATTCATTGTTGAGGTTGTTGTTGAATATGTTGGAGTTTTTCAATGTTGAGGTTGTTGTTGAATTTGTTGGTGTTTTTCATTGTTGAGGTTGTTTAGATGTTTTTCATTGCTGAGGTTGTTGTTGAAATTGATGGTGTTTTTGAATGTTGAGGTTGTTGTGGAATTTTTTGGTGTTTTTCATTGTTGAGGATGTTGTGGAATTTTTTGGTGTTTTTCAATGTTGAGGTGTTTACTGATTTTTATTTGTGTTTTTCATTGTTGAGGTTGTTGTTGAATTTGATGGTGATTTTCAATATTGAGGTTGTTGTTGAATTTGTTGGTGTTTTTCAATGTTGAGGTTGTTGTTGAATTTTTTGGTGTTTTTCATTGTTGAGGTTGTTCTTGTGGAATTTTTTCATGTTTTTCATTGTTGAGGCTGTTGTTGAATTTGTTCGTGATTTTCAATAGTCAGGTCGTTGTTGAATTGGTTGGTGTTTTTCAATTTTGGGGTTGTTGTGGAACTTTTTGTTGATTTTCATTTTTGAGGCTGTTGTGGAATTTGTTCGTGTTAATTAATGTTGAGGTTGTTGTTGAATGTTTTGGTGTTTTTCATTGTTGAGGTTGTTGTTTTTGAATTTTTGGATGTTTTTCATTGTTGAGGTTGTTGTTGAATTTGATGGTGATTTTCAATATGAAGGTTGTTGTTGAATTTGTTTTTTTTTTTCAATTTTGAGGTTGTTGTTGAATTTGTTGGTGTTTTTCAATGTTGGAGTTGTTGTTGAATTTATTGGTGTTTTTCATTGTTGAGGTTGTTGTTGAATTTGTTGGTGTTGATTAATGTTGAGATTGTTGTTGAATGTTTTGGTGTTTTTCATTGTTGAGGTTGTTGTTGTTGAATTTTTGGATGTTTTTCATTGTTGAGGTTGTTGTTGAATTTGATGGTGATTTTCAATATTGAGGTTGTTGTTGAATTTGTTGGAGTTTTTCAATGTTGAGGTTGTTGTTGAATTTTTTGGTGTTATTCATTTTTGAGGTTTTCGTTGAGTTTGTTGGTGTTTTTGAATGTGGACGTTGTTGTTTTTATTTTTCGTTGTTTTTCATTGTTGAGGTTTTTGTTGAATTTGTTGGAGATTTTCAATGTTGATGTTGTTGATGAATTTGTAGGTGTTTTTTAATGTTGAGGTTGTTGAATTTGTTGGTTTTTTTCAAAGATGAGTTTGCTGTTGAATTTTTTGGTGTTTTTCATTGTTGAGGTTGTTGTTGAATTTTTGGATGTTTTTCATTGTTGAGGTTGTGGTTGAATTTGTTGGTGTTGATTAATGTTGAGGTTGTTGTTGAATGTTTTGGTGTTTTTCATTGTTGAGGTTGTTGTTTTTGAATTTTTGGATGTTTTTCATTGTTGAGGTTGTTGCTGAATTTGATGGTGATTTTCAATGTTGAGGTTGTTGTTGAAGTTGTTGGTGTTTTTCAATTTTGGGGTTGTTGTTGAACTTATTGTTGTTTTTCATTGTTGAGGCTGTTGTGGAATTTGTTGGTGTTGATTAATGTTGAGGTTGTTGTTGAATGTTTTGGTGTTTTTCATTGTTGAGGTTGTTGTTTTTGAATTTTTGGATGTTTTTCATTGTTGAGCTTGTTGTTGAATTTGATGGTGATTTTCAATATGAAGGTTGTTGTTGAATTTGTTTTTTTTTTTCAATTTTGAGGTTGTTGTTGAATTTGTTGGTGTTTTTCAATGTTGGAGTTGTTGTTGAATTTATTGGTGTTTTTCATTGTTGAGGTTGTTGTTGAATTTGTTGGTGTTGATTAATGTTGAGATTGTTGTTGAATGTTTTGGTGTTTTTCATTGTTGAGGTTGTTGTTGTTGAATTTTTGGATGTTTTTCATTATTGAGGTTGTTGTTGAATTTGATGGTGATTTTCAATATTGAGGTTGTTGTTGAATTTGTTGGAGTTTTTCAATGTTGAGGTTGTTGTTGAATTTTTTGGTGTTATTCATTGTTGAGGTTGTTGTTGTATTTGTTGCCGTTTTTCAATGTTGAGTTTGTTGAATTTGTTGGTGTTTTTCAAATTTTTGGTTGTTGTTGAATTTTATGGTGTTTTTCATTGTTGAGGTTTTGGTTGAATTTGTTGTTGTTTTTGAATTTTGAGGTTGTTGTTTTTATTTTTTGGTGTTTTTGAATGTTAAGGTTTTTGTTGAATTTTTTTGGTGTTTTTCATTGTTGAGGTTGTTGTTGAATTTTTAGATGTTTTTCATTGCTGAGGTTGTTGTTGAAATTGATTTGTTTTTGAATGTTGAGGTTGTTGTATGTGTTGCTGTTTTTCTAAGTTGAGTTTGTTGTTGAAATTGTTGGTGTTTTTCATTGATGAGGTTTTGCCAGTATTTGTTGGTGTTTTTGAATGTTGAGGTTGTTGTATTTATTTTTTTTTTGTTTTTCAATGTTCAGGTTGTTGTTGAATTTTTTGTTGTTTTTCATTGTTGAGGTTTTCGTTGTATTTGTTGGTGTTTTTGAATGTTGAGGTTGTTGTTTTTATTTTTCGGTGTTTTTCATTGCTGAGGTTTTTGTTGAATTTGTTGGAGATTTTCAATGTTGAGGTTGTTGTTGAATTTGTTGGTGTTTTTTAATGTTGAGGTTGTTGAATTTGTTGGTTTTTTTCAAAGATGAATTTGTTGATTAATTTTTAGGCGTTTTTCATTGTTGAGGTTGTTGTTGTAGAATTATTGGATGTTTTGCATTGTTGAGGTTGTTGTTGAATTTGTTGGTGATTTTCAATATTGAAGTTGTTGTTGAATTTGTTGGTGTTTTTCATTGTTGGAGTTGTTGCTGAATTTTTCGGTGTTTTTCATTGTTGAGGTTGTTGTGGAATTTGCTGGTGTTTTTCAATGTTGAGGTTGTTGTATTAATTTTTTGGTGTTTTTGAATGTTGAGGTTGTTGTTGAATTTTTTGGTGTTTTTCAATGTTGAGGATGTTGTTGAATTTTTTGATGTTAACCATTGCTGAGGTTGTTGTTGAAATTGTTGGTGTTTTTGAATGTTGAGGTTGTTTTTGATTTTCTGGGTTTGTTTCATTGTTGAGGCCGTTGTTGAATTTTTTGGTCTTTTTCAATGTTGAGGATGTTGTTGAATTTTTTGATGTTAATCATTGCGGAGGTTGTTGTTTAAATTGTTGGTGTTTTTGAAAGTTGAGGTTGTTGTTGAATTTTTTGGTGCTTTTCATTGTTGAGGTTGTTGTTGAATTTATTGGAATTTTTCAATGTTGAGGTTGTTTTTGATTTTTTGGGTTTGCTTCATTGTTGAGGCCGTTGTTGATTTTTTTGGTGTTTTTCATTGTTGAGGTTGTTGTTGAATTTTTTGACGATTTTCATTGCTGAGGTTGTTGTTGAATTTGATGGTGTTTTTGAATGCTGAGGTTGTTGTTGAATTTTTTTGAGTTTTTCATTGTTGAGGTTGTTGTTGAATAAGTTGGTGTCTTTCTATGTTGAGGTTGTTGAATTTGTTGGTGTTTTTCAGCGTAGAGTTTTTTGATGAATTTTTTGGTGTTTTTCATTTTTGAGGTTTTCGTTGAGTTTGTTGGTGTTTTTGAATGTGGACGTTGTTGTTTTTATTTTTCGTTGTTTTTCATTGTTGAGGTTTTTGTTGAATTTGTTGGAGATTTTCAATGTTGATGTTGTTGATGAATTTGTAGGTGTTTTTTAATGTTGAGGTTGTTGAATTTGTTGGTTTTTTTCAAAGATGAGTTTGCTGTTGAATTTTTTGGTGTTTTTCATTGTTGAGGTTGTTGTTGAATTTTTGGATGTTTTTCATTGTTGAGGTTGTGGTTGAATTTGTTGGTGTTGATTAATGTTGAGGTTGTTGTTGAATGTTTTGGTGTTTTTCATTGTTGAGGTTGTTGTTTTTGAATTTTTGGATGTTTTTCATTGTTGAGGTTGTTGCTGAATTTGATGGTGATTTTCAATGTTGAGGTTGTTGTTGAAGTTGTTGGTGTTTTTCAATTTTGGGGTTGTTGTTGAACTTATTGTTGTTTTTCATTGTTGAGGCTGTTGTGGAATTTGTTGGTGTTGATTAATGTTGAGGTTGTTGTTGAATGTTTTGGTGTTTTTCATTGTTGAGGTTGTTGTTTTTGAATTTTTGGATGTTTTTCATTGTTGAGGTTGTTGTTGAATTTGATGGTGATTTTCAATATGAAGGTTGTTGTTGAATTTGTTTTTTTTTCAATTTTGAGGTTGTTGTTGAATTTGTTGGTGTTTTTCAATGTTGGAGTTGTTGTTGAATTTATTGGTGTTTTTCATTGTTGAGGTTGTTGTTGAATTTGTTGGTGTTGATTAATGTTGAGATTGTTGTTGAATGTTTTGGTGTTTTTCATTGTTGAGGTTGTTGTTGTTGAATTTTTGGATGTTTTTCATTGTTGAGGTTGTTGTTGAATTTGATGGTGATTTTCAATATTGAGGTTGTTGTTGAATTTGTTGGAGTTTTTCAATGTTGAGGTTGTTGTTGAATTTTTTGGTGTTATTCATTGTTGAGGTTGTTGTTGTATTTGTTGCCGTTTTTCAATGTTGAGTTTGTTGAATTTGTTGGTGTTTTTCAAATTTTTGGTTGTTGTTGAATTTTATGGTGTTTTTCATTGTTGAGGTTTTGGTTGAATTTGTTGTTGTTTTTGAATTTTGAGGTTGTTGTTTTTATTTTTTGGTGTTTTTGAATGTTAAGGTTTTTGTTGAATTTTTTTGGTGTTTTTCATTGTTGAGGTTGTTGTTGAATTTTTAGATGTTTTTCATTGCTGAGGTTGTTGTTGAAATTGATTTGTTTTTGAATGTTGAGGTTGTTGTATGTGTTGCTGTTTTTCTAAGTTGAGTTTGTTGTTGAAATTGTTGGTGTTTTTCATTGATGAGGTTTTGCCAGTATTTGTTGGTGTTTTTGAATGTTGAGGTTGTTGTATTTATTTTTTTTTTGTTTTTCAATGTTCAGGTTGTTGTTGAATTTTTTGTTGTTTTTCATTGTTGAGGTTTTCGTTGTATTTGTTGGTGTTTTTGAATGTTGAGGTTGTTGTTTTTATTTTTCGGTGTTTTTCATTGCTGAGGTTTTTGTTGAATTTGTTGGAGATTTTCAATGTTGAGGTTGTTGTTGAATTTGTTGGTGTTTTTTAATGTTGAGGTTGTTGAATTTGTTGGTTTTTTTCAAAGATGAATTTGTTGATTAATTTTTAGGCGTTTTTCATTGTTGAGGTTGTTGTTGTAGAATTATTGGATGTTTTGCATTGTTGAGGTTGTTGTTGAATTTGTTGGTGATTTTCAATATTGAAGTTGTTGTTGAATTTGTTGGTGTTTTTCATTGTTGGAGTTGTTGCTGAATTTTTCGGTGTTTTTCATTGTTGAGGTTGTTGTGGAATTTGCTGGTGTTTTTCAATGTTGAGGTTGTTGTATTAATTTTTTGGTGTTTTTGAATGTTGAGGTTGTTGTTGAATTTTTTGGTGTTTTTCAATGTTGAGGATGTTGTTGAATTTTTTGATGTTAACCATTGCTGAGGTTGTTGTTGAAATTGTTGGTGTTTTTGAATGTTGAGGTTGTTTTTGATTTTCTGGGTTTGTTTCATTGTTGAGGCCGTTGTTGAATTTTTTGGTGTTTTTCATTGTTGAGGTTGTTGTTGAATTTTTTGACGATTTTCATTGCTGAGGTTGTTGTTGAAAATGTTGGTGTTTTTGAATGTTGAGGTTGTTGTTGAATTTTTTTGCCGTTTTTCATTGTTGAGGAAGTTGTTGAATTTGTTGGAGTTTTTCTATGTTGAGGTTGTTGTTGAATTTGTTGGCGTTTTTCAATGTTGAGTTTGTTGAATTTGTTGGTGTTTTTCAAATTTTTGGTTGTTGTTGAATTTTTTGGTGTATTTCATTGTTGAGGTTTTGGTTGAATTTGTTGGTGTTTTTGAATTTTGAGGTTGTTGTTTTTATTTTTTGGTGTTTTTGAATGTTAAGGTTTTTGTTGAATTTTTTTGGTGTTTTTCATTGTTGAGGTTGTTGTTGAATTTTTAGATGTTTTTCATTGCTGAGGTTGTTGTTGAAATTGATGGTGTTTTTGAATGTTGAGGTTGTTGTGGAATTTTTTGGTGTTTTTCATTGTTGAGGATGTTGTGGAATTTTTTGGTGTTTTTCAATGTTGAGGTGTTTACTGATTTTTATTTGTGTTTTTCATTGTTGAGGTTGTTGTTGAATTTGATGGTGATTTTCAATATTGAGGTTGTTGTTGAATTTGTTGGTGTTTTTCAATGTTGAGGTTGTTGTTGAATTTTTTGGTGTTTTTCATTGTTGAGGTTGTTCTTGTGGAATTTTTTCATGTTTTTCATTGTTGAGGCTGTTGTTGAATTTGTTCGTGATTTTCAATAGTCAGGTCGTTGTTGAATTGGTTGGTGTTTTTCAATTTTGGGGTTGTTGTGGAACTTTTTGTTGATTTTCATTTTTGAGGCTGTTGTGGAATTTGTTCGTGTTAATTAATGTTGAGGTTGTTGTTGAATGTTTTGGTGTTTTTCATTGTTGAGGTTGTTGTTTTTGAATTTTTGGATGTTTTTCATTGTTGAGGTTGTTGTTGAATTTGATGGTGATTTTCAATATGAAGGTTGTTGTTGAATTTGTTTTTTTTTCAATTTTGAGGTTGTTGTTGAATTTGTTGGTGTTTTTCAATGTTGGAGTTGTTGTTGAATTTATTGGTGTTTTTCATTGTTGAGGTTGTTGTTGAATTTGTTGGTGTTGATTAATGTTGAGATTGTTGTTGAATGTTTTGGTGTTTTTCATTGTTGAGGTTGTTGTTGTTGAATTTTTGGATGTTTTTCATTGTTGAGGTTGTTGTTGAATTTGATGGTGATTTTCAATATTGAGGTTGTTGTTGAATTTGTTGGAGTTTTTCAATGTTGAGGTTGTTGTTGAATTTTTTGGTGTTATTCATTTTTGAGGTTTTCGTTGAGTTTGTTGGTGTTTTTGAATGTGGACGTTGTTGTTTTTATTTTTCGTTGTTTTTCATTGTTGAGGTTTTTGTTGAATTTGTTGGAGATTTTCAATGTTGATGTTGTTGATGAATTTGTAGGTGTTTTTTAATGTTGAGGTTGTTGAATTTGTTGGTTTTTTTCAAAGATGAGTTTGCTGTTGAATTTTTTGGTGTTTTTCATTGTTGAGGTTGTTGTTGAATTTTTGGATGTTTTTCATTGTTGAGGTTGTGGTTGAATTTGTTGGTGTTGATTAATGTTGAGGTTGTTGTTGAATGTTTTGGTGTTTTTCATTGTTGAGGTTGTTGTTTTTGAATTTTTGGATGTTTTTCATTGTTGAGGTTGTTGCTGAATTTGATGGTGATTTTCAATGTTGAGGTTGTTGTTGAAGTTGTTGGTGTTTTTCAATTTTGGGGTTGTTGTTGAACTTATTGTTGTTTTTCATTGTTGAGGCTGTTGTGGAATTTGTTGGTGTTGATTAATGTTGAGGTTGTTGTTGAATGTTTTGGTGTTTTTCATTGTTGAGGTTGTTGTTTTTGAATTTTTGGATGTTTTTCATTGTTGAGCTTGTTGTTGAATTTGATGGTGATTTTCAATATGAAGGTTGTTGTTGAATTTGTTTTTTTTTTTCAATTTTGAGGTTGTTGTTGAATTTGTTGGTGTTTTTCAATGTTGGAGTTGTTGTTGAATTTATTGGTGTTTTTCATTGTTGAGGTTGTTGTTGAATTTGTTGGTGTTGATTAATGTTGAGATTGTTGTTGAATGTTTTGGTGTTTTTCATTGTTGAGGTTGTTGTTGTTGAATTTTTGGATGTTTTTCATTGTTGAGGTTGTTGTTGAATTTGATGGTGATTTTCAATATTGAGGTTGTTGTTGAATTTGTTGGAGTTTTTCAATGTTGAGGTTGTTGTTGAATTTTTTGGTGTTATTCATTGTTGAGGTTGTTGTTGTATTTGTTGCCGTTTTTCAATGTTGAGTTTGTTGAATTTGTTGGTGTTTTTCAAATTTTTGGTTGTTGTTGAATTTTATGGTGTTTTTCATTGTTGAGGTTTTGGTTGAATTTGTTGTTGTTTTTGAATTTTGAGGTTGTTGTTTTTATTTTTTGGTGTTTTTGAATGTTAAGGTTTTTGTTGAATTTTTTTGGTGTTTTTCATTGTTGAGGTTGTTGTTGAATTTTTAGATGTTTTTCATTGCTGAGGTTGTTGTTGAAATTGATTTGTTTTTGAATGTTGAGGTTGTTGTATGTGTTGCTGTTTTTCTAAGTTGAGTTTGTTGTTGAAATTGTTGGTGTTTTTCATTGATGAGGTTTTGCCAGTATTTGTTGGTGTTTTTGAATGTTGAGGTTGTTGTATTTATTTTTTTTTTGTTTTTCAATGTTCAGGTTGTTGTTGAATTTTTTGTTGTTTTTCATTGTTGAGGTTTTCGTTGTATTTGTTGGTGTTTTTGAATGTTGAGGTTGTTGTTTTTATTTTTCGGTGTTTTTCATTGCTGAGGTTTTTGTTGAATTTGTTGGAGATTTTCAATGTTGAGGTTGTTGTTGAATTTGTTGGTGTTTTTTAATGTTGAGGTTGTTGAATTTGTTGGTTTTTTTCAAAGATGAATTTGTTGATTAATTTTTAGGCGTTTTTCATTGTTGAGGTTGTTGTTGTAGAATTATTGGATGTTTTGCATTGTTGAGGTTGTTGTTGAATTTGTTGGTGATTTTCAATATTGAAGTTGTTGTTGAATTTGTTGGTGTTTTTCATTGTTGGAGTTGTTGCTGAATTTTTCGGTGTTTTTCATTGTTGAGGTTGTTGTGGAATTTGCTGGTGTTTTTCAATGTTGAGGTTGTTGTATTAATTTTTTGGTGTTTTTGAATGTTGAGGTTGTTGTTGAATTTTTTGGTGTTTTTCAATGTTGAGGATGTTGTTGAATTTTTTGATGTTAACCATTGCTGAGGTTGTTGTTGAAATTGTTGGTGTTTTTGAATGTTGAGGTTGTTTTTGATTTTCTGGGTTTGTTTCATTGTTGAGGCCGTTGTTGAATTTTTTGGTGTTTTTCATTGTTGAGGTTGTTGTTGAATTTTTTGACGATTTTCATTGCTGAGGTTGTTGTTGAAAATGTTGGTGTTTTTGAATGTTGAGGTTGTTGTTGAATTTTTTTGCCGTTTTTCATTGTTGAGGAAGTTGTTGAATTTGTTGGAGTTTTTCTATGTTGAGGTTGTTGTTGAATTTGTTGGCGTTTTTCAATGTTGAGTTTGTTGAATTTGTTGGTGTTTTTCAAATTTTTGGTTGTTGTTGAATTTTTTGGTGTATTTCATTGTTGAGGTTTTGGTTGAATTTGTTGGTGTTTTTGAATTTTGAGGTTGTTGTTTTTATTTTTTGGTGTTTTTGAATGTTAAGGTTTTTGTTGAATTTTTTTGGTGTTTTTCATTGTTGAGGTTGTTGTTGAATTTTTAGATGTTTTTCATTGCTGAGGTTGTTGTTGAAATTGATGGTGTTTTTGAATGTTGAGGTTGTTGTGGAATTTTTTGGTGTTTTTCATTGTTGAGGATGTTGTGGAATTTTTTGGTGTTTTTCAATGTTGAGGTGTTTACTGATTTTTATTTGTGTTTTTCATTGTTGAGGTTGTTGTTGAATTTGATGGTGATTTTCAATATTGAGGTTGTTGTTGAATTTGTTGGTGTTTTTCAATGTTGAGGTTGTTGTTGAATTTTTTGGTGTTTTTCATTGTTGAGGTTGTTCTTGTGGAATTTTTTCATGTTTTTCATTGTTGAGGCTGTTGTTGAATTTGTTCGTGATTTTCAATAGTCAGGTCGTTGTTGAATTGGTTGGTGTTTTTCAATTTTGGGGTTGTTGTGGAACTTTTTGTTGATTTTCATTTTTGAGGCTGTTGTGGAATTTGTTCGTGTTAATTAATGTTGAGGTTGTTGTTGAATGTTTTGGTGTTTTTCATTGTTGAGGTTGTTGTTTTTGAATTTTTGGATGTTTTTCATTGTTGAGCTTGTTGTTGAATTTGATGGTGATTTTCAATATGAAGGTTGTTGTTGAATTTGTTTTTTTTTTTCAATTTTGAGGTTGTTGTTGAATTTGTTGGTGTTTTTCAATGTTGGAGTTGTTGTTGAATTTATTGGTGTTTTTCATTGTTGAGGTTGTTGTTGAATTTGTTGGTGTTGATTAATGTTGAGATTGTTGTTGAATGTTTTGGTGTTTTTCATTGTTGAGGTTGTTGTTGTTGAATTTTTGGATGTTTTTCATTGTTGAGGTTGTTGTTGAATTTGATGGTGATTTTCAATATTGAGGTTGTTGTTGAATTTGTTGGAGTTTTTCAATGTTGAGGTTGTTGTTGAATTTTTTGGTGTTATTCATTTTTGAGGTTTTCGTTGAGTTTGTTGGTGTTTTTGAATGTGGACGTTGTTGTTTTTATTTTTCGTTGTTTTTCATTGTTGAGGTTTTTGTTGAATTTGTTGGAGATTTTCAATGTTGATGTTGTTGATGAATTTGTAGGTGTTTTTTAATGTTGAGGTTGTTGAATTTGTTGGTTTTTTTCAAAGATGAGTTTGCTGTTGAATTTTTTGGTGTTTTTCATTGTTGAGGTTGTTGTTGAATTTTTGGATGTTTTTCATTGTTGAGGTTGTGGTTGAATTTGTTGGTGTTGATTAATGTTGAGGTTGTTGTTGAATGTTTTGGTGTTTTTCATTGTTGAGGTTGTTGTTTTTGAATTTTTGGATGTTTTTCATTGTTGAGGTTGTTGCTGAATTTGATGGTGATTTTCAATGTTGAGGTTGTTGTTGAAGTTGTTGGTGTTTTTCAATTTTGGGGTTGTTGTTGAACTTATTGTTGTTTTTCATTGTTGAGGCTGTTGTGGAATTTGTTGGTGTTGATTAATGTTGAGGTTGTTGTTGAATGTTTTGGTGTTTTTCATTGTTGAGGTTGTTGTTTTTGAATTTTTGGATGTTTTTCATTGTTGAGCTTGTTGTTGAATTTGATGGTGATTTTCAATATGAAGGTTGTTGTTGAATTTGTTTTTTTTTTTCAATTTTGAGGTTGTTGTTGAATTTGTTGGTGTTTTTCAATGTTGGAGTTGTTGTTGAATTTATTGGTGTTTTTCATTGTTGAGGTTGTTGTTGAATTTGTTGGTGTTGATTAATGTTGAGATTGTTGTTGAATGTTTTGGTGTTTTTCATTGTTGAGGTTGTTGTTGTTGAATTTTTGGATGTTTTTCATTATTGAGGTTGTTGTTGAATTTGATGGTGATTTTCAATATTGAGGTTGTTGTTGAATTTGTTGGAGTTTTTCAATGTTGAGGTTGTTGTTGAATTTTTTGGTGTTATTCATTGTTGAGGTTGTTGTTGTATTTGTTGCCGTTTTTCAATGTTGAGTTTGTTGAATTTGTTGGTGTTTTTCAAATTTTTGGTTGTTGTTGAATTTTATGGTGTTTTTCATTGTTGAGGTTTTGGTTGAATTTGTTGTTGTTTTTGAATTTTGAGGTTGTTGTTTTTATTTTTTGGTGTTTTTGAATGTTAAGGTTTTTGTTGAATTTTTTTGGTGTTTTTCATTGTTGAGGTTGTTGTTGAATTTTTAGATGTTTTTCATTGCTGAGGTTGTTGTTGAAATTGATTTGTTTTTGAATGTTGAGGTTGTTGTATGTGTTGCTGTTTTTCTAAGTTGAGTTTGTTGTTGAAATTGTTGGTGTTTTTCATTGATGAGGTTTTGCCAGTATTTGTTGGTGTTTTTGAATGTTGAGGTTGTTGTATTTATTTTTTTTTTGTTTTTCAATGTTCAGGTTGTTGTTGAATTTTTTGTTGTTTTTCATTGTTGAGGTTTTCGTTGTATTTGTTGGTGTTTTTGAATGTTGAGGTTGTTGTTTTTATTTTTCGGTGTTTTTCATTGCTGAGGTTTTTGTTGAATTTGTTGGAGATTTTCAATGTTGAGGTTGTTGTTGAATTTGTTGGTGTTTTTTAATGTTGAGGTTGTTGAATTTGTTGGTTTTTTTCAAAGATGAATTTGTTGATTAATTTTTAGGCGTTTTTCATTGTTGAGGTTGTTGTTGTAGAATTATTGGATGTTTTGCATTGTTGAGGTTGTTGTTGAATTTGTTGGTGATTTTCAATATTGAAGTTGTTGTTGAATTTGTTGGTGTTTTTCATTGTTGGAGTTGTTGCTGAATTTTTCGGTGTTTTTCATTGTTGAGGTTGTTGTGGAATTTGCTGGTGTTTTTCAATGTTGAGGTTGTTGTATTAATTTTTTGGTGTTTTTGAATGTTGAGGTTGTTGTTGAATTTTTTGGTGTTTTTCAATGTTGAGGATGTTGTTGAATTTTTTGATGTTAACCATTGCTGAGGTTGTTGTTGAAATTGTTGGTGTTTTTGAATGTTGAGGTTGTTTTTGATTTTCTGGGTTTGTTTCATTGTTGAGGCCGTTGTTGAATTTTTTGGTGTTTTTCATTGTTGAGGTTGTTGTTGAATTTTTTGACGATTTTCATTGCTGAGGTTGTTGTTGAAAATGTTGGTGTTTTTGAATGTTGAGGTTGTTGTTGAATTTTTTTGCCGTTTTTCATTGTTGAGGAAGTTGTTGAATTTGTTGGAGTTTTTCTATGTTGAGGTTGTTGTTGAATTTGTTGGCGTTTTTCAATGTTGAGTTTGTTGAATTTGTTGGTGTTTTTCAAATTTTTGGTTGTTGTTGAATTTTTTGGTGTATTTCATTGTTGAGGTTTTGGTTGAATTTGTTGGTGTTTTTGAATTTTGAGGTTGTTGTTTTTATTTTTTGGTGTTTTTGAATGTTAAGGTTTTTGTTGAATTTTTTTGGTGTTTTTCATTGTTGAGGTTGTTGTTGAATTTTTAGATGTTTTTCATTGCTGAGGTTGTTGTTGAAATTGATGGTGTTTTTGAATGTTGAGGTTGTTGTGGAATTTTTTGGTGTTTTTCATTGTTGAGGATGTTGTGGAATTTTTTGGTGTTTTTCAATGTTGAGGTGTTTACTGATTTTTATTTGTGTTTTTCATTGTTGAGGTTGTTGTTGAATTTGATGGTGATTTTCAATATTGAGGTTGTTGTTGAATTTGTTGGTGTTTTTCAATGTTGAGGTTGTTGTTGAATTTTTTGGTGTTTTTCATTGTTGAGGTTGTTCTTGTGGAATTTTTTCATGTTTTTCATTGTTGAGGCTGTTGTTGAATTTGTTCGTGATTTTCAATAGTCAGGTCGTTGTTGAATTGGTTGGTGTTTTTCAATTTTGGGGTTGTTGTGGAACTTTTTGTTGATTTTCATTTTTGAGGCTGTTGTGGAATTTGTTCGTGTTAATTAATGTTGAGGTTGTTGTTGAATGTTTTGGTGTTTTTCATTGTTGAGGTTGTTGTTTTTGAATTTTTGGATGTTTTTCATTGTTGAGGTTGTTGTTGAATTTGATGGTGATTTTCAATATGAAGGTTGTTGTTGAATTTGTTTTTTTTTTTCAATTTTGAGGTTGTTGTTGAATTTGTTGGTGTTTTTCAATGTTGGAGTTGTTGTTGAATTTATTGGTGTTTTTCATTGTTGAGGTTGTTGTTGAATTTGTTGGTGTTGATTAATGTTGAGATTGTTGTTGAATGTTTTGGTGTTTTTCATTGTTGAGGTTGTTGTTGTTGAATTTTTGGATGTTTTTCATTGTTGAGGTTGTTGTTGAATTTGATGGTGATTTTCAATATTGAGGTTGTTGTTGAATTTGTTGGAGTTTTTCAATGTTGAGGTTGTTGTTGAATTTTTTGGTGTTATTCATTGTTGAGGTTGTTGTTGTATTTGTTGCCGTTTTTCAATGTTGAGTTTGTTGAATTTGTTGGTGTTTTTCAAATTTTTGGTTGTTGTTGAATTTTATGGTGTTTTTCATTGTTGAGGTTTTGGTTGAATTTGTTGTTGTTTTTGAATTTTGAGGTTGTTGTTTTTATTTTTTGGTGTTTTTGAATGTTAAGGTTTTTGTTGAATTTTTTTGGTGTTTTTCATTGTTGAGGTTGTTGTTGAATTTTTAGATGTTTTTCATTGCTGAGGTTGTTGTTGAAATTGATTTGTTTTTGAATGTTGAGGTTGTTGTATGTGTTGCTGTTTTTCTAAGTTGAGTTTGTTGTTGAAATTGTTGGTGTTTTTCATTGATGAGGTTTTGCCAGTATTTGTTGGTGTTTTTGAATGTTGAGGTTGTTGTATTTATTTTTTTTTTGTTTTTCAATGTTCAGGTTGTTGTTGAATTTTTTGTTGTTTTTCATTGTTGAGGTTTTCGTTGTATTTGTTGGTGTTTTTGAATGTTGAGGTTGTTGTTTTTATTTTTCGGTGTTTTTCATTGCTGAGGTTTTTGTTGAATTTGTTGGAGATTTTCAATGTTGAGGTTGTTGTTGAATTTGTTGGTGTTTTTTAATGTTGAGGTTGTTGAATTTGTTGGTTTTTTTCAAAGATGAATTTGTTGATTAATTTTTAGGCGTTTTTCATTGTTGAGGTTGTTGTTGTAGAATTATTGGATGTTTTGCATTGTTGAGGTTGTTGATGAATTTGTTGGTGATTTTCAATATTGAAGTTGTTGTTGAATTTGTTGGTGTTTTTCATTGTTGGAGTTGTTGCTGAATTTTTCGGTGTTTTTCATTGTTGAGGTTGTTGTGGAATTTGCTGGTGTTTTTCAATGTTGAGGTTGTTGTATTAAATTTTTGGTGTTTTTGAATGTTGAGGTTGTTGTTGAATTTTTTGGTGTTTTTCAATGTTGAGGATGTTGTTGAATTTTTTGATGTTAACCATTGCTGAGGTTGTTGTTGAAATTGTTGGTGTTTTTGAATGTTGAGGTTGTTTTTGATTTTCTGGGTTTGTTTCATTGTTGAGGCCGTTGTTGAATTTTTTGGTGTTTTTCATTGTTGAGGTTGTTGTTGAATTTTTTGACGATTTTCATTGCTGAGGTTGTTGTTGAAAATGTTGGTGTTTTTGAATGTTGAGGTTGTTGTTGAATTTTTTTGCCGTTTTTCATTGTTGAGGAAGTTGTTGAATTTGTTGGAGTTTTTCTATGTTGAGGTTGTTGTTGAATTTGTTGGCGTTTTTCAATGTTGAGTTTGTTGAATTTGTTGGTGTTTTTCAAATTTTTGGTTGTTGTTGAATTTTTTGGTGTATTTCATTGTTGAGGTTTTGGTTGAATTTGTTGGTGTTTTTGAATTTTGAGGTTGTTGTTTTTATTTTTTGGTGTTTTTGAATGTTAAGGTTTTTGTTGAATTTTTTTGGTGTTTTTCATTGTTGAGGTTGTTGTTGAATTTTTAGATGTTTTTCATTGCTGAGGTTGTTGTTGAAATTGATGGTGTTTTTGAATGTTGAGGTTGTTGTGGAATTTTTTGGTGTTTTTCATTGTTGAGGATGTTGTGGAATTTTTTGGTGTTTTTCAATGTTGAGGTGTTTACTGATTTTTATTTGTGTTTTTCATTGTTGAGGTTGTTGTTGAATTTGATGGTGATTTTCAATATTGAGGTTGTTGTTGAATTTGTTGGTGTTTTTCAATGTTGAGGTTGTTGTTGAATTTTTTGGTGTTTTTCATTGTTGAGGTTGTTCTTGTGGAATTTTTTCATGTTTTTCATTGTTGAGGCTGTTGTTGAATTTGTTCGTGATTTTCAATAGTCAGGTCGTTGTTGAATTGGTTGGTGTTTTTCAATTTTGGGGTTGTTGTGGAACTTTTTGTTGATTTTCATTTTTGAGGCTGTTGTGGAATTTGTTCGTGTTAATTAATGTTGAGGTTGTTGTTGAATGTTTTGGTGTTTTTCATTGTTGAGGTTGTTGTTTTTGAATTTTTGGATGTTTTTCATTGTTGAGGTTGTTGTTGAATTTGATTGTGATTTTCAATATGAAGGTTGTTGTTGAATTTGTGGGTGTTTTTCAATGTTGAGGTTGTTGTTGAATTTTTTGGTGTTTTTCATTGTTGAGGTTGTTGTTGAATTTGTTGGTGTTGATTAATGTTGAGATTGTTGTTGAATGTTTTGGTGTTTTTCATTGTTGAGGTTGTTGTTGTTGAATTTTTGGATGTTTTTCATTGTTGAGGTTGTTGTTGAATTTGATGGTGATTTTCAATATTGAGGTTGTTGTTGAATTTGTTGGAGTTTTTCAATGTTGAGGTTGTTGTTGAATTTTTTGGTGTTATTCATTGTTGAGGTTGTTGTTGTATTTGTTGCCGTTTTTCAATGTTGAGTTTGTTGAATTTGTTGGTGTTTTTCAAATTTTTGGTTGTTGTTGAATTTTATGGTGTTTTTCATTGTTGAGGTTTTGGTTGAATTTGTTGTTGTTTTTGAATTTTGAGGTTGTTGTTTTTATTTTTTGGTGTTTTTGAATGTTAAGGTTTTTGTTGAATTTTTTTGGTGTTTTTCATTGTTGAGGTTGTTGTTGAATTTTTAGATGTTTTTCATTGCTGAGGTTGTTGTTGAAATTGATTTGTTTTTGAATGTTGAGGTTGTTGTATGTGTTGCTGTTTTTCTAAGTTGAGTTTGTTGTTGAAATTGTTGGTGTTTTTCATTGATGAGGTTTTGCCAGTATTTGTTGGTGTTTTTGAATGTTGAGGTTGTTGTATTTATTTTTTTTTTGTTTTTCAATGTTCAGGTTGTTGTTGAATTTTTTGTTGTTTTTCATTGTTGAGGTTTTCGTTGTATTTGTTGGTGTTTTTGAATGTTGAGGTTGTTGTTTTTATTTTTCGGTGTTTTTCATTGCTGAGGTTTTTGTTGAATTTGTTGGAGATTTTCAATGTTGAGGTTGTTGTTGAATTTGTTGGTGTTTTTTAATGTTGAGGTTGTTGAATTTGTTGGTTTTTTTCAAAGATGAATTTGTTGATTAATTTTTAGGCGTTTTTCATTGTTGAGGTTGTTGTTGTAGAATTATTGGATGTTTTGCATTGTTGAGGTTGTTGTTGAATTTGTTGGTGATTTTCAATATTGAAGTTGTTGTTGAATTTGTTGGTGTTTTTCATTGTTGGAGTTGTTGCTGAATTTTTCGGTGTTTTTCATTGTTGAGGTTGTTGTGGAATTTGCTGGTGTTTTTCAATGTTGAGGTTGTTGTATTAATTTTTTGGTGTTTTTGAATGTTGAGGTTGTTGTTGAATTTTTTGGTGTTTTTCAATGTTGAGGATGTTGTTGAATTTTTTGATGTTAACCATTGCTGAGGTTGTTGTTGAAATTGTTGGTGTTTTTGAATGTTGAGGTTGTTTTTGATTTTCTGGGTTTGTTTCATTGTTGAGGCCGTTGTTGAATTTTTTGGTGTTTTTCATTGTTGAGGTTGTTGTTGAATTTTTTGACGATTTTCATTGCTGAGGTTGTTGTTGAAAATGTTGGTGTTTTTGAATGTTGAGGTTGTTGTTGAATTTTTTTGCCGTTTTTCATTGTTGAGGAAGTTGTTGAATTTGTTGGAGTTTTTCTATGTTGAGGTTGTTGTTGAATTTGTTGGCGTTTTTCAATGTTGAGTTTGTTGAATTTGTTGGTGTTTTTCAAATTTTTGGTTGTTGTTGAATTTTTTGGTGTATTTCATTGTTGAGGTTTTGGTTGAATTTGTTGGTGTTTTTGAATTTTGAGGTTGTTGTTTTTATTTTTTGGTGTTTTTGAATGTTAAGGTTTTTGTTGAATTTTTTTGGTGTTTTTCATTGTTGAGGTTGTTGTTGAATTTTTAGATGTTTTTCATTGCTGAGGTTGTTGTTGAAATTGATGGTGTTTTTGAATGTTGAGGTTGTTGTGGAATTTTTTGGTGTTTTTCATTGTTGAGGATGTTGTGGAATTTTTTGGTGTTTTTCAATGTTGAGGTGTTTACTGATTTTTATTTGTGTTTTTCATTGTTGAGGTTGTTCGAATTTGATGGTGATTTTCAATATTGAGGTTGTTGTTGAATTTGTTGGTGTTTTTCAATGTTGAGGTTGTTGTTGAATTTTTTGGTGTTTTTCATTGTTGAGGTTGTTCTTGTGGAATTTTTTCATGTTTTTCATTGTTGAGGCTGTTGTTGAATTTGTTCGTGATTTTCAATAGTCAGGTCGTTGTTGAATTGGTTGGTGTTTTTCAATTTTGGGGTTGTTGTGGAACTTTTTGTTGATTTTCATTTTTGAGGCTGTTGTGGAATTTGTTCGTGTTAATTAATGTTGAGGTTGTTGTTGAATGTTTTGGTGTTTTTCATTGTTGAGGTTGTTGTTTTTGAATTTTTGGATGTTTTTCATTGTTGAGGTTGTTGTTGAATTTGATTGTGATTTTCAATATGAAGGTTGTTGTTGAATTTGTGGGTGTTTTTCAATGTTGAGGTTGTTGTTGAATTTTTTGGTGTTTTTCATTGTTGAGGTTGTTGTTGAATTTGTTGGTGTTGATTAATGTTGAGATTGTTGTTGAATGTTTTGGTGTTTTTCATTGTTGAGGTTGTTGTTGTTGAATTTTTGGATGTTTTTCATTGTTGAGGTTGTTGTTGAATTTGATGGTGATTTTCAATATTGAGGTTGTTGTTGAATTTGTTGGAGTTTTTCAATGTTGAGGTTGTTGTTGAATTTTTTGGTGTTATTCATTGTTGAGGTTGTTGTTGTATTTGTTGCCGTTTTTCAATGTTGAGTTTGTTGAATTTGTTGGTGTTTTTCAAATTTTTGGTTGTTCTTGAATTTTATGGTGTTTTTCATTGTTGAGGTTTTGGTTGAATTTGTTGTTGTTTTTGAATTTTGAGGTTGTTGTTTTTATTTTTTGGTGTTTTTGAATGTTAAGGTTTTTGTTGAATTTTTTTGGTGTTTTTCATTGTTGAGGTTGTTGTTGAATTTTTAGATGTTTTTCATTGCTGAGGTTGTTGTTGAAATTGATTTGTTTTTGAATGTTGAGGTTGTTGTATGTGTTGCTGTTTTTCTAAGTTGAGTTTGTTGTTGAAATTGTTGGTGTTTTTCATTGATGAGGTTTTGCCAGTATTTGTTGGTGTTTTTGAATGTTGAGGTTGTTGTATTTATTTTTTTTTTGTTTTTCAATGTTCAGGTTGTTGTTGAATTTTTTGTTGTTTTTCATTGTTGAGGTTTTCGTTGTATTTGTTGGTGTTTTTGAATGTTGAGGTTGTTGTTTTTATTTTTCGGTGTTTTTCATTGCTGAGGTTTTTGTTGAATTTGTTGGAGATTTTCAATGTTGAGGTTGTTGTTGAATTTGTTGGTGTTTTTTAATGTTGAGGTTGTTGAATTTGTTGGTTTTTTTCAAAGATGAATTTGTTGATTAATTTTTAGGCGTTTTTCATTGTTGAGGTTGTTGTTGTAGAATTATTGGATGTTTTGCATTGTTGAGGTTGTTGTTGAATTTGTTGGTGATTTTCAATATTGAAGTTGTTGTTGAATTTGTTGGTGTTTTTCATTGTTGGAGTTGTTGCTGAATTTTTCGGTGTTTTTCATTGTTGAGGTTGTTGTGGAATTTGCTGGTGTTTTTCAATGTTGAGGTTGTTGTATTAATTTTTTGGTGTTTTTGAATGTTGAGGTTGTTGTTGAATTTTTTGGTGTTTTTCAATGTTGAGGATGTTGTTGAATTTTTTGATGTTAACCATTGCTGAGGTTGTTGTTGAAATTGTTGGTGTTTTTGAATGTTGAGGTTGTTTTTGATTTTCTGGGTTTGTTTCATTGTTGAGGCCGTTGTTGAATTTTTTGGTGTTTTTCATTGTTGAGGTTGTTGTTGAATTTTTTGACGATTTTCATTGCTGAGGTTGTTGTTGAAAATGTTGGTGTTTTTGAATGTTGAGGTTGTTGTTGAATTTTTTTGCCGTTTTTCATTGTTGAGGAAGTTGTTGAATTTGTTGGAGTTTTTCTATGTTGAGGTTGTTGTTGAATTTGTTGGCGTTTTTCAATGTTGAGTTTGTTGAATTTGTTGGTGTTTTTCAAATTTTTGGTTGTTGTTGAATTTTTTGGTGTATTTCATTGTTGAGGTTTTGGTTGAATTTGTTGGTGTTTTTGAATTTTGAGGTTGTTGTTTTTATTTTTTGGTGTTTTTGAATGTTAAGGTTTTTGTTGAATTTTTTTGGTGTTTTTCATTGTTGAGGTTGTTGTTGAATTTTTAGATGTTTTTCATTGCTGAGGTTGTTGTTGAAATTGATGGTGTTTTTGAATGTTGAGGTTGTTGTGGAATTTTTTGGTGTTTTTCATTGTTGAGGATGTTGTGGAATTTTTTGGTGTTTTTCAATGTTGAGGTGTTTACTGATTTTTATTTGTGTTTTTCATTGTTGAGGTTGTTGTTGAATTTGATGGTGATTTTCAATATTGAGGTTGTTGTTGAATTTGTTGGTGTTTTTCAATGTTGAGGTTGTTGTTGAATTTTTTGGTGTTTTTCATTGTTGAGGTTGTTCTTGTGGAATTTTTTCATGTTTTTCATTGTTGAGGCTGTTGTTGAATTTGTTCGTGATTTTCAATAGTCAGGTCGTTGTTGAATTGGTTGGTGTTTTTCAATTTTGGGGTTGTTGTGGAACTTTTTGTTGATTTTCATTTTTGAGGCTGTTGTGGAATTTGTTCGTGTTAATTAATGTTGAGGTTGTTGTTGAATGTTTTGGTGTTTTTCATTGTTGAGGTTGTTGTTTTTGAATTTTTGGATGTTTTTCATTGTTGAGGTTGTTGTTGAATTTGATGGTGATTTTCAATATGAAGGTTGTTGTTGAATTTGTTTTTTTTTCAATTTTGAGGTTGTTGTTGAATTTGTTGGTGTTTTTCAATGTTGGAGTTGTTGTTGAATTTATTGGTGTTTTTCATTGTTGAGGTTGTTGTTGAATTTGTTGGTGTTGATTAATGTTGAGATTGTTGTTGAATGTTTTGGTGTTTTTCATTGTTGAGGTTGTTGTTGTTGAATTTTTGGATGTTTTTCATTGTTGAGGTTGTTGTTGAATTTGATGGTGATTTTCAATATTGAGGTTGTTGTTGAATTTGTTGGAGTTTTTCAATGTTGAGGTTGTTGTTGAATTTTTTGGTGTTATTCATTGTTGAGGTTGTTGTTGTATTTGTTGCCGTTTTTCAATGTTGAGTTTGTTGAATTTGTTGGTGTTTTTCAAATTTTTGGTTGTTGTTGAATTTTATGGTGTTTTTCATTGTTGAGGTTTTGGTTGAATTTGTTGTTGTTTTTGAATTTTGAGGTTGTTGTTTTTATTTTTTGGTGTTTTTGAATGTTAAGGTTTTTGTTGAATTTTTTTGGTGTTTTTCATTGTTGAGGTTGTTGTTGAATTTTTAGATGTTTTTCATTGCTGAGGTTGTTGTTGAAATTGATTTGTTTTTGAATGTTGAGGTTGTTGTATGTGTTGCTGTTTTTCTAAGTTGAGTTTGTTGTTGAAATTGTTGGTGTTTTTCATTGATGAGGTTTTGCCAGTATTTGTTGGTGTTTTTGAATGTTGAGGTTGTTGTATTTATTTTTTTTTTGTTTTTCAATGTTCAGGTTGTTGTTGAATTTTTTGTTGTTTTTCATTGTTGAGGTTTTCGTTGTATTTGTTGGTGTTTTTGAATGTTGAGGTTGTTGTTTTTATTTTTCGGTGTTTTTCATTGCTGAGGTTTTTGTTGAATTTGTTGGAGATTTTCAATGTTGAGGTTGTTGTTGAATTTGTTGGTGTTTTTTAATGTTGAGGTTGTTGAATTTGTTGGTTTTTTTCAAAGATGAATTTGTTGATTAATTTTTAGGCGTTTTTCATTGTTGAGGTTGTTGTTGTAGAATTATTGGATGTTTTGCATTGTTGAGGTTGTTGTTGAATTTGTTGGTGATTTTCAATATTGAAGTTGTTGTTGAATTTGTTGGTGTTTTTCATTGTTGGAGTTGTTGCTGAATTTTTCGGTGTTTTTCATTGTTGAGGTTGTTGTGGAATTTGCTGGTGTTTTTCAATGTTGAGGTTGTTGTATTAATTTTTTGGTGTTTTTGAATGTTGAGGTTGTTGTTGAATTTTTTGGTGTTTTTCAATGTTGAGGATGTTGTTGAATTTTTTGATGTTAACCATTGCTGAGGTTGTTGTTGAAATTGTTGGTGTTTTTGAATGTTGAGGTTGTTTTTGATTTTCTGGGTTTGTTTCATTGTTGAGGCCGTTGTTGAATTTTTTGGTGTTTTTCATTGTTGAGGTTGTTGTTGAATTTTTTGACGATTTTCATTGCTGAGGTTGTTGTTGAAAATGTTGGTGTTTTTGAATGTTGAGGTTGTTGTTGAATTTTTTTTGCCGTTTTTCATTGTTGAGGAAGTTGTTGAATTTGTTGGAGTTTTTCTATGTTGAGGTTGTTGTTGAATTTGTTGGCGTTTTTCAATGTTGAGTTTGTTGAATTTGTTGGTGTTTTTCAAATTTTTGGTTGTTGTTGAATTTTTTGGTGTATTTCATTGTTGAGGTTTTGGTTGAATTTGTTGGTGTTTTTGAATTTTGAGGTTGTTGTTTTTATTTTTTGGTGTTTTTGAATGTTAAGGTTTTTGTTGAATTTTTTTGGTGTTTTTCATTGTTGAGGTTGTTGTTGAATTTTTAGATGTTTTTCATTGCTGAGGTTGTTGTTGAAATTGATGGTGTTTTTGAATGTTGAGGTTGTTGTGGAATTTTTTGGTGTTTTTCATTGTTGAGGATGTTGTGGAATTTTTTGGTGTTTTTCAATGTTGAGGTGTTTACTGATTTTTATTTGTGTTTTTCATTGTTGAGGTTGTTGTTGAATTTGATGGTGATTTTCAATATTGAGGTTGTTGTTGAATTTGTTGGTGTTTTTCAATGTTGAGGTTGTTGTTGAATTTTTTGGTGTTTTTCATTGTTGAGGTTGTTCTTGTGGAATTTTTTCATGTTTTTCATTGTTGAGGCTGTTGTTGAATTTGTTCGTGATTTTCAATAGTCAGGTCGTTGTTGAATTGGTTGGTGTTTTTCAATTTTGGGGTTGTTGTGGAACTTTTTGTTGTTTTTCATTTTTGAGGCTGTTGTGGAATTTGTTCGTGTTAATTAATGTTGAGGTTGTTGTTGAATGTTTTGATGTTTTTCATTGTTGAGGTTGTTGTTTTTGAATTTTTGGATGTTTTTCATTGTTGAGGTTGTTGTTGAATTTGATTGTGATTTTCAATATGAAGGTTGTTGTTGAATTTGTGGGTGTTTTTCAATGTTGAGGTTGTTGTTGAATTTTTTGGTGTTTTTCATTGTTGAGGTTGTTATTGAATTTGTTGGTGTTGATTAATGTTGAGGTTGTTGTTGAATGTTTTGGTGTTTTTCATTGTTGAGGTTGTTGTTTTTGAATTTTTGGATGTTTTTCATTGTTGAGGTTGTTGTTGAATTTGATGGTGATTTTCAATATTGAGGTTGTTGTTGAATTTGTTGGTGTTTTTCAATGTTGAGGTTGTTGTTGAATTTTTTGGTGTTTTTCATTGTTGAGGTTGTTCTTGTGGAATTTTTTCATGTTTTTCATTGTTGAGGCTGTTGTTGAATTTGTTCGTGATTTTCAATAGTCAGGTCGTAGTTGAATTGGTTGGTGTTTTTCAATTTTGGGGTTGTTGTGGAACTTTTTGTTGATTTTCATTTTTGAGGCTGTTGTGGAATTTGTTCGTGTTAATTAATGTTGAGGTTGTTGTTGAATGTTTTGGTGTTTTTCATTGTTGAGGTTGTTGTTTTTGAATTTTTGGATGTTTTTCATTGTTGAGGTTGTTGTTGAATTTGATTGTGATTTTCAATATGAAGGTTGTTGTTGAATTTGTGGGTGTTTTTCAATGTTGAGGTTGTTGTTGAATTTTTTGGTGTTTTTCATTGTTGAGGTTGTTGTTGTTGAATTTTTTCATGTTTTTCATTGTTGAGGTAGTTGTTGCATTTTTTGGTGATTTTCAATATTGAGTTTGTTGTTGAATTTGCTGCTGTTTTTCAATTTTGGGGCTGTTGTTGAATTTTTTGGTGTTTTTCATTGTTGAGGTTGTTGTGGAATTTCTTGGAGTTCTTCAATGTTGAGGTTGTTGAATTTGTTGGAGTTTTTGGATGTTGAGGTTGTAGTTGAATTTTTTGGTATTTTTCATTGTTGTGGTTGTTGATGAATTTGTTGGTGGTTTCCATTGTTGAGGTTTTCGTTGAATTCGTTAGTGATTAACAATATTGAGGTTGTAGTTGAATTTTTTGGTGCTTTTCAATGTTGAGGTTTTGGAATTGGATCGTGTTTTTCAAAGTTTAGGTTGTTTCTGCATATTTTGGTGTTTTTAAATGCTGAGGTTGTTGTTGAATTTTTTGGTGTATTCAATCTTTTTTTTAAAATCTTTTTGTATTTTTAAAATTAAGGTTGCTGTTGAATTTGTTGGTGTTTTTCATTGTTGAGGTTGTTATTGAAATTGTTGGAGTTTTTCAATTTTGAGGTTGCCGTTGAATTTGTTGGTGTTTTTCAAAGCTGAGGTTGTTGTTGAATTTGTTGGTGTATTTGAAAGTTGCGGTTGTTAAATCAGTTGGTGTTTTTGCAAAATTGAGGTTGTTGTTGAATTTTTTGGTGTATTTCATTGTTGAGGCTTTTGTTGAATTTGATGGTGATTTTCAATGTTGAGGTTGTTGTTGAATTTTTTGACGATTTTCATTGCTGTGGTTGTTGTTGAATTTGATGGTGTTTTTGAATGCTGAGATTGTTGTTGAATTTTTTGGTGTTTTTCATTGTTCAGGTTGTTGTTGAATAAGTTGGTGTCTTTCAATGTTGAGGTTGTTGAAATTGTTGGTGTTGTTCAAAGTAGAGGTTTTTGATGAATTTTTTGGTGTTTTTCGTTTTTGAGGTTTTCGTTGAGTTTGTTGGTGTTTTTGAATGTGGACGTTGTTGTTTTTATTTTTCGTTGTTTTTCATTGTTGAGGTTTTTGTTGAATTTGTTGGAGATTTTCAATGTTGAGGTTGTTGATGAATTTGTAGGTGTTTTTTAATGTTGAGGTTGTTGAATTTGTTGGTTTTTTTCAAAGATGAGTTTGCTGTTGAATTTTTTGGTGTTTTTCATTGTTGAGGTTGTTGTTGTTGAATTTTTGGATGTTTTCCATTGTTGAGGTTGGGGTTGAATTTATTGGTGTTTTTCAATGTTGGGGTTGTTGTTGAATTTTTTGGTGTTTTTCATTGTTGAGGTTGTTGTTGAATTTGTTGGTGTTGATTAATGTTGAGGTTGTTGTTGAATGTTTTGGTGTTTTTCATTGTTGAGGTTGTTGTTTTTGAATTTTTGGATGTTTTTCATTGTTGAGGTTGTTGTTGAATAAGTTGGTGTCTTTCAATGTTGAGGTTGTTGAATTTGTTGGTGTTTTTCAAAGTAGAGGTTTTTGATGAATTTTTTGGTGTTTTTCGTTTTTGAGGTTTTCGTTGAGTTTGTTGGTGTTTTTGAATCTGGACGTTGTTGTTTTTATTTTTCGTTGTTTTTCATTGTTGAGGTTTTTGTTGAATTTGTTGGAGATTTTCAATGTTGAGGTTGTTGATGAATTTGTAGGTGTTTTTTAATGTTGAGGTTGTTGAATTTGTTGGTTTTTTTCAAAGATGCGTTTGCTGTTGAATTTTTTGGTGTTATTCATTGTTGAGGTTGTTGTTGTTGAATTTTTGGATGTTTTTCATTGTTGAGGTTGTGGTTGAATTTGTTGGTGTTTTTCAATGTTGGAGTTGTTGTTGAATTTTTTTGGTGTTTTTCATTGTTGAGGTTGTTGTTGAATTTGTTGGTGTTGATTAATGTTGAGGTTGTTGTTGAATGTTTTGGTGTTTTTCATTGTTGAGGTTGTAGTTTTTGAAATTTTGTATTTTTTGCATTGTTGAGGTTGTTGTTGAATTTGATGGTGATTTTCAATATTGAGGTTGTTGTTGAATTTGTTGGTGTTTTTCAATGTTGAGGATGTTGTTGAATTTTTTGGTGTTTTTCATTGTTGAGGTTGTTGTTGAATTTTTTCATGTTTTTCATTGTTGAGGCTGTTGTTGCATTTTTTGGTGATTTTCAATATTGAGTTTGTTGTTGAATTTGCTGTTGTTTTTCAATTTTGGGGTTGTTGTTGAATTTATTGGTGTTTTTCATTGTTGAGGTTGTTGTGGAATTTCTTGGAGTTCTTCAATGTTGAGGTTGTTGAATTTGTTGGAGTTTTTGGATGTTGAGGTTGTAGTTGAATTTGTTGGTATTTTTCATTGTTGAGGTTGTTGATGAATTTGTTGGTGGTTTCCATTGTTGAGGTTTTTGTTGAATTCGTTAGTGATTAACAATATTGAGGTTGTAGTTGAATTTTTTGGTGCTTTTCAATGTTGAGGTTTTGGAATTGGATCGTGTTTTTCAAAGTTTAGGTTGTTTTTGAATATTTTGGTGTTTTTCAATGCTGAGGTTGTTGTTGAATTTTTTGGTGTATTCAATCATTTTTTAAAAAATCTTTTTGTATTTTTCAAATTGAGGTTGCTGTTGAATTTGTTGGTATTTTTCATTGTTGAGGTTGTTATTGAAATTGTTGGAGTTTTTCAATTTTGAGGTTGCCGTTGAATTTGTTGGTGTTTTTCAAAGCTGAGGTTGTTGTTGAATTTGTTGGTGTATTTGAAAGTTGCGGTTGTTAAATCTGTTGGTGTTTTTTCAAAATTGAGGTTGTTGTTGAATTTTTTGGTGTATTTCATTGTTGAGATTTTTGTTGAATTTGATGGTGATTTTCAATGCTGTGTTTGTTGTCGAATTTTTTGGTGCTTTTCATTGTTGTGGTTGTTGTTGAAATTGTTGATGTTTTTGAATGTTGAGGTTGTTGTTGAATTTTTTGGTGTTATTGAATGTTGAGGTTTTTGTTGAATTTTATGGTGTTTTTCATTGTTGAGGTTGTTGTTGAATTTTTTGGTGTTTTTCAATGTTGAGGTTTTTGTTGAATTTGTTGGAGTTTTTGAATTTTGAGGTTGTTGTTGAATTTGTTGGTGTTTTTCAATGTTGAGGTTGTTGTTGAATTTTTTGGTGTTTTTCGTGGTTGAGGTTGTTGATGAATTTTTTGATGATTTTCATTGCTGAGGTTGCAGTTGAATTTGTTGGTGATTTTCAAAGCAGAGGTTGTTGTTGAATTTATTGGTGTATTTGGATGTTGAGGTTGTTAAATCTGTTTTTGTTTTTCAAAATTGAGGTTGTTGTTGAATTTTATTTGTGATTTTCATTGTTGAGGTTTTTGTTGAATTTTTTTGGTTTTTTTCATTGTTGAGGATGTTGTTGAATTTTTTGATGTTTTTCATTATTGATGTTGTTGTTGAAATTGTTGGTGTATTTGAATGTTGAGGTTGTTGTTGAATTTTTTGCCGTTTTTCATTGTTGAGGAAGTTGTTGAATTTGTTGGAGTTTTTCAATGCTGAGGTTGTTGTTGAATTTGTTGGCGTTTTTCAATGTTGAGTTTGTTGAATTTGTTGGTGTTTTTCAAATTTGAGGTTGTTGTTGAATTTTTTAGTGTTTTTCATTGTTGAGGTTTTGGTTGAATTTGTTGGTGTTTTTGAATGTTGAGGTTGTTGAATTTGTTGGTTTTTTTCAAAGATGAATTTGTTGATTAATTTTTAGGCGTTTTTCATTGTTGAGGTTGTTGTTGTAGAATTATTGGATGTTTTGCATTGTTGAGGTTGTTGTTGAATTTGTTGGTGATTTTCAATATTGAAGTTGTTGTTGAATTTGTTGGTGTTTTTCATTGTTGGAGTTGTTGCTGAATTTTTCGGTGTTTTTCATTGTTGAGGTTGTTGTGGAATTTGCTGGTGTTTTTCAATGTTGAGGTTGTTGTATTAATTTTTTGGTGTTTTTGAATGTTGAGGTTGTTGTTGAATTTTTTGGTGTTTTTCAATGTTGAGGATGTTGTTGAATTTTTTGATGTTAACCATTGCTGAGGTTGTTGTTGAAATTGTTGGTGTTTTTGAATGTTGAGGTTGTTTTTGATTTTCTGGGTTTGTTTCATTGTTGAGGCCGTTGTTGAATTTTTTGGTGTTTTTCATTGTTGAGGTTGTTGTTGAATTTTTTGACGATTTTCATTGCTGAGGTTGTTGTTGAAAATGTTGGTGTTTTTGAATGTTGAGGTTGTTGTTGAATTTTTTTGCCGTTTTTCATTGTTGAGGAAGTTGTTGAATTTGTTGGAGTTTTTCTATGTTGAGGTTGTTGTTGAATTTGTTGGCGTTTTTCAATGTTGAGTTTGTTGAATTTGTTGGTGTTTTTCAAATTTTTGGTTGTTGTTGAATTTTTTGGTGTATTTCATTGTTGAGGTTTTGGTTGAATTTGTTGGTGTTTTTGAATTTTGAGGTTGTTGTTTTTATTTTTTGGTGTTTTTGAATGTTAAGGTTTTTGTTGAATTTTTTTGGTGTTTTTCATTGTTGAGGTTGTTGTTGAATTTTTAGATGTTTTTCATTGCTGAGGTTGTTGTTGAAATTGATGGTGTTTTTGAATGTTGAGGTTGTTGTGGAATTTTTTGGTGTTTTTCATTGTTGAGGATGTTGTGGAATTTTTTGGTGTTTTTCAATGTTGAGGTGTTTACTGATTTTTATTTGTGTTTTTCATTGTTGAGGTTGTTGTTGAATTTGATGGTGATTTTCAATATTGAGGTTGTTGTTGAATTTGTTGGTGTTTTTCAATGTTGAGGTTGTTGTTGAATTTTTTGGTGTTTTTCATTGTTGAGGTTGTTCTTGTGGAATTTTTTCATGTTTTTCATTGTTGAGGCTGTTGTTGAATTTGTTCGTGATTTTCAATAGTCAGGTCGTTGTTGAATTGGTTGGTGTTTTTCAATTTTGGGGTTGTTGTGGAACTTTTTGTTGATTTTCATTTTTGAGGCTGTTGTGGAATTTGTTCGTGTTAATTAATGTTGAGGTTGTTGTTGAATGTTTTGGTGTTTTTCATTGTTGAGGTTGTTGTTTTTGAATTTTTGGATGTTTTTCATTGTTGAGGTTGTTGTTGAATTTGATTGTGATTTTCAATATGAAGGTTGTTGTTGAATTTGTGGGTGTTTTTCAATGTTGAGGTTGTTGTTGAATTTTTTGGTGTTTTTCATTGTTGAGGTTGTTATTGAATTTGTTGGTGTTGATTAATGTTGAGGTTGTTGTTGAATGTTTTGGTGTTTTTCATTGTTGAGGTTGTTGTTTTTGAATTTTTGGATGTTTTTCATTGTTGAGGTTGTTGTTGAATTTGATGGTGATTTTCAATATTGAGGTTGTTGTTGAATTTGTTGGTGTTTTTCAATGTTGAGGTTGTTGTTGAATTTTTTGGTGTTTTTCATTGTTGAGGTTGTTCTTGTGGAATTTTTTCATGTTTTTCATTGTTGAGGCTGTTGTTGAATTTGTTCGTGATTTTCAATAGTCAGGTCGTTGTTGAATTGGTTGGTGTTTTTCAATTTTGGGGTTGTTGTGGAACTTTTTGTTGATTTTCATTTTTGAGGCTGTTGTGGAATTTGTTCGTGTTAATTAATGTTGAGGTTGTTGTTGAATGTTTTGGTGTTTTTCATTGTTGAGGTTGTTGTTTTTGAATTTTTGGATGTTTTTCATTGTTGAGGTTGTTGTTGAATTTGATTGTGATTTTCAATATGAAGGTTGTTGTTGAATTTGTGGGTGTTTTTCAATGTTGAGGTTGTTGTTGAATTTTTTGGTGTTTTTCATTGTTGAGGTTGTTGTTGAATTTGTTGGTGTTGATTAATGTTGAGATTGTTGTTGAATGTTTTGGTGTTTTTCATTGTTGAGGTTGTTGTTGTTGAATTTTTGGATGTTTTTCATTGTTGAGGTTGTTGTTGAATTTGATGGTGATTTTCAATATTGAGGTTGTTGTTGAATTTGTTGGAGTTTTTCAATGTTGAGGTTGTTGTTGAATTTTTTGGTGTTATTCATTGTTGAGGTTGTTGTTGTATTTGTTGCCGTTTTTCAATGTTGAGTTTGTTGAATTTGTTGGTGTTTTTCAAATTTTTGGTTGTTGTTGAATTTTATGGTGTTTTTCATTGTTGAGGTTTTGGTTGAATTTGTTGTTGTTTTTGAATTTTGAGGTTGTTGTTTTTATTTTTTGGTGTTTTTGAATGTTAAGGTTTTTGTTGAATTTTTTTGGTGTTTTTCATTGTTGAGGTTGTTGTTGAATTTTTAGATGTTTTTCATTGCTGAGGTTGTTGTTGAAATTGATTTGTTTTTGAATGTTGAGGTTGTTGTATGTGTTGCTGTTTTTCTAAGTTGAGTTTGTTGTTGAAATTGTTGGTGTTTTTCATTGATGAGGTTTTGCCAGTATTTGTTGGTGTTTTTGAATGTTGAGGTTGTTGTATTTATTTTTTTTTTGTTTTTCAATGTTCAGGTTGTTGTTGAATTTTTTGTTGTTTTTCATTGTTGAGGTTTTCGTTGTATTTGTTGGTGTTTTTGAATGTTGAGGTTGTTGTTTTTATTTTTCGGTGTTTTTCATTGCTGAGGTTTTTGTTGAATTTGTTGGAGATTTTCAATGTTGAGGTTGTTGTTGAATTTGTTGGTGTTTTTTAATGTTGAGGTTGTTGAATTTGTTGGTTTTTTTCAAAGATGAATTTGTTGATTAATTTTTAGGCGTTTTTCATTGTTGAGGTTGTTGTTGTAGAATTATTGGATGTTTTGCATTGTTGAGGTTGTTGTTGAATTTGTTGGTGATTTTCAATATTGAAGTTGTTGTTGAATTTGTTGGTGTTTTTCATTGTTGGAGTTGTTGCTGAATTTTTCGGTGTTTTTCATTGTTGAGGTTGTTGTGGAATTTGCTGGTGTTTTTCAATGTTGAGGTTGTTGTATTAATTTTTTGGTGTTTTTGAATGTTGAGGTTGTTGTTGAATTTTTTGGTGTTTTTCAATGTTGAGGATGTTGTTGAATTTTTTGATGTTAACCATTGCTGAGGTTGTTGTTGAAATTGTTGGTGTTTTTGAATGTTGAGGTTGTTTTTGATTTTCTGGGTTTGTTTCATTGTTGAGGCCGTTGTTGAATTTTTTGGTGTTTTTCATTGTTGAGGTTGTTGTTGAATTTTTTGACGATTTTCATTGCTGAGGTTGTTGTTGAAAATGTTGGTGTTTTTGAATGTTGAGGTTGTTGTTGAATTTTTTTGCCGTTTTTCATTGTTGAGGAAGTTGTTGAATTTGTTGGAGTTTTTCTATGTTGAGGTTGTTGTTGAATTTGTTGGCGTTTTTCAATGTTGAGTTTGTTGAATTTGTTGGTGTTTTTCAAATTTTTGGTTGTTGTTGAATTTTTTGGTGTATTTCATTGTTGAGGTTTTGGTTGAATTTGTTGGTGTTTTTGAATTTTGAGGTTGTTGTTTTTATTTTTTGGTGTTTTTGAATGTTAAGGTTTTTGTTGAATTTTTTTGGTGTTTTTCATTGTTGAGGTTGTTGTTGAATTTTTAGATGTTTTTCATTGCTGAGGTTGTTGTTGAAATTGATGGTGTTTTTGAATGTTGAGGTTGTTGTGGAATTTTTTGGTGTTTTTCATTGTTGAGGATGTTGTGGAATTTTTTGGTGTTTTTCAATGTTGAGGTGTTTACTGATTTTTATTTGTGTTTTTCATTGTTGAGGTTGTTGTTGAATTTGATGGTGATTTTCAATATTGAGGTTGTTGTTGAATTTGTTGGTGTTTTTCAATGTTGAGGTTGTTGTTGAATTTTTTGGTGTTTTTCATTGTTGAGGTTGTTCTTGTGGAATTTTTTCATGTTTTTCATTGTTGAGGCTGTTGTTGAATTTGTTCGTGATTTTCAATAGTCAGGTCGTTGTTGAATTGGTTGGTGTTTTTCAATTTTGGGGTTGTTGTGGAACTTTTTGTTGATTTTCATTTTTGAGGCTGTTGTGGAATTTGTTCGTGTTAATTAATGTTGAGGTTGTTGTTGAATGTTTTGGTGTTTTTCATTGTTGAGGTTGTTGTTTTTGAATTTTTGGATGTTTTTCATTGTTGAGGTTGTTGTTGAATTTGATGGTGATTTTCAATATGAAGGTTGTTGTTGAATTTGTTTTTTTTTCAATTTTGAGGTTGTTGTTGAATTTGTTGGTGTTTTTCAATGTTGGAGTTGTTGTTGAATTTATTGGTGTTTTTCATTGTTGAGGTTGTTGTTGAATTTGTTGGTGTTGATTAATGTTGAGATTGTTGTTGAATGTTTTGGTGTTTTTCATTGTTGAGGTTGTTGTTGTTGAATTTTTGGATGTTTTTCATTGTTGAGGTTGTTGTTGAATTTGATGGTGATTTTCAATATTGAGGTTGTTGTTGAATTTGTTGGAGTTTTTCAATGTTGAGGTTGTTGTTGAATTTTTTGGTGTTATTCATTGTTGAGGTTGTTGTTGTATTTGTTGCCGTTTTTCAATGTTGAGTTTGTTGAATTTGTTGGTGTTTTTCAAATTTTTGGTTGTTGTTGAATTTTATGGTGTTTTTCATTGTTGAGGTTTTGGTTGAATTTGTTGTTGTTTTTGAATTTTGAGGTTGTTGTTTTTATTTTTTGGTGTTTTTGAATGTTAAGGTTTTTGTTGAATTTTTTTGGTGTTTTTCATTGTTGAGGTTGTTGTTGAATTTTTAGATGTTTTTCATTGCTGAGGTTGTTGTTGAAATTGATTTGTTTTTGAATGTTGAGGTTGTTGTATGTGTTGCTGTTTTTCTAAGTTGAGTTTGTTGTTGAAATTGTTGGTGTTTTTCATTGATGAGGTTTTGCCAGTATTTGTTGGTGTTTTTGAATGTTGAGGTTGTTGTATTTATTTTTTTTTTGTTTTTCAATGTTCAGGTTGTTGTTGAATTTTTTGTTGTTTTTCATTGTTGAGGTTTTCGTTGTATTTGTTGGTGTTTTTGAATGTTGAGGTTGTTGTTTTTATTTTTCGGTGTTTTTCATTGCTGAGGTTTTTGTTGAATTTGTTGGAGATTTTCAATGTTGAGGTTGTTGTTGAATTTGTTGGTGTTTTTTAATGTTGAGGTTGTTGAATTTGTTGGTTTTTTTCAAAGATGAATTTGTTGATTAATTTTTAGGCGTTTTTCATTGTTGAGGTTGTTGTTGTAGAATTATTGGATGTTTTGCATTGTTGAGGTTGTTGTTGAATTTGTTGGTGATTTTCAATATTGAAGTTGTTGTTGAATTTGTTGGTGTTTTTCATTGTTGGAGTTGTTGCTGAATTTTTCGGTGTTTTTCATTGTTGAGGTTGTTGTGGAATTTGCTGGTGTTTTTCAATGTTGAGGTTGTTGTATTAATTTTTTGGTGTTTTTGAATGTTGAGGTTGTTGTTGAATTTTTTGGTGTTTTTCAATGTTGAGGATGTTGTTGAATTTTTTGATGTTAACCATTGCTGAGGTTGTTGTTGAAATTGTTGGTGTTTTTGAATGTTGAGGTTGTTTTTGATTTTCTGGGTTTGTTTCATTGTTGAGGCCGTTGTTGAATTTTTTGGTGTTTTTCATTGTTGAGGTTGTTGTTGAATTTTTTGACGATTTTCATTGCTGAGGTTGTTGTTGAAAATGTTGGTGTTTTTGAATGTTGAGGTTGTTGTTGAATTTTTTTGCCGTTTTTCATTGTTGAGGAAGTTGTTGAATTTGTTGGAGTTTTTCTATGTTGAGGTTGTTGTTGAATTTGTTGGCGTTTTTCAATGTTGAGTTTGTTGAATTTGTTGGTGTTTTTCAAATTTTTGGTTGTTGTTGAATTTTTTGGTGTATTTCATTGTTGAGGTTTTGGTTGAATTTGTTGGTGTTTTTGAATTTTGAGGTTGTTGTTTTTATTTTTTGGTGTTTTTGAATGTTAAGGTTTTTGTTGAATTTTTTTGGTGTTTTTCATTGTTGAGGT
This sequence comes from Cetorhinus maximus, assembly GCF_964194155.1. Lineage (NCBI taxonomy): Eukaryota > Metazoa > Chordata > Chondrichthyes > Lamniformes > Cetorhinidae > Cetorhinus > Cetorhinus maximus. The sequence goes on along the minus strand of NW_027596164.1, from coordinate 125,105 downwards.
TGTTGTTGAATTTTTAGATGTTTTTCATTGCTGAGGTTGTTGTTGAAATTGATGGTGTTTTTGAATGTTGAGGTTGTTGTGGAATTTTTTGGTGTTTTTCATTGTTGAGGATGTTGTGGAATTTTTTGGTGTTTTTCAAAGTTGAGGTGTTTACTGATTTTTATTTGTGTTTTTCATTGTTGAGGTTGTTGTTGAATTTGATGGTGATTTTCAATATTGAGGTTGTTGTTGAATTTGTTGGTGTTTTTCAATGTTGAGGTTGTTGTTGAATTTTTTGGTGTTTTTCATTGTTGAGGTTGTTCTTGTGGAATTTTTTCATGTTTTTCATTGTTGAGGCTGTTGTTGAATTTGTTCGTGATTTTCAATAGTCAGGTCGTAGTTGAATTGGTTGGTGTTTTTCAATTTTGGGGTTGTTGTGGAACTTTTTGTTGATTTTCATTTTTGAGGCTGTTGTGGAATTTGTTCGTGTTAATTAATGTTGAGGTTGTTGTTGAATGTTTTGGTGTTTTTCATTGTTGAGGTTGTTGTTTTTGAATTTTTGGATGTTTTTCATTGTTGAGGTTGTTGTTGAATTTGATTGTGATTTTCAATATGAAGGTTGTTGTTGAATTTGTGGGTGTTTTTCAATGTTGAGGTTGTTGTTGAATTTTTTGGTGTTTTTCATTGTTGAGGTTGTTGTGGAATTTCTTGGAGTTCTTCAATGTTGAGGTTGTTGAATTTGTTGGAGTTTTTGGATGTTGAGGTTGTAGTTGAATTTGTTGGTATTTTTCATTGTTGAGGTTGTTGATGAATTTGTTGGTGGTTTCCATTGTTGAGGTTTTTGTTGAATTCGTTAGTGATTAACAATATTGAGGTTGTAGTTGAATTTTTTGGTGCTTTTCAATGTTGAGGTTTTGGAATTGGATCGTGTTTTTCAAAGTTTAGGTTGTTTTTGAATATTTTGGTGTTTTTCAATGCTGAGGTTGTTGTTGAATTTTTTGGTGTATTCAATCATTTTTTAAAAAATCTTTTTGTATTTTTCAAATTGAGGTTGCTGTTGAATTTGTTGGTATTTTTCATTGTTGAGGTTGTTATTGAAATTGTTGGAGTTTTTCAATTTTGAGGTTGCCGTTGAATTTGTTGGTGTTTTTCAAAGCTGAGGTTGTTGTTGAATTTGTTGGTGTATTTGAAAGTTGCGGTTGTTAAATCTGTTGGTGTTTTTTCAAAATTGAGGTTGTTGTTGAATTTTTTGGTGTATTTCATTGTTGAGATTTTTGTTGAATTTGATGGTGATTTTCAATGCTGTGTTTGTTGTCGAATTTTTTGGTGCTTTTCATTGTTGTGGTTGTTGTTGAAATTGTTGATGTTTTTGAATGTTGAGGTTGTTGTTGAATTTTTTGGTGTTATTGAATGTTGAGGTTTTTGTTGAATTTTATGGTGTTTTTCATTGTTGAGGTTGTTGTTGAATTTTTTGGTGTTTTTCAATGTTGAGGTTTTTGTTGAATTTGTTGGAGTTTTTGAATTTTGAGGTTGTTGTTGAATTTGTTGGTGTTTTTCAATGTTGAGGTTGTTGTTGAATTTTTTGGTGTTTTTCGTGGTTGAGGTTGTTGATGAATTTTTTGATGATTTTCATTGCTGTGGTTGCAGTTGAATTTGTTGGTGATTTTCAAAGCAGAGGTTGTTGTTGAATTTATTGGTGTATTTGGATGTTGAGGTTGTTAAATCTGTTGGTGTTTTTCAAAATTGAGGTTGTTGTTGAATTTTATTTGTGATTTTCATTGTTGAGGTTTTTGTTGAATTTTTTTGGTTTTTTTCATTGTTGAGGATGTTGTTGAATTTTTTGATGTTTTTCATTATTGATGTTGTTGTTGAAATTGTTGGTGTTTTTGAATGTTGAGGTTGTTGTTGAATTTTTTGCCGTTTTTCATTGTTGAGGAAGTTGTTGAATTTGTTGGAGTTTTTCAATGCTGAGGTTGTTGTTGAATTTGTTGGCGTTTTTCAATGTTGAGTTTGTTGAATTTGTTGGTGTTTTTCAAATTTGAGGTTGTTGTTGAATTTTTTAGTGTTTTTCATTGTTGAGGTTTTGGTTGAATTTGTTGGTGTTTTTGAATGTTGAGGTTGTTGAATTTGTTGGTTTTTTTCAAAGATGAATTTGTTGATTAATTTTTAGGCGTTTTTCATTGTTGAGGTTGTTGTTGTAGAATTATTGGATGTTTTGCATTGTTGAGGTTGTTGTTGAATTTGTTGGTGATTTTCAATATTGAAGTTGTTGTTGAATTTGTTGGTGTTTTTCATTGTTGGAGTTGTTGCTGAATTTTTCGGTGTTTTTCATTGTTGAGGTTGTTGTGGAATTTGCTGGTGTTTTTCAATGTTGAGGTTGTTGTATTAATTTTTTGGTGTTTTTGAATGTTGAGGTTGTTGTTGAATTTTTTGGTGTTTTTCAATGTTGAGGATGTTGTTGAATTTTTTGATGTTAACCATTGCTGAGGTTGTTGTTGAAATTGTTGGTGTTTTTGAATGTTGAGGTTGTTTTTGATTTTCTGGGTTTGTTTCATTGTTGAGGCCGTTGTTGAATTTTTTGGTGTTTTTCATTGTTGAGGTTGTTGTTGAATTTTTTGACGATTTTCATTGCTGAGGTTGTTGTTGAAAATGTTGGTGTTTTTGAATGTTGAGGTTGTTGTTGAATTTTTTTGCCGTTTTTCATTGTTGAGGAAGTTGTTGAATTTGTTGGAGTTTTTCTATGTTGAGGTTGTTGTTGAATTTGTTGGCGTTTTTCAATGTTGAGTTTGTTGAATTTGTTGGTGTTTTTCAAATTTTTGGTTGTTGTTGAATTTTTTGGTGTATTTCATTGTTGAGGTTTTGGTTGAATTTGTTGGTGTTTTTGAATTTTGAGGTTGTTGTTTTTATTTTTTGGTGTTTTTGAATGTTAAGGTTTTTGTTGAATTTTTTTGGTGTTTTTCATTGTTGAGGTTGTTGTTGAATTTTTAGATGTTTTTCATTGCTGAGGTTGTTGTTGAAATTGATGGTGTTTTTGAATGTTGAGGTTGTTGTTGAATTTTTTGGTGTTATTGAATGTTGAGGTTGTTGTTGAATTTTATGGTGTTTTTCATTGTTGAGGTTGTTGTTGAATTTTTTGGTGTTTTTCAATGTTGAGGTTTTTGTTGAATTTGTTGGAGTTTTTGAATTTTGAGGTTGTTGTTGAATTTGTTGGTGTTTTTCAATGTTGAGGTTGTTGTTGAATTTTTTGGTGTTTTTCGTGGTTGAGGTTGTTGATGAATTTTTTGATGATTTTCATTGCTGTGGTTGCAGTTGAATTTGTTGGTGATTTTCAAAGCAGAGGTTGTTGTTGAATTTATTGGTGTATTTGGATGTTGAGGTTGTTAAATCTGTTGGTGTTTTTCAAAATTGAGGTTGTTGTTGAATTTTATTTGTGATTTTCATTGTTGAGGTTTTTGTTGAATTTTTTTGGTTTTTTTCATTGTTGAGGATGTTGTTGAATTTTTTGATGTTTTTCATTATTGATGTTGTTGTTGAAATTGTTGGTGTTTTTGAATGTTGAGGTTGTTGTTGAATTTTTTGCCGTTTTTCATTGTTGAGGAAGTTGTTGAATTTGTTGGAGTTTTTCAATGCTGAGGTTGTTGTTGAATTTGTTGGCGTTTTTCAATGTTGAGTTTGTTGAATTTGTTGGTGTTTTTCAAATTTGAGGTTGTTGTTGAATTTTTTAGTGTTTTTCATTGTTGAGGTTTTGGTTGAATTTGTTGGTGTTTTTGAATGTTGAGGTTGTTGAATTTGTTGGTTTTTTTCAAAGATGAATTTGTTGATTAATTTTTAGGCGTTTTTCATTGTTGAGGTTGTTGTTGTAGAATTATTGGATGTTTTGCATTGTTGAGGTTGTTGTTGAATTTGTTGGTGATTTTCAATATTGAAGTTGTTGTTGAATTTGTTGGTGTTTTTCATTGTTGGAGTTGTTGCTGAATTTTTCGGTGTTTTTCATTGTTGAGGTTGTTGTGGAATTTGCTGGTGTTTTTCAATGTTGAGGTTGTTGTATTAATTTTTTGGTGTTTTTGAATGTTGAGGTTGTTGTTGAATTTTTTGGTGTTTTTCAATGTTGAGGATGTTGTTGAATTTTTTGATGTTAACCATTGCTGAGGTTGTTGTTGAAATTGTTGGTGTTTTTGAATGTTGAGGTTGTTTTTGATTTTCTGGGTTTGTTTCATTGTTGAGGCCGTTGTTGAATTTTTTGGTGTTTTTCATTGTTGAGGTTGTTGTTGAATTTTTTGACGATTTTCATTGCTGAGGTTGTTGTTGAAAATGTTGGTGTTTTTGAATGTTGAGGTTGTTGTTGAATTTTTTTGCCGTTTTTCATTGTTGAGGAAGTTGTTGAATTTGTTGGAGTTTTTCTATGTTGAGGTTGTTGTTGAATTTGTTGGCGTTTTTCAATGTTGAGTTTGTTGAATTTGTTGGTGTTTTTCAAATTTTTGGTTGTTGTTGAATTTTTTGGTGTATTTCATTGTTGAGGTTTTGGTTGAATTTGTTGGTGTTTTTGAATTTTGAGGTTGTTGTTTTTATTTTTTGGTGTTTTTGAATGTTAAGGTTTTTGTTGAATTTTTTTGGTGTTTTTCATTGTTGAGGTTGTTGTTGAATTTTTAGATGTTTTTCATTGCTGAGGTTGTTGTTGAAATTGATGGTGTTTTTGAATGTTGAGGTTGTTGTGGAATTTTTTGGTGTTTTTCATTGTTGAGGATGTTGTGGAATTTTTTGGTGTTTTTCAAAGTTGAGGTGTTTACTGATTTTTATTTGTGTTTTTCATTGTTGAGGTTGTTGTTGAATTTGATGGTGATTTTCAATATTGAGGTTGTTGTTGAATTTGTTGGTGTTTTTCAATGTTGAGGTTGTTGTTGAATTTTTTGGTGTTTTTCATTGTTGAGGTTGTTCTTGTGGAATTTTTTCATGTTTTTCATTGTTGAGGCTGTTGTTGAATTTGTTCGTGATTTTCAATAGTCAGGTCGTAGTTGAATTGGTTGGTGTTTTTCAATTTTGGGGTTGTTGTGGAACTTTTTGTTGATTTTCATTTTTGAGGCTGTTGTGGAATTTGTTCGTGTTAATTAATGTTGAGGTTGTTGTTGAATGTTTTGGTGTTTTTCATTGTTGAGGTTGTTGTTTTTGAATTTTTGGATGTTTTTCATTGTTGAGGTTGTTGTTGAATTTGATTGTGATTTTCAATATGAAGGTTGTTGTTGAATTTGTGGGTGTTTTTCAATGTTGAGGTTGTTGTTGAATTTTTTGGTGTTTTTCATTGTTGAGGTTGTTGTTGAATTTGTTGGTGTTGATTAATGTTGAGATTGTTGTTGAATGTTTTGGTGTTTTTCATTGTTGAGGTTGTTGTTGTTGAATTTTTGGATGTTTTTCATTGTTGAGGTTGTTGTTGAATTTGATGGTGATTTTCAATATTGAGGTTGTTGTTGAATTTGTTGGAGTTTTTCAATGTTGAGGTTGTTGTTGAATTTTTTGGTGTTATTCATTGTTGAGGTTGTTGTTGTATTTGTTGCCGTTTTTCAATGTTGAGTTTGTTGAATTTGTTGGTGTTTTTCAAATTTTTGGTTGTTGTTGAATTTTATGGTGTTTTTCATTGTTGAGGTTTTGGTTGAATTTGTTGTTGTTTTTGAATTTTGAGGTTGTTGTTTTTATTTTTTGGTGTTTTTGAATGTTAAGGTTTTTGTTGAATTTTTTTGGTGTTTTTCATTGTTGAGGTTGTTGTTGAATTTTTAGATGTTTTTCATTGCTGAGGTTGTTGTTGAAATTGATTTGTTTTTGAATGTTGAGGTTGTTGTATGTGTTGCTGTTTTTCTAAGTTGAGTTTGTTGTTGAAATTGTTGGTGTTTTTCATTGATGAGGTTTTGCCAGTATTTGTTGGTGTTTTTGAATGTTGAGGTTGTTGTATTTATTTTTTTTTTGTTTTTCAATGTTCAGGTTGTTGTTGAATTTTTTGTTGTTTTTCATTGTTGAGGTTTTCGTTGTATTTGTTGGTGTTTTTGAATGTTGAGGTTGTTGTTTTTATTTTTCGGTGTTTTTCATTGCTGAGGTTTTTGTTGAATTTGTTGGAGATTTTCAATGTTGAGGTTGTTGTTGAATTTGTTGGTGTTTTTTAATGTTGAGGTTGTTGAATTTGTTGGTTTTTTTCAAAGATGAATTTGTTGATTAATTTTTAGGCGTTTTTCATTGTTGAGGTTGTTGTTGTAGAATTATTGGATGTTTTGCATTGTTGAGGTTGTTGTTGAATTTGTTGGTGATTTTCAATATTGAAGTTGTTGTTGAATTTGTTGGTGTTTTTCATTGTTGGAGTTGTTGCTGAATTTTTCGGTGTTTTTCATTGTTGAGGTTGTTGTGGAATTTGCTGGTGTTTTTCAATGTTGAGGTTGTTGTATTAATTTTTTGGTGTTTTTGAATGTTGAGGTTGTTGTTGAATTTTTTGGTGTTTTTCAATGTTGAGGATGTTGTTGAATTTTTTGATGTTAACCATTGCTGAGGTTGTTGTTGAAATTGTTGGTGTTTTTGAATGTTGAGGTTGTTTTTGATTTTCTGGGTTTGTTTCATTGTTGAGGCCGTTGTTGAATTTTTTGGTGTTTTTCATTGTTGAGGTTGTTGTTGAATTTTTTGACGATTTTCATTGCTGAGGTTGTTGTTGAAAATGTTGGTGTTTTTGAATGTTGAGGTTGTTGTTGAATTTTTTTGCCGTTTTTCATTGTTGAGGAAGTTGTTGAATTTGTTGGAGTTTTTCTATGTTGAGGTTGTTGTTGAATTTGTTGGCGTTTTTCAATGTTGAGTTTGTTGAATTTGTTGGTGTTTTTCAAATTTTTGGTTGTTGTTGAATTTTTTGGTGTATTTCATTGTTGAGGTTTTGGTTGAATTTGTTGGTGTTTTTGAATTTTGAGGTTGTTGTTTTTATTTTTTGGTGTTTTTGAATGTTAAGGTTTTTGTTGAATTTTTTTGGTGTTTTTCATTGTTGAGGTTGTTGTTGAATTTTTAGATGTTTTTCATTGCTGAGGTTGTTGTTGAAATTGATGGTGTTTTTGAATGTTGAGGTTGTTGTGGAATTTTTTGGTGTTTTTCATTGTTGAGGATGTTGTGGAATTTTTTGGTGTTTTTCAATGTTGAGGTGTTTACTGATTTTTATTTGTGTTTTTCATTGTTGAGGTTGTTGTTGAATTTGATGGTGATTTTCAATATTGAGGTTGTTGTTGAATTTGTTGGTGTTTTTCAATGTTGAGGTTGTTGTTGAATTTTTTGGTGTTTTTCATTGTTGAGGTTGTTCTTGTGGAATTTTTTCATGTTTTTCATTGTTGAGGCTGTTGTTGAATTTGTTCGTGATTTTCAATAGTCAGGTCGTTGTTGAATTGGTTGGTGTTTTTCAATTTTGGGGTTGTTGTGGAACTTTTTGTTGTTTTTCATTTTTGAGGCTGTTGTGGAATTTGTTCGTGTTAATTAATGTTGAGGTTGTTGTTGAATGTTTTGGTGTTTTTCATTGTTGAGGTTGTTGTTTTTGAATTTTTGGATGTTTTTCATTGTTGAGGTTGTTGTTGAATTTGATTGTGATTTTCAATATGAAGGTTGTTGTTGAATTTGTGGGTGTTTTTCAATGTTGAGGTTGTTGTTGAATTTTTTGGTGTTTTTCATTGTTGAGGTTGTTATTGAATTTGTTGGTGTTGATTAATGTTGAGGTTGTTGTTGAATGTTTTGGTGTTTTTCATTGTTGAGGTTGTTGTTTTTGAATTTTTGGATGTTTTTCATTGTTGAGGTTGTTGTTGAATTTGATGGTGATTTTCAATATTGAGGTTGTTGTTGAATTTGTTGGTGTTTTTCAATGTTGAGGTTGTTGTTGAATTTTTTGGTGTTTTTCATTGTTGAGGTTGTTCTTGTGGAATTTTTTCATGTTTTTCATTGTTGAGGCTGTTGTTGAATTTGTTCGTGATTTTCAATAGTCAGGTCGTAGTTGAATTGGTTGGTGTTTTTCAATTTTGGGGTTGTTGTGGAACTTTTTGTTGATTTTCATTTTTGAGGCTGTTGTGGAATTTGTTCGTGTTAATTAATGTTGAGGTTGTTGTTGAATGTTTTGGTGTTTTTCATTGTTGAGGTTGTTGTTTTTGAATTTTTGGATGTTTTTCATTGTTGAGGTTTTTGTTGAATTTGATTGTGATTTTCAATATGAAGGTTGTTGTTGAATTTGTGGGTGTTTTTCAATGTTGAGGTTGTTGTTGAATTTTTTGGTGTTTTTCATTGTTGAGGTTGTTGTTGTTGAATTTTTTCATGTTTTTCATTGTTGAGGTAGTTGTTGCATTTTTTGGTGATTTTCAATATTGAGTTTGTTGTTGAATTTGCTGCTGTTTTTCAATTTTGGGGCTGTTGTTGAATTTTTTGGTGTTTTTCATTGTTGAGGTTGTTGTGGAATTTCTTGGAGTTCTTCAATGTTGAGGTTGTTGAATTTGTTGGAGTTTTTGGATGTTGAGGTTGTAGTTGAATTTTTTGGTATTTTTCATTGTTGTGGTTGTTGATGAATTTGTTGGTGGTTTCCATTGTTGAGGTTTTCGTTGAATTCGTTAGTGATTAACAATATTGAGGTTGTAGTTGAATTTTTTGGTGCTTTTCAATGTTGAGGTTTTGGAATTGGATCGTGTTTTTCAAAGTTTAGGTTGTTTCTGCATATTTTGGTGTTTTTAAATGCTGAGGTTGTTGTTGAATTTTTTGGTGTATTCAATCTTTTTTTTAAAATCTTTTTGTATTTTTAAAATTAAGGTTGCTGTTGAATTTGTTGGTGTTTTTCATTGTTGAGGTTGTTATTGAAATTGTTGGAGTTTTTCAATTTTGAGGTTGCCGTTGAATTTGTTGGTGTTTTTCAAAGCTGAGGTTGTTGTTGAATTTGTTGGTGTATTTGAAAGTTGCGGTTGTTAAATCAGTTGGTGTTTTTGCAAAATTGAGGTTGTTGTTGAATTTTTTGGTGTATTTCATTGTTGAGGCTTTTGTTGAATTTGATGGTGATTTTCAATGTTGAGGTTGTTGTTGAATTTTTTGACGATTTTCATTGCTGTGGTTGTTGTTGAATTTGATGGTGTTTTTGAATGCTGAGATTGTTGTTGAATTTTTTGGTGTTTTTCATTGTTCAGGTTGTTGTTGAATAAGTTGGTGTCTTTCAATGTTGAGGTTGTTGAAATTGTTGGTGTTGTTCAAAGTAGAGGTTTTTGATGAATTTTTTGGTGTTTTTCGTTTTTGAGGTTTTCGTTGAGTTTGTTGGTGTTTTTGAATGTGGACGTTGTTGTTTTTATTTTTCGTTGTTTTTCATTGTTGAGGTTTTTGTTGAATTTGTTGGAGATTTTCAATGTTGAGGTTGTTGATGAATTTGTAGGTGTTTTTTAATGTTGAGGTTGTTGAATTTGTTGGTTTTTTTCAAAGATGAGTTTGCTGTTGAATTTTTTGGTGTTTTTCATTGTTGAGGTTGTTGTTGTTGAATTTTTGGATGTTTTCCATTGTTGAGGTTGGGGTTGAATTTATTGGTGTTTTTCAATGTTGGGGTTGTTGTTGAATTTTTTGGTGTTTTTCATTGTTGAGGTTGTTGTTGAATTTGTTGGTGTTGATTAATGTTGAGGTTGTTGTTGAATGTTTTGGTGTTTTTCATTGTTGAGGTTGTTGTTTTTGAATTTTTGGATGTTTTTCATTGTTGAGGTTGTTGTTGAATAAGTTGGTGTCTTTCAATGTTGAGGTTGTTGAATTTGTTGGTGTTTTTCAAAGTAGAGGTTTTTGATGAATTTTTTGGTGTTTTTCGTTTTTGAGGTTTTCGTTGAGTTTGTTGGTGTTTTTGAATCTGGACGTTGTTGTTTTTATTTTTCGTTGTTTTTCATTGTTGAGGTTTTTGTTGAATTTGTTGGAGATTTTCAATGTTGAGGTTGTTGATGAATTTGTAGGTGTTTTTTAATGTTGAGGTTGTTGAATTTGTTGGTTTTTTTCAAAGATGCGTTTGCTGTTGAATTTTTTGGTGTTATTCATTGTTGAGGTTGTTGTTGTTGAATTTTTGGATGTTTTTCATTGTTGAGGTTGTGGTTGAATTTGTTGGTGTTTTTCAATGTTGGAGTTGTTGTTGAATTTTTTTGGTGTTTTTCATTGTTGAGGTTGTTGTTGAATTTGTTGGTGTTGATTAATGTTGAGGTTGTTGTTGAATGTTTTGGTGTTTTTCATTGTTGAGGTTGTAGTTTTTGAAATTTTGTATTTTTTGCATTGTTGAGGTTGTTGTTGAATTTGATGGTGATTTTCAATATTGAGGTTGTTGTTGAATTTGTTGGTGTTTTTCAATGTTGAGGATGTTGTTGAATTTTTTGGTGTTTTTCATTGTTGAGGTTGTTGTTGAATTTTTTCATGTTTTTCATTGTTGAGGCTGTTGTTGCATTTTTTGGTGATTTTCAATATTGAGTTTGTTGTTGAATTTGCTGTTGTTTTTCAATTTTGGGGTTGTTGTTGAATTTATTGGTGTTTTTCATTGTTGAGGTTGTTGTGGAATTTCTTGGAGTTCTTCAATGTTGAGGTTGTTGAATTTGTTGGAGTTTTTGGATGTTGAGGTTGTAGTTGAATTTGTTGGTATTTTTCATTGTTGAGGTTGTTGATGAATTTGTTGGTGGTTTCCATTGTTGAGGTTTTTGTTGAATTCGTTAGTGATTAACAATATTGAGGTTGTAGTTGAATTTTTTGGTGCTTTTCAATGTTGAGGTTTTGGAATTGGATCGTGTTTTTCAAAGTTTAGGTTGTTTTTGAATATTTTGGTGTTTTTCAATGCTGAGGTTGTTGTTGAATTTTTTGGTGTATTCAATCATTTTTTAAAAAATCTTTTTGTATTTTTCAAATTGAGGTTGCTGTTGAATTTGTTGGTATTTTTCATTGTTGAGGTTGTTATTGAAATTGTTGGAGTTTTTCAATTTTGAGGTTGCCGTTGAATTTGTTGGTGTTTTTCAAAGCTGAGGTTGTTGTTGAATTTGTTGGTGTATTTGAAAGTTGCGGTTGTTAAATCTGTTGGTGTTTTTTCAAAATTGAGGTTGTTGTTGAATTTTTTGGTGTATTTCATTGTTGAGATTTTTGTTGAATTTGATGGTGATTTTCAATGCTGTGTTTGTTGTCGAATTTTTTGGTGCTTTTCATTGTTGTGGTTGTTGTTGAAATTGTTGATGTTTTTGAATGTTGAGGTTGTTGTTGAATTTTTTGGTGTTATTGAATGTTGAGGTTTTTGTTGAATTTTATGGTGTTTTTCATTGTTGAGGTTGTTGTTGAATTTTTTGGTGTTTTTCAATGTTGAGGTTTTTGTTGAATTTGTTGGAGTTTTTGAATTTTGAGGTTGTTGTTGAATTTGTTGGTGTTTTTCAATGTTGAGGTTGTTGTTGAATTTTTTGGTGTTTTTCGTGGTTGAGGTTGTTGATGAATTTTTTGATGATTTTCATTGCTGTGGTTGCAGTTGAATTTGTTGGTGATTTTCAAAGCAGAGGTTGTTGTTGAATTTATTGGTGTATTTGGATGTTGAGGTTGTTAAATCTGTTGGTGTTTTTCAAAATTGAGGTTGTTGTTGAATTTTATTTGTGATTTTCATTGTTGAGGTTTTTGTTGAATTTTTTTGGTTTTTTTCATTGTTGAGGATGTTGTTGAATTTTTTGATGTTTTTCATTATTGATGTTGTTGTTGAAATTGTTGGTGTTTTTGAATGTTGAGGTTGTTGTTGAATTTTTTGCCGTTTTTCATTGTTGAGGAAGTTGTTGAATTTGTTGGAGTTTTTCAATGCTGAGGTTGTTGTTGAATTTGTTGGCGTTTTTCAATGTTGAGTTTGTTGAATTTGTTGGTGTTTTTCAAATTTGAGGTTGTTGTTGAATTTTTTAGTGTTTTTCATTGTTGAGGTTTTGGTTGAATTTGTTGGTGTTTTTGAATGTTGAGGTTGTTGAATTTGTTGGTTTTTTTCAAAGATGAATTTGTTGATTAATTTTTAGGCGTTTTTCATTGTTGAGGTTGTTGTTGTAGAATTATTGGATGTTTTGCATTGTTGAGGTTGTTGTTGAATTTGTTGGTGATTTTCAATATTGAAGTTGTTGTTGAATTTGTTGGTGTTTTTCATTGTTGGAGTTGTTGCTGAATTTTTCGGTGTTTTTCATTGTTGAGGTTGTTGTGGAATTTGCTGGTGTTTTTCAATGTTGAGGTTGTTGTATTAATTTTTTGGTGTTTTTGAATGTTGAGGTTGTTGTTGAATTTTTTGGTGTTTTTCAATGTTGAGGATGTTGTTGAATTTTTTGATGTTAACCATTGCTGAGGTTGTTGTTGAAATTGTTGGTGTTTTTGAATGTTGAGGTTGTTTTTGATTTTCTGGGTTTGTTTCATTGTTGAGGCCGTTGTTGAATTTTTTGGTGTTTTTCATTGTTGAGGTTGTTGTTGAATTTTTTGACGATTTTCATTGCTGAGGTTGTTGTTGAAAATGTTGGTGTTTTTGAATGTTGAGGTTGTTGTTGAATTTTTTTGCCGTTTTTCATTGTTGAGGAAGTTGTTGAATTTGTTGGAGTTTTTCTATGTTGAGGTTGTTGTTGAATTTGTTGGCGTTTTTCAATGTTGAGTTTGTTGAATTTGTTGGTGTTTTTCAAATTTTTGGTTGTTGTTGAATTTTTTGGTGTATTTCATTGTTGAGGTTTTGGTTGAATTTGTTGGTGTTTTTGAATTTTGAGGTTGTTGTTTTTATTTTTTGGTGTTTTTGAATGTTAAGGTTTTTGTTGAATTTTTTTGGTGTTTTTCATTGTTGAGGTTGTTGTTGAATTTTTAGATGTTTTTCATTGCTGAGGTTGTTGTTGAAATTGATGGTGTTTTTGAATGTTGAGGTTGTTGTGGAATTTTTTGGTGTTTTTCATTGTTGAGGATGTTGTGGAATTTTTTGGTGTTTTTCAATGTTGAGGTGTTTACTGATTTTTATTTGTGTTTTTCATTGTTGAGGTTGTTGTTGAATTTGATGGTGATTTTCAATATTGAGGTTGTTGTTGAATTTGTTGGTGTTTTTCAATGTTGAGGTTGTTGTTGAATTTTTTGGTGTTTTTCATTGTTGAGGTTGTTCTTGTGGAATTTTTTCATGTTTTTCATTGTTGAGGCTGTTGTTGAATTTGTTCGTGATTTTCAATAGTCAGGTCGTTGTTGAATTGGTTGGTGTTTTTCAATTTTGGGGTTGTTGTGGAACTTTTTGTTGATTTTCATTTTTGAGGCTGTTGTGGAATTTGTTCGTGTTAATTAATGTTGAGGTTGTTGTTGAATGTTTTGGTGTTTTTCATTGTTGAGGTTGTTGTTTTTGAATTTTTGGATGTTTTTCATTGTTGAGGTTGTTGTTGAATTTGATTGTGATTTTCAATATGAAGGTTGTTGTTGAATTTGTGGGTGTTTTTCAATGTTGAGGTTGTTGTTGAATTTTTTGGTGTTTTTCATTGTTGAGGTTGTTATTGAATTTGTTGGTGTTGATTAATGTTGAGGTTGTTGTTGAATGTTTTGGTGTTTTTCATTGTTGAGGTTGTTGTTTTTGAATTTTTGGATGTTTTTCATTGTTGAGGTTGTTGTTGAATTTGATGGTGATTTTCAATATTGAGGTTGTTGTTGAATTTGTTGGTGTTTTTCAATGTTGAGGTTGTTGTTGAATTTTTTGGTGTTTTTCATTGTTGAGGTTGTTCTTGTGGAATTTTTTCATGTTTTTCATTGTTGAGGCTGTTGTTGAATTTGTTCGTGATTTTCAATAGTCAGGTCGTTGTTGAATTGGTTGGTGTTTTTCAATTTTGGGGTTGTTGTGGAACTTTTTGTTGATTTTCATTTTTGAGGCTGTTGTGGAATTTGTTCGTGTTAATTAATGTTGAGGTTGTTGTTGAATGTTTTGGTGTTTTTCATTGTTGAGGTTGTTGTTTTTGAATTTTTGGATGTTTTTCATTGTTGAGGTTGTTGTTGAATTTGATTGTGATTTTCAATATGAAGGTTGTTGTTGAATTTGTGGGTGTTTTTCAATGTTGAGGTTGTTGTTGAATTTTTTGGTGTTTTTCATTGTTGAGGTTGTTGTTGTTGAATTTTTTCATGTTTTTCATTGTTGAGGTAGTTGTTGCATTTTTTGGTGATTTTCAATATTGAGTTTGTTGTTGAATTTGCTGCTGTTTTTCAATTTTGGGGCTGTTGTTGAATTTTTTGGTGTTTTTCATTGTTGAGGTTGTTGTGGAATTTCTTGGAGTTCTTCAATGTTGAGGTTGTTGAATTTGTTGGAGTTTTTGGATGTTGAGGTTGTAGTTGAATTTTTTGGTATTTTTCATTGTTGTGGTTGTTGATGAATTTGTTGGTGGTTTCCATTGTTGAGGTTTTTGTTGAATTCGTTAGTGATTAACAATATTGAGGTTGTAGTTGAATTTTTTGGTGCTTTTCAATGTTGAGGATTTGGAATTGGATCGTGTTTTTCAAAGTTTAGGTTGTTTCTGCATATTTTGGTGTTTTTAAATGCTGAGGTTGTTGTTGAATTTTTTGGTGTATTCAATCTTTTTTTTAAAATCTTTTTGTATTTTTAAAATTAAGGTTGCTGTTGAATTTGTTGGTGTTTTTCATTGTTGAGGTTGTTATTGAAATTGTTGGAGTTTTTCAATTTTGAGGTTGCCGTTGAATTTGTTGGTGTTTTTCAAAGCTGAGGTTGTTGTTGAATTTGTTGGTGTATTTGAAAGTTGCGGTTGTTAAATCAGTTGGTGTTTTTGCAAAATTGAGGTTGTTGTTGAATTTTTTGGTGTATTTCATTGTTGAGGCTTTTGTTGAATTTGATGGTGATTTTCAATGTTGAGGTTGTTGTTGAATTTTTTGACGATTTTCATTGCTGTGGTTGTTGTTGAATTTGATGGTGTTTTTGAATGCTGAGGTTGTTGTTGAATTTTTTGGTGTTTTTCATTGTTCAGGTTGTTGTTGAATAAGTTGGTGTCTTTCAATGTTGAGGTTGTTGAAATTGTTGGTGTTGTTCAAAGTAGAGGTTTTTGATGAATTTTTTGGTGTTTTTCGTTTTTGAGGTTTTCGTTGAGTTTGTTGGTGTTTTTGAATGTGGACGTTGTTGTTTTTATTTTTCGTTGTTTTTCATTGTTGAGGTTTTTGTTGAATTTGTTGGAGATTTTCAATGTTGAGGTTGTTGATGAATTTGTAGGTGTTTTTTAATGTTGAGGTTGTTGAATTTGTTGGTTTTTTTCAAAGATGAGTTTGCTGTTGAATTTTTTGGTGTTTTTCATTGTTGAGGTTGTTGTTGTTGAATTTTTGGATGTTTTCCATTGTTGAGGTTGGGGTTGAATTTATTGGTGTTTTTCAATGTTGGGGTTGTTGTTGAATTTTTTGGTGTTTTTCATTGTTGAGGTTGTTGTTGAATTTGTTGGTGTTGATTAATGTTGAGGTTGTTGTTGAATGTTTTGGTGTTTTTCATTGTTGAGGTTGTTGTTTTTGAATTTTTGGATGTTTTTCATTGTTGAGGTTGTTGTTGAATAAGTTGGTGTCTTTCAATGTTGAGGTTGTTGAATTTGTTGGTGTTTTTCAAAGTAGAGGTTTTTGATGAATTTTTTGGTGTTTTTCGTTTTTGAGGTTTTCGTTGAGTTTGTTGGTGTTTTTGAATCTGGACGTTGTTGTTTTTATTTTTCGTTGTTTTTCATTGTTGAGGTTTTTGTTGAATTTGTTGGAGATTTTCAATGTTGAGGTTGTTGATGAATTTGTAGGTGTTTTTTAATGTTGAGGTTGTTGAATTTGTTGGTTTTTTTCAAAGATGCGTTTGCTGTTGAATTTTTTGGTGTTATTCATTGTTGAGGTTGTTGTTGTTGAATTTTTGGATGTTTTTCATTGTTGAGGTTGTGGTTGAATTTGTTGGTGTTTTTCAATGTTGGAGTTGTTGTTGAATTTTTTTGGTGTTTTTCATTGTTGAGGTTGTTGTTGAATTTGTTGGTGTTGATTAATGTTGAGGTTGTTGTTGAATGTTTTGGTGTTTTTCATTGTTGAGGTTGTAGTTTTTGAAATTTTGTATTTTTTGCATTGTTGAGGTTGTTGTTGAATTTGATGGTGATTTTCAATATTGAGGTTGTTGTTGAATTTGTTGGTGTTTTTCAATGTTGAGGATGTTGTTGAATTTTTTGGTGTTTTTCATTGTTGAGGTTGTTGTTGAATTTTTTCATGTTTTTCATTGTTGAGGCTGTTGTTGCATTTTTTGGTGATTTTCAATATTGAGTTTGTTGTTGAATTTGCTGTTGTTTTTCAATTTTGGGGTTGTTGTTGAATTTATTGGTGTTTTTCATTGTTGAGGTTGTTGTGGAATTTCTTGGAGTTCTTCAATGTTGAGGTTGTTGAATTTGTTGGAGTTTTTGGATGTTGAGGTTGTAGTTGAATTTGTTGGTATTTTTCATTGTTGAGGTTGTTGATGAATTTGTTGGTGGTTTCCATTGTTGAGGTTTTTGTTGAATTCGTTAGTGATTAACAATATTGAGGTTGTAGTTGAATTTTTTGGTGCTTTTCAATGTTGAGGTTTTGGAATTGGATCGTGTTTTTCAAAGTTTAGGTTGTTTTTGAATATTTTGGTGTTTTTCAATGCTGAGGTTGTTGTTGAATTTTTTGGTGTATTCAATCATTTTTTAAAAAATCTTTTTGTATTTTTCAAATTGAGGTTGCTGTTGAATTTGTTGGTATTTTTCATTGTTGAGGTTGTTATTGAAATTGTTGGAGTTTTTCAATTTTGAGGTTGCCGTTGAATTTGTTGGTGTTTTTCAAAGCTGAGGTTGTTGTTGAATTTGTTGGTGTATTTGAAAGTTGCGGTTGTTAAATCTGTTGGTGTTTTTTCAAAATTGAGGTTGTTGTTGAATTTTTTGGTGTATTTCATTGTTGAGGTTTTTGTTGAATTTGATGGTGATTTTCAATGCTGTGTTTGTTGTCGAATTTTTTGGTGCTTTTCATTGTTGTGGTTGTTGTTGAAAATGTTGATGTTTTTGAATGTTGAGGTTGTTGTTGAATTTTTTGGTGTTATTGAATGTTGAGGTTTTTGTTGAATTTTATGGTGTTTTTCATTGTTGAGGTTGTTGTTGAATTTTTTGGTGTTTTTCAATGTTGAGGTTTTTGTTGAATTTGTTGGAGTTTTTGAATTTTGAGGTTGTTGTTGAATTTGTTGGTGTTTTTCAATGTTGAGGTTGTTGTTGAATTTTTTGGTGTTTTTCGTGGTTGAGGTTGTTGATGAATTTTTTGATGATTTTCATTGCTGAGGTTGCAGTTGAATTTGTTGGTGTTTTTCAAAGCTGAGGTTGTTGTTGAATTTATTGGTGTATTTGGATGTTGAGGTTGTTAAATCTGTTGGTGTTTTTCAAAATTGAGGTTGTTGTTGAATTTTATTTGTGATTTTCATTGTTGAGGTTTTTGTTGAATTTTTTTGGTTTTTTTCATTGTTGAGGATGTTGTTGAATTTTTTGATGTTTTTCATTATTGATGTTGTTGTTGAAATTGTTGGTGTTTTTGAATGTTGAGGTTGTTGTTGAATTTTTTGCCGTTTTTCATTGTTGAGGAAGTTGTTGAATTTGTTGGAGTTTTTCAATGCTGAGGTTGTTGTTGAATTTGTTGGCGTTTTTCAATGTTGAGTTTGTTGAATTTGTTGGTGTTTTTCAAATTTGAGGTTGTTGTTGAATTTTTTAGTGTTTTTCATTGTTGAGGTTTTGGTTGAATTTGTTGGTGTTTTTGAATGTTGAGGTTGTAGTTGAATTTGTTGGTGATTAACAATATTGAGGTTGTAGTTGAATTTTTTGGTGCTTTTCAATGTTGAGGTTTTGGAATTGGATCGTGCTTTTCAAAGTTGAGGTTGTTGTTGAATATTTTGGTGTTTTTCAATGTTGCGGATGTTGTTGTATTCAATGTTGTTCTTTGATTCTTTTTGTATTTTTCAAAATTGTGGTTGCAGTTGAATTATTTGCTGTTTTTCATTGTTGAGTTTGTTATTCAAATTGTTGGAGTTTTTGAATGTTGAGGTTGCAGTTGAATTTGTTGGTGTTTTTCAAAGCTGAGGTTGTTGTTGAATTTGTTGGTGTATTTGACTGTTGAGGTTGTTAAATCTGTTGGTGTTTTTCAAAATTGAGGTTGTTGTTGAATTTTATTGGTGTTTTTCATTGTTGAGATTTTTGTTGAATTTGATGGTGATTTTCAATGTTGAGTTTGTTGTAGAATTTTTTGGTGCTTTTCATTGTTGTGGTAGTTGTTGAAATTCTTGGATTTTTTTAATGTTGAGGTTTTTATTGATTTTTTTGGTGTTTTTCATTGTTGAGGTTGTTGTTGAATTTATTGATGTTTTTCATTGCTGTGGTTGTTGTTGAAATTGTTGGTGTTTTTGAATGTTGAGGTTGTTGAATTTTTTGGTGTTATTGAATGTTGAGGTTCTTGTTGAATTTTATGGTGTTTTTCATTGTTGAGGTTGTTGTTGAATTTTTTAGTGTTTTTCAATTTTGAGTTTTTTGTTGAATTTGTTGGAGTTTTTGAATTTTGAGGTTGTTGTTGAATTTGTTGGTGTTTTTCAATGTTGAGGTTGTTGTTGAATTTTTTGGTGTTTTTCGTGGTTGAGGTTGTTGTTGAATTTTTAGTTGATTTTCATTGCTGAGGTTGTTCTTGAATTTGTTGGTGTTTTTGAATGCTGAGGTTGTTGTTGAATTTTTTGGTGTTTTTCACTGTTGAGGTTGTTGTTGAATATGTTGGTCTTTTTCAATGTTGAGGCTGTTGACTTTGTTGGTGTTTTTCAGAGTAGAGGTTGTTGTTGAATTTTTTGGTGTTTTTCATTTTTGAGGTTTTCGTTGAATTTTTTGGTCTTTTTGAATGTTGAGATTGTTGATGAATTTTTTGGTGTTGCTCATTGTTTAGGTTGTTTTTGAAATTGTTGGTGCTTTTGAATGTTGAGGTTGTTGTTGTTGAATTTTTGGATGTTTTTCATTGTTGAGGTTGTTGTTGAATTTTATGGTGATTTTCAGTATTGACGTTGTTGTTGAATTTGTTGGTGTTTTTCAATGTTGAGGTTGTTGTTGAATTTTTTGGTGTTTTGCATTGTTGAGATTGTTGTTGTTGAATTATTGGATGTTTTTCATTGTTGCATTTGTTGGTGATTTTCAATATTGAGGTTGTTGTTGAATTTGTTGCTGTTTTTCAATGTTGGGGTTGTTGTTGAATTTTTTGGTGCTTTTCATTGTTGAGGTTGTTTTTGTATTTCTTGGAGTTCTTCAATGTTGTGGTTGTTGAATTTGTTTGTGCTTTTGATTGTTCAGGTTGTTGATGAATTTTTTGGTGTTTTTCATTTTTGAGGTTTTTGATGAATTTGTTGGTGTTTTCCATTGTTGAGGTTTTTGTTGAATTTGTTGATGTTTTTGAATGTTGAGGTTGTAGTTGAATTTGTTGGTGTTTTTCATTGTTGAGTTTTTTGATGAATTTGATGGTGTTTTCCATTGTTGAGGTTTTTGTTGAATTTGTTGGTGTTTTTGAATGTTGAGATTGTAGTTGAATTTGTTGGTGATTAACAATATTGAGGTTGTAGTTGAATTTTTTGTTGCTTTTCAATGTTGAGGTTTTGGAAATGGATCGTGCTTTTCAAAGCTGAGGTTGTTACTGATTATTTTGTTGTTTTTCAACGTTGAGGTTGTTGTTGAATTTTTTGGTGTATTCAATGTTTTTTTTGAATCTTCTTGTATTTTTCAATGTTGTGGTTGTTGTTGATTTTTTGGTGTTTTTCATTGTTGAGGTTTTGGTTGAATTTGTTGGTGTTTTTGAATGTTGAGGTTGTTGTTTTTATTGTTTGGTGTTATTGAATGTTGAGGTTCTTGTTGAATTTTTTGGTGATTTTCAATGTTGAGGTTGTGGTTGAATTTGTTGGTGTTTTTCCATGTTGACGTTTTTGAATTTGTTGGTGTTTTTCAAAGTTGAGGTTGTTGTTGACTTTGTTGGTGATTTTGAATGTTGAGGTTGTTGATGAATTTTTTGGTGTATTCAATTTTTTTTTGAATATTTTTGTATTTTTCAAAATTGGGGGTTGCAGTTGAATTTGCTGGTGTTTTTCATTGTTGAGTTTGTCATTCAAATTGTTGGAGTTTTTGAATGTTGAGGTTGAAGTTGAATTTGTTGGTGTTTTTAAAGCTGAGGTTGTTGTTGAATTTATTGGTGTATTTGAATGTTGAGGTTGTTAAATCTGTTGGTGTTTTTGGATGTTTTTCATTGCTGAGGTTTTTGTTGAATTTGTTGGAGATTTTCAATGTTGAGGTTGTTGTTGAATTTGTTGGTGTTTTTTAATGTTGAGGTTGTTGAATTTGTTGGTTTTTTTCAAAGATGAATTTGTTGATTAATTTTTAGGCGTTTTTCATTGTTGAGGTTGTTGTTGTAGAATTATTGGATGTTTTGCATTGTTGAGGTTGTTGTTGAATTTGTTGGTGATTTTCAATATTGAAGTTGTTGTTGAATTTGTTGGTGTTTTTCATTGTTGGAGTTGTTGCTGAATTTTTCGGTGTTTTTCATTGTTGAGGTTGTTGTTGAATTTGCTGGTGTTTTTCAATGTTGAGGTTGTTGTATTAATTTTTTGGTGTTTTTGAATGTTGAGGTTGTTGTTGAATTTTTTGGTGTTTTTCAATGTTGAGGATGTTGTTGAATTTTTTGATGTTAACCATTGCTGAGGTTGTTGTTGAAATTGTTGGTGTTTTTGAATGTTGAGGTTGTTTTTGATTTTCTGGGTTTGTTTCATTGTTGAGGCCGTTGTTGAATTTTTTGGTGTTTTTCATTGTTGAGGTTGTTGTTGAATTTTTTGACGATTTTCATTGCTGAGGTTGTTGTTGAAAATGTTGGTGTTTTTGAATGTTGAGGTTGTTGTTGAATTTTTTTGCCGTTTTTCATTGTTGAGGAAGTTGTTGAATTTGTTGGAGTTTTTCTATGTTGAGGTTGTTGTTGAATTTGTTGGCGTTTTTCAATGTTGAGTTTGTTGAATTTGTTGGTGTTTTTCAAATTTTTGGTTGTTGTTGAATTTTTTGGTGTATTTCATTGTTGAGGTTTTGGTTGAATTTGTTGGTGTTTTTGAATTTTGAGGTTGTTGTTTTTATTTTTTGGTGTTTTTGAATGTTAAGGTTTTTGTTGAATTTTTTTGGTGTTTTTCATTGTTGAGGTTGTTGTTGAATTTTTAGATGTTTTTCATTGCTGAGGTTGTTCTTGAAATTGATGGTGTTTTTGAATGTTGAGGTTGTTGTGGAATTTTTTGGTGTTTTTCATTGTTGAGGATGTTGTGGAATTTTTTGGTGTTTTTCAATGTTGAGGTGTTTACTGATTTTTATTTGTGTTTTTCATTGTTGAGGTTGTTGTTGAATTTTTTTTGGTGTTTTTCAATGTTGAGGATGTTGTTAAATTTTTTGATGTTGATCATTGCTGAGGTTGTTGTTGAATTTGTTGGTGTTTTTGAATGTTGAGGTTGTTGTTGAATTTTTTGGTGCTTTTCATTGTTGAGGTTGTTGTTGAATTTGTTGGAATTTTTCAATGTTGAGGTTGTTTTTGATTTTCTGGGTTTGTTTCATTGTTGAGGCCATTGTTGAATTTTTTGGTGTTTTTCATTGTTGAGGTTGTTGTTGAATTTTTTGACGATTTTCATTGCAGTGGTTGTTGTTGAATTTGATGGTGTTTTTGAATGCTGAGGTTGTTGTTGAATTTTTTGGTGTTTTTCATTTTTGAGGTTGTTGTTGAATAAGTTGGTGTCTTTCAATGTTGAGGTTGTTGAATTTGTTGGTGTTTTTCAAAGTAGAGGTTTTTGATGAATTTTTTGGTGTTTTTCGTTTTTGAGGTTTTCGTTGAGTTTGTTGGTGTTTTTGAATGTGGACGTTGTTGTTTTTATTTTTCGTTGTTTTTCATTGTTGAGGTTTTTGTTGAATTTGTTGGAGATTTTCAATGTTGAGTTTGTTGAATTTGTTGGTGTTTTTCAAAGTTAAGGTTTTGTTGAATTTTTTGGTGTTTTTAATTGTTGAGGTTTTGGTTGAATTTGTTGGTGTTTTTGAGTTTTGAGGTTGTTGTTTTTCCTTTTTGGTGTTGTTGAATGTTAAGGTTTTTGTTGAATTTTTTGGTGATTTTCATTGTTGAGGTTGTTGTTGAATTTTTAGATGTTTTTCATTGCTGAGGTTGTTGTTGAAATTGTTGGTGTTTTTGAATGTTGAGGTTGTTGTTTTTATTTTTTGGTGTTGTTGAATGTTAAGGTTTTTGTTGAATTTTTTGGTGTTTTTCATTGTTGAGGTTGTTGTTGAATTTTTTGGTGTTTTTGAATGTTGAGGTTGTTGTTGTTGAATTTTTGGATGTTTTTAATTGTTGAGGTTGTTGTTGAATTTGATGGTGATTTTCAATATTGAGGTTGTTGTTGAATTTGTTGGTGTTTTTCGTTGTTGAGGTTGTTGTTGTTGTTGAATTTTTGGATGTTTTTCAATGTTGAATTTGTTGGTGATTTTCAATATTGTGGTTGTTGTTGAATTTGTTGGTGTTTTTCAATATTGGGGTTGTTGTTGAATTTTTTGGTGTTTTTCATTGTTGAGGTTGTTGTTGTATTTCTTGGTGTTCTTCAATGTTGAGGTTGTTGAATTTGTTTGTGCTTTTGAATGTTGAGGTTGTTGATGAATTTTTTGGTGTTTTTCATCTTTGCGGTTTTTGATGAATTTGTTTTTGTTTTCCATTGTTGAGGTTTTTGTTGAATTTGTTCGTATTTTTCCATGTTGAGGTTTTAGTTGAATTTGTTGGTGATTAACAATATTGAGGTTGTAGTTGAATTTTTTGGTGCTTTTCAATGTTGAGGTTTTGGAATTGGATCTTGCTTTTCAAAGTTGAGGTTGTTATTGAATATTTTGTTGATTTTCAATGTTGAGGTTGTTGTTGAATGTTTTGGTGTATTCAATGTTTTTTTTTTGACTCTTTTTGTATTTTTCAATGTTGAGGTGGTTGTTGATTTTTTTGGTGTTTTTCATTGTTGAGGTTTTGGTTGAATTTGTTGGTGTTTTTGAATGTTGAGGTTGTTGTTTTTATTGTTTGGTGTTAATGAATGTTGAGGTTCTTCTTGAATTTTTTGGTGATTTTCAATGTTGAGGTTGTGGTTGAATTTGTTGGTGTTTTTCCATGTTGAGGTTTTTGAATTTGTTGGTGTTTTTCAAAGTTGAGGTTGTTGTTGAATTTGATGGTGATTTTCAATGTTCAGTTTGTTGTTTAATTTTTTGGTGTTTTTCATTGTTGAGGTTGTTGTTGTTGAATTTTTGGATGTTTTTCATTGTTGCATTTGTAGGTGATTTTCAATATTGAGGTTGTTGTTGAATTTGTTGCTGTTTTTCAATGTTGGGGTTGTTGTTGAATTTTATTGTGTTTTTCATTGTTGATGTTGTTGTTGTATTTCATTGAGTTCTTCAATGTTGAGGCTGTTGAATTTGTTGGTGCTTTTGAATGTTGAGGTTGTTGATGAATTTTTTGGTGTTTTTCATTTTTGAGGTTTTTGCTGAATTTGTTGGTGTTTTCCATTGCTGAGGTTTTTGTTGAATTTGTTGGTGTTTTTGAATGTTGAGGTTGTAGTTGAATTTGTTGGTGTTTTTCATTGTTGAGTTTTTTGATGAATTTGTTGGTGTTTTCCATTGTTGAGGTTTTTGTTGAATTTTTTGGTGTTTTTGAATGTTAAGGTTTTTGTTGAATTTTTTTGGTGTTTTTCATTGTTGAGGTTGTTGTTGAATTTTTAGATGTTTTTCATTGCTGAGGTTGTTGTTGAAATTGATGGTGTTTTTGAATGTTGAGGTTGTTGTTGAATTTGTTGGAGTTTTTCAATGCTGAGGTTGTTGTTGAATTTGTTGGTGTTTTTCAATGTTGAGGTTGTTGTTGAATTTTTTGGTGTTTTTCATTGATGAGGATGTTGTTGTTGAATTTTTTCATGTTTTTCATTGTTGAGGCTGTTGTTGAATTTGTTCGTGATTTTCAATAGTCAGGTCGTTGTTGAATAGGTTGGTGTTTTTCAATTTTGTGGTTGTTGTTGAACTTTTTGTTGTTTTTCATTGCTGAGGCTGTTGTGGAATTTGTTGGTGTTGATTAATGTTGAGGTTGTTGTTGAATGTTTTGGTGTTTTTCATTGTTGAGGTTGTTGTTTTTGAATTTTTGGATGTTTTTCATGGTTGAGGTTGTTGTTGAATTTGATGGTGATTTTCAATATGAAGGTTGTTGTTGAATTTGTTGGTGTTTTTCAATGTTGAGGTTGTTGTTGAATTTGTTGGTGTTTTTCAATGTTGGAGTTGTTGTTGAATTTTTTGGTGTTTTTCATTGTTGAGGTTGTTGTTGAATTTGTTGGTGTTGATTAATGTTGAGGTTGTTGTTGAATGTTTTGGTGTTTTTCATTGTTGAGGTTGTTGTTTTTGAATTTTTGGATGTTTTTCATTGTTGAGGTTGTTGTTGAATTTGATAGTGATTTTCAATATTGAGGTTGTTGTTGAATTTGTTGGAGTTTTTCAATGTTGAGGTTGTTGTTGAATTTTTTGGTGTTTTTCATTGTTGAGGTTGTTGTTGTATTTGTTGCCGTTTTTCAATGTTGAGTTTGTTGAATTTGTTGGTGTTTTTCAAATTTTTGGTTGTTGTTGAATTTTTTGGTGTTTTTCATTGCTGAGGTTTTGGTTGAATTTGTTGTTGTTTTTGAATTTTGAGGTTGTTGTTTTTATTTTTTGGTGTTTTTGAATGTTAGGGTTTTTGTTGAATTTTTTTGGTGTTTTTCATTGTTGAGGTTGTTGTTGAATTTTTAGATGTTTTTCATTGCTGAGGTTGTTGTTGAAATTGATGGTGTTTTTGAATGTTGAGGTTGTTGTTGAATTTTTTGGTGTTTTTCATTGTTGAGGTTGTTGTTGAATTTGTTGGAGTTTTTCAATGCTGAGGTTGTTGTTGAATTTGTTGGTGTTTTTCAATGTTGAGGTTGTTGTATGTGTTGCTGTTTTTCTAATTTGAGTTTGTTGTTGAATTTGTTGTTGTTTTTCATTGATGAGGTTTTGCCAGTATTTGTTGGTGTTTTTGAATGTTGAGGTTGTTGTATTTATTTTTTTTGTGTTTTTCAATGTTGAGGTTGTTGTTGAATTTTTTGTTGTTTTTCATTGTTGAGGTTTTCGTTGTATTTGTTGGTGTTTTTGAATGTTGAGGTTGTTGTTTTTATTTTTCGATGTTTTTCATTGCTGAGGTTTTTGTTGAATTTGTTGGAGATTTTCAATGTTGAGGTTGTTGTTGAATTTGTTGGTGTTTTTTAATGTTGAGGTTGTTGAATTTGTTGGTTTTTTTCAAAGATGAATTTGTTGATTAATTTTTAGGCGTTTTTCATTGATGAGGTTGTTGTTGTAGAATTATTGGATGTTTTGCATTGTTGAGGTTGTTGTTGAATTTGTTGGTGATTTTCAATATTGAAGTTGTTGTTGAATTTGTTGGTGTTTTTCATTGTTGGAGTTGTTGCTGAATTTTTCGGTGTTTTTCATTGTTGAGGTTGTTGTTGAATTTGCTGGTGTTTTTCAATGTTGAGGTTGTTGTATTAATTTTTTGGTGTTTTTGAATGTTGAGGTTGTTGTTGAATTTTTTGGTGTTTTTCAATGTTGAGGATGTTGTTGAATTTTTTGATGTTAACCATTGCTGAGGTTGTTGTTGAAATTGTTGGTGTTTTTGAACGTTGAGGTTGTTTTTGATTTTCTGGGTTTGTTTCATTGTTGAGGCCGTTGTTGAATTTTTTGGTGTTTTTCATTGTTGAGGTTGTTGTTGTTGAATTTTTGGATGTTTTTCATTGTTGCATTTGTAGGTGATTTTCAATATTGAGGTTGTTGTTGAATTTGTTGCTGTTTTTCAATGTTGGGGTTGTTGTTGAATTTTATTGTGTTTTTCATTGTTGATGTTGTTGTTGTATTTCATTGAGTTCTTCAATGTTGAGGCTGTTGAATTTGTTGGTGCTTTTGAATGTTGAGGTTGTTGATGAATTTTTTGGTGTTTTTCATTTTTGAGGTTTTTGCTGAATTTGTTGGTGTTTTCCATTGCTGAGGTTTTTGTTGAATTTGTTGGTGTTTTTGAATGTTGAGGTTGTAGTTGAATTTGTTGGTGTTTTTCATTGTTGAGTTTTTTGATGAATTTGTTGGTGTTTTCCATTGTTGAGGTTTTTGTTGAATTTTTTGGTGTTTTTGAATGTTAAGGTTTTTGTTGAATTTTTTTGGTGTTTTTCATTGTTGAGGTTGTTGTTGAATTTTTAGATATTTTTCATTGCTGAGGTTGTTGTTGAAATTGATGGTGTTTTTGAATGTTGAGGTTGTTGTTGAATTTGTTGGAGTTTTTCAATGCTGAGGTTGTTGTTGAATTTGTTGGTGTTTTTCAATGTTGAGGTTGTTGTTGAATTTTTTGGTGTTTTTCATTGATGAGGATGTTGTTGTTGAATTTTTTCATGTTTTTCATTGTTGAGGCTGTTGTTGAATTTGTTCGTGATTTTCAATAGTCAGGTCGTTGTTGAATAGGTTGGTGTTTTTCAATTTTGGGGTTGTTGTTGAACTTTTTGTTGTTTTTCATTGCTGAGGCTGTTGTGGAATTTGTTGGTGTTGATTAATGTTGAGGTTGTTGTTGAATGTTTTGGTGTTTTTCATTGTTGAGGTTGTTGTTTTTGAATTTTTGGATGTTTTTCATGGTTGAGGTTGTTGTTGAATTTGATGGTGATTTTCAATATGAAGGTTGTTGTTGAATTTGTTGGTGTTTTTCAATGTTGAGGTTGTTGTTGAATTTGTTGGTGTTTTTCAATGTTGGAGTTGTTGTTGAATTTTTTGGTGTTTTTCATTGTTGAGGTTGTTGTTGAATTTGTTGGTGTTGATTAATGTTGAGGTTGTTGTTGAATGTTTTGGTGTTTTTCATTGTTGAGGTTGTTGTTTTTGAATTTTTGGATGTTTTTCATTGTTGAGGTTGTTGTTGAATTTGATAGTGATTTTCAATATTGAGGTTGTTGTTGAATTTGTTGGAGTTTTTCAATGTTGAGGTTGTTGTTGAATTTTTTGGTGTTTTTCATTGTTGAGGTTGTTGTTGTATTTGTTGCCGTTTTTCAATGTTGAGTTTGTTGAATTTGTTGGTGTTTTTCAAATTTTTGGTTGTTGTTGAATTTTTTGGTGTTTTTCATTGCTGAGGTTTTGGTTGAATTTGTTGTTGTTTTTGAATTTTGAGGTTGTTGTTTTTATTTTTTGGTGTTTTTGAATGTTAGGGTTTTTGTTGAATTTTTTTGGTGTTTTTCATTGTTGAGGTTGTTGTTGAATTTTTAGATGTTTTTCATTGCTGAGGTTGTTGTTGAAATTGATGGTGTTTTTGAATGTTGAGGTTGTTGTTGAATTTTTTGGTGTTTTTCATTGTTGAGGTTGTTGTTGAATTTGTTGGAGTTTTTCAATGCTGAGGTTGTTGTTGAATTTGTTGGTGTTTTTCAATGTTGAGGTTGTTGTATGTGTTGCTGTTTTTCTAATTTGAGTTTGTTGTTGAATTTGTTGTTGTTTTTCATTGATGAGGTTTTGCCAGTATTTGTTGGTGTTTTTGAATGTTGAGGTTGTTGTATTTATTTTTTTTGTGTTTTTCAATGTTGAGGTTGTTGTTGAATTTTTTGTTGTTTTTCATTGTTGAGGTTTTCGTTGTATTTGTTGGTGTTTTTGAATGTTGAGGTTGTTGTTTTTATTTTTCGATGTTTTTCATTGCTGAGGTTTTTGTTGAATTTGTTGGAGATTTTCAATGTTGAGGTTGTTGTTGAATTTGTTGGTGTTTTTTAATGTTGAGGTTGTTGAATTTGTTGGTTTTTTTCAAAGATGAATTTGTTGATTAATTTTTAGGCGTTTTTCATTGATGAGGTTGTTGTTGTAGAATTATTGGATGTTTTGCATTGTTGAGGTTGTTGTTGAATTTGTTGGTGATTTTCAATATTGAAGTTGTTGTTGAATTTGTTGGTGTTTTTCATTGTTGGAGTTGTTGCTGAATTTTTCGGTGTTTTTCATTGTTGAGGTTGTTGTTGAATTTGCTGGTGTTTTTCAATGTTGAGGTTGTTGTATTAATTTTTTGGTGTTTTTGAATGTTGAGGTTGTTGTTGAATTTTTTGGTGTTTTTCAATGTTGAGGATGTTGTTGAATTTTTTGATGTTAACCATTGCTGAGGTTGTTGTTGAAATTGTTGGTGTTTTTGAACGTTGAGGTTGTTTTTGATTTTCTGGGTTTGTTTCATTGTTGAGGCCGTTGTTGAATTTTTTGGTGTTTTTCATTGTTGAGGTTGTTGTTGAATTTTTTGACGATTTTCATTGCTGAGGTTGTTGTTGAAAATGTTGGTGTTTTTGAATGTTGAGGTTGTTGTTGAATTTTTTTGCCGTTTTTCATTGTTGAGGAAGTTGTTGAATTTGTTGGAGTTTTTCTATGTTGAGGTTGTTGTTGAATTTGTTGGCGTTTTTCAATGTTGAGTTTGTTGAATTTGTTGGTGTTTTTCAAATTTTTGGTTGTTGAATTTTTTGGTGTATTTCATTGTTGAGGTTTTGGTTGAATTTGTTGGTGTTTTTGAATTTTGAGGTTGTTGTTTTTATTTTTTGGTGTTTTTGAATGTTAAGGTTTTTGTTGAATTTTTTTGGTGTTTTTCATTGTTGAGGTTGTTGTTGAATTTTTAGATGTTTTTCATTGCTGAGGTTGTTGTTGAAATTGATGGTGTTTTTGAATGTTGAGGTTGTTGTGGAATTTTTTGGTGTTTTTCATTGTTGAGGATGTTGTGGAATTTTTTGGTGTTTTTCAATGTTGAGGTGTTTACTGATTTTTATTTGTGTTTTTCATTGTTGAGGTTGTTGTTGAACTTTTTTGGTGTTTTTCAATGTTGAGGATGTTGTTGAATTTTTTGATGTTGATCATTGCTGAGGTTGTTGTTGAATTTGTTGGTGTTTTTGAATGTTGAGGTTGTTGTTGAATTTTTTGGTGCTTTTCATTGTTGAGGTTGTTGTTGAATTTGTTGGAATTTTTCAATGTTGAGGTTGTTTTTGATTTTCTGGGTTTGTTTCATTGTTGAGGCCATTGTTGAATTTTTTGGTGTTTTTCATTGTTGAGGTTGTTGTTGAATTTTTTGACGATTTTCATTGCTGTGGTTGTTGTTGAATTTGATGGTGTTTTTCATTTTTGAGGTTGTTGTTGAATAAGTTGGTGTCTTTCAATGTTGAGGTTGTTGAATTTGTTGGTGTTTTTCAAAGTAGAGGTTTTTGATGAATTTTTTGGTGTTTTTCGTTTTTGAGGTTTTCGTTGAGTTTGTTGGTGTTTTTGAATGTGGACGTTGTTGTTTTTATTTTTCGTTGTTTTTCATTGTTGAGGTTTTTGTTGAATTTGTTGGAGATTTTCAATGTTGAGGTTGTTGATGAATTTGTTGGTGTTTTTTAATGTTGAGGTTGTTGAATTTGTTGGTTTGTTTCAATGATGAGTTTGCTGTTGAATTTTTTGGTGTTTTTCATTGTTGAGGTTGTTGTTGAATTTTTGGATGTTTTTCATTGTTGAGGTTGTGGTTTAATTTGTTGGTGTTTTTCAATGTTGGAGTTGTTGTTGAATTTTTTGGAGTTTTTCATTGTTGAGGTTGTTGTCGAATTTGTTGGTGTTGATTAATGTTGAGGTTTTTGTTGAATGTTTTGGTGTTTTTCATTGTTGAGGTTGTTGTTTTTGAATTTTTAGAAGTTTTTCATTGTTGAGGTTGTTGTTGAATAAGTTGGTGTCTTTCAATGTTGAGGTTGTTGAATTTGTTGGGGGTTTTCAAAGTAGTGGTTTTTGATGAATTTTTTGGTGTTTTTCGTTTTTGAGGTTTTCGTTGAGTTTGTTGGTGTTTTTGAATGTGGACGTTGTTGTTTTTATTTTTCGTTGTTTTTCATTGTTGAGGTTTTTGTTGAATTTGTTGGAGATTTTCAATGTTGAGGTTGTTGATGAATTTGTAGGTGTTTTTTAATGTTGAGGTTGTTGAATTTGTTGGTTTTTTTCAAAGATGAGTTTGTTGTTGAATTTTTTGGTGTTTTTCATTGTTGAGGTTGTTGTTGTTGAATTTTTGGATGTTTTTCATTGTTGAGGTTGGGGTTGAATTTGTTGGTGTTTTTCAATGTTGGAGTTGTTGTTGAATTTTTTGGTGTTTTTCATTGTTGAGGTTGTTGTTGAATTTGTTGGTGTTGATTAATGTTGAGGTTGTTGTTGAATGTTTTGGTGTTTTTCATTGTTGAGGTTGTTGTTTTTGAATTTTTGGATGTTTTTCATTGTTGAGGTTGTTGTTGAATTTGATGGTGATTTTCAATATTGAGGTTGTTGTTGAATTTGTTGGTGTTTTTCAATGTTGAGGTTGTTGTTGAATTTTTTGGTGTTTTTCATTGTTGAGGTTGTTGTTGTTGAATTTTTTCATGTTTTTCATTGTTGAGGCTGTTGTTGAATTTGTTCGTGATTTTCAATAGTCAGGTCGTTGTTGAATTGGTTGGTGTTTTTCAATTTTGGGGTTGTTGTGGAACTTTTTGTTGTTTTTCATTTTTGAGGCTGTTGTGGAATTTGTTCGTGTTAATTAATGTTGAGGTTGTTGTTGAATGTTTTGGTGTTTTTCATTGTTGAGGTTGTTGTTTTTGAATTTTTGGATGTTTTTCATTGTTGAGGTTGTTGTTGAATTTGATTGTGATTTTCAATATGAAGGTTGTTGTTGAATTTGTGGGTGTTTTTCAATGTTGAGGTTGTTGTTGAATTTTTTGGTGTTTTTCATTGTTGAGGTTGTTGTTGTTGAATTTTTTCATGTTTTTCATTGTTGAGGTAGTTGTTGCATTTTTTGGTGATTTTCAATATTGAGTTTGTTGTTGAATTTGCTGCTGTTTTTCAATTTTGGGGCTGTTGTTGAATTTTTTGGTGTTTTTCATTGTTGAGGTTGTTGTGGAATTTCTTGGAGTTCTTCAATGTTGAGGTTGTTGAATTTGTTGGAGTTTTTGGATGTTGAGGTTGTAGTTGAATTTTTTGGTATTTTTCATTGTTGTGGTTGTTGATGAATTTGTTGGTGGTTTCCATTGTTGAGGTTTTTGTTGAATTCGTTAGTGATTAACAATATTGAGGTTGTAGTTGAATTTTTTGGTGCTTTTCAATGTTGAGGTTTTGGAATTGGATCGTGTTTTTCAAAGTTTAGGTTGTTTCTGCATATTTTGGTGTTTTTAAATGCTGAGGTTGTTGTTGAATTTTTTGGTGTATTCAATCTTTTTTTTAAAATCTTTTTGTATTTTTAAAATTAAGGTTGCTGTTGAATTTGTTGGTGTTTTTCATTGTTGAGGTTGTTATTGAAATTGTTGGAGTTTTTCAATTTTGAGGTTGCCGTTGAATTTGTTGGTGTTTTTCAAAGCTGAGGTTGTTGTTGAATTTGTTGGTGTATTTGAAAGTTGCGGTTGTTAAATCAGTTGGTGTTTTTGCAAAATTGAGGTTGTTGTTGAATTTTTTGGTGTATTTCATTGTTGAGGCTTTTGTTGAATTTGATGGTGATTTTCAATGTTGAGGTTGTTGTTGAATTTTTTGACGATTTTCATTGCTGTGGTTGTTGTTGAATTTGATGGTGTTTTTGAATGCTGAGATTGTTGTTGAATTTTTTGGTGTTTTTCATTGTTCAGGTTGTTGTTGAATAAGTTGGTGTCTTTCAATGTTGAGGTTGTTGAAATTGTTGGTGTTGTTCAAAGTAGAGGTTTTTGATGAATTTTTTGGTGTTTTTCGTTTTTGAGGTTTTCGTTGAGTTTGTTGGTGTTTTTGAATGTGGACGTTGTTGTTTTTATTTTTCGTTGTTTTTCATTGTTGAGGTTTTTGTTGAATTTGTTGGAGATTTTCAATGTTGAGGTTGTTGATGAATTTGTTGGTGTTTTTTAATGTTGAGGTTGTTGAATTTGTTGGTTTTTTTCAAAGATGAGTTTGCTGTTGAATTTTTTGGTGTTTTTCATTGTTGAGGTTGTTGTTGAATTTTTGGATGTTTTTCATTGTTGAGGTTGGGGTTGAATTTGTTGGTGTTTTTCAATGTTGCGGTTGTTGTTGAATTTTTTGGTGTTTTTCATTGTTGAGGTTGTTGTTGAATTTGTTGGTGTTGATTAATGTTGAGGTTGTTGTTGAATGTTTTGGTGTTTTTCATTGTTGAGGTTGTTGTTTTTGAATTTTTGGATGTTTTTCATTGTTGAGGTTGTTGTTGAATAAGTTGGTGTCTTTCAATGTTGAGGTTGTTGAATTTGTTGGTGTTTTTCAAAGTAGAGGTTTCTGATGAATTTTTTGGTGTTTTTCGTTTTTGAGGTTTTCGTTGAGTTTGTTGGTGTTTTTGAATCTGGACGTTGTTGTTTTTATTTTTCGTTGTTTTTCATTGTTGAGGTTTTTGTTGAATTTGTTGGAGATTTTCAATGTTGAGGTTGTTGATGAATTTGTAGGTGTTTTTTAATGTTGAGGTTGTTGAATTTGTTGGTTTTTTTCAAAGATGCGTTTGCTGTTGAATTTTTTGGTGTTTTTCATTGTTGAGGTTGTTGTTGTTGAATTTTTGGATGTTTTTCATTGTTGAGGTTGTGGTTGAATTTGTTGGTGTTTTTCAATGTTGGAGTTGTTGTTGAATTTTTTGGTGTTTTTCATTGTTGAGGTTGTTGTTGAATTTGTTGGTGTTGATTAATGTTGAGGTTGTTGTTGAATGTTTTGGTGTTTTTCATTGTTGAGGTTGTTGTTTTTGAAATTTTGTATTTTTTTCATTGTTGAGGTTGTTGTTGAATTTGATGGTGATTTTCAATATTGAGGTTGTTGTTGAATTTGTTGGTGTTTTTCAATGTTGAGGTTGTTGTTGAATTTTTTGGTGTTTTTCATTGTTGAGGTTGTTGTTGTTGAATTTTTTCATGTTTTTCATTGTTGAGGCTGTTGTTGAATTTGTTCGTGATTTTCAATAGTCAGGTCGTTGTTGAATTGGTTGGTGTTTTTCAATTTTGGGGTTGTTGTGGAACTTTTTGTTGTTTTTCATTTTTGAGGCTGTTGTGGAATTTGTTCGTGTTAATTAATGTTGAGGTTGTTGTTGAATGTTTTGGTGTTTTTCATTGTTGAGGTTGTTGTTTTTGAATTTTTGGATGTTTTTCATTGTTGAGGTTGTTGTTGAATTTGATTGTGATTTTCAACATGAAGTTTGTTGTTGAATTTGTGGGTGTTTTTCAATGTTGAGGTTGTTGTTGAATTTTTTGGTGTTTTTCATTGTTGAGGTTGTTGTTGTTGAATTTTTTCATGTTTTTCATTGTTGAGGTAGTTGTTGCATTTTTTGGTGATTTTCAATATTGAGTTTGTTGTTGAATTTGCTGCTGTTTTTCAATTTTGGGGCTGTTGTTGAATTTTTTGGTGTTTTTCATTGTTGAGGTTGTTGTGGAATTTCTTGGAGTTCTTCAATGTTGAGGTTGTTG
Source organism: Cetorhinus maximus (assembly GCF_964194155.1). Taxonomy (NCBI): domain Eukaryota; kingdom Metazoa; phylum Chordata; class Chondrichthyes; order Lamniformes; family Cetorhinidae; genus Cetorhinus; species Cetorhinus maximus. Next base: position 91,675 of record NW_027596164.1, on the reverse strand, counting down.
AATTTGTTGGAGTTTTTGGATGTTGAGGTTGTAGTTGAATTTTTTGGTATTTTTCATTGTTGTGGTTGTTGATGAATTTGTTGGTGGTTTCCATTGTTGAGGTTTTTGTTGAATTCGTTAGTGATTAACAATATTGAGGTTGTAGTTGAATTTTTTGGTGCTTTTCAATGTTGAGGTTTTGGAATTGGATCGTGTTTTTCAAAGTTTAGGTTGTTTCTGCATATTTTGGTGTTTTTAAATGCTGAGGTTGTTGTTGAATTTTTTGACGATTTGCATTGCTGTGGTTGTTGTTGAATTTGATGGTGTTTTTGAATGCTGAGATTGTTGTTGAATTTTTTGGTGTTTTTCATTGTTCAGGTTGTTGTTGAATAAGTTGGTGTCTTTCAATGTTGAGGTTGTTGAAATTGTTGGTGTTGTTCAAAGTAGAGGTTTTTGATGAATTTTTTGGTGTTTTTCGTTTTTGAGGTTTTCGTTGAGTTTGTTGGTGTTTTTGAATGTGGACGTTGTTGTTTTTATTTTTCGTTGTTTTTCATTGTTGAGGTTTTTGTTGAATTTGTTGGAGATTTTCAATGTTGAGGTTGTTGATGAATTTGTTGGTGTTTTTTAATGTTGAGGTTGTTGAATTTGTTGGTTTTTTTCAAAGATGAGTTTGCTGTTGAATTTTTTGGTGTTTTTCATTGTTGAGGTTGTTGTTGAATTTTTGGATGTTTTTCATTGTTGAGGTTGGGGTTGAATTTGTTGGTGTTTTTCAATGTTGCGGTTGTTGTTGAATTTTTTGGTGTTTTTCATTGTTGAGGTTGTTGTTGAATTTGTTGGTGTTGATTAATGTTGAGGTTGTTGTTGAATGTTTTGGTGTTTTTCATTGTTGAGGTTGTTGTTTTTGAATTTTTGGATGTTTTTCATTGTTGAGGTTGTTGTTGAATAAGTTGGTGTCTTTCAATGTTGAGGTTGTTGAATTTGTTGGTGTTTTTCAAAGTAGAGGTTTCTGATGAATTTTTTGGTGTTTTTCGTTTTTGAGGTTTTCGTTGAGTTTGTTGGTGTTTTTGAATGTGGACGTTGTTGTTTTTATTTTTCGTTGTTTTTCATTGTTGAGGTTTTTGTTGAATTTGTTGGAGATTTTCAATGTTGAGGTTGTTGATGAATTTGTAGGTGTTTTTTAATGTTGAGGTTGTTGAATTTGTTGGTTTTTTTCAAAGATGCGTTTGCTGTTGAATTTTTTGGTGTTTTTCATTGTTGAGGTTGTTGTTGTTGAATTTTTGGATGTTTTTCATTGTTGAGGTTGTGGTTGAATTTGTTGGTGTTTTTCAATGTTGGAGTTGTTGTTGAATTTTTTGGTGTTTTTCATTGTTGAGGTTGTTGTTGAATTTGTTGGTGTTGATTAATGTTGAGGTTGTTGTTGAATGTTTTGGTGTTTTTCATTGTTGAGGTTGTTGTTTTTGAAATTTTGTATTTTTTTCATTGTTGAGGTTGTTGTTGAATTTGATGGTGATTTTCAATATTGAGGTTGTTGTTGAATTTGTTGGTGTTTTTCAATGTTGAGGTTGTTGTTGTTGAATTTTTTCATGTTTTTCATTGTTGAGGCTGTTGTTGAATTTGTTCGTGATTTTCAATAGTCAGGTCGTTGTTGAATTGGTTGGTGTTTTTCAATTTTGGGGTTGTTGTGGAACTTTTTGTTGTTTTTCATTTTTGAGGCTGTTGTGGAATTTGTTCGTGTTAATTAATGTTGAGGTTGTTGTTGAATGTTTTGGTGTTTTTCATTGTTGAGGTTGTTGTTTTTGAATTTTTGGATGTTTTTCATTGTTGAGGTTGTTGTTGAATTTGATTGTGATTTTCAATATGAAGGTTGTTGTTGAATTTGTGGGTGTTTTTCAATGTTGAGGTTGTTGTTGAATTTTTTGGTGTTTTTCATTGTTGAGGTTGTTGTTGTTGAATTTTTTCATGTTTTTCATTGTTGAGGTAGTTGTTGCATTTTTTGGTGATTTTCAATATTGAGTTTGTTGTTGAATTTGCTGCTGTTTTTCAATTTTGGGGCTGTTGTTGAATTTTTTGGTGTTTTTCATTGTTGAGGTTGTTGTGGAATTTCTTGGAGTTCTTCAATGTTGAGGTTGTTGAATTTGTTGGAGTTTTTGGATGTTGAGGTTGTAGTTGAATTTTTTGGTATTTTTCATTGTTGTGGTTGTTGATGAATTTGTTGGTGGTTTCCATTGTTGAGGTTTTTGTTGAATTCGTTAGTGATTAACAATATTGAGGTTGTAGTTGAATTTTTTGGTGCTTTTCAATGTTGAGGTTTTGGAATTGGATCGTGTTTTTCAAAGTTTAGGTTGTTTCTGCATATTTTGGTGTTTTTAAATGCTGAGGTTGTTGTTGAATTTTTTGGTGTATTCAATCTTTTTTTTAAAATCTTTTTGTATTTTTAAAATTAAGGTTGCTGTTGAATTTGTTGGTGTTTTTCATTGTTGAGGTTGTTATTGAAATTGTTGGAGTTTTTCAATTTTGAGGTTGCCGTTGAATTTGTTGGTGTTTTTCAAAGCTGAGGTTGTTGTTGAATTTGTTGGTGTATTTGAAAGTTGCGGTTGTTAAATCAGTTGGTGTTTTTGCAAAATTGAGGTTGTTGTTGAATTTTTTGGTGTATTTCATTGTTGAGGCTTTTGTTGAATTTGATGGTGATTTTCAATGTTGAGGTTGTTGTTGAATTTTTTGACGATTTTCATTGCTGTGGTTGTTGTTGAATTTGATGGTGTTTTTGAATGCTGAGATTGTTGTTGAATTTTTTGGTGTTTTTCATTGTTCAGGTTGTTGTTGAATAAGTTGGTGTCTTTCAATGTTGAGGTTGTTGAAATTGTTGGTGTTGTTCAAAGTAGAGGTTTTTGATGAATTTTTTGGTGTTTTTCGTTTTTGAGGTTTTCGTTGAGTTTGTTGGTGTTTTTGAATGTGGACGTTGTTGTTTTTATTTTTCGTTGTTTTTCATTGTTGAGGTTTTTGTTGAATTTGTTGGAGATTTTCAATGTTGAGGTTGTTGATGAATTTGTTGGTGTTTTTTAATGTTGAGGTTGTTGAATTTGTTGGTTTTTTTCAAAGATGAGTTTGCTGTTGAATTTTTTGGTGTTTTTCATTGTTGAGGTTGTTGTTGTTGAATTTTTGGATGTTTTTCATTGTTGAGGTTGGGGTTGAATTTGTTGGTGTTTTTCAATGTTGCGGTTGTTGTTGAATTTTTTGGTGTTTTTCATTGTTGAGGTTGTTGTTGAATTTGTTGGTGTTGATTAATGTTGAGGTTGTTGTTGAATGTTTTGGTGTTTTTCATTGTTGAGGTTGTTGTTTTTGAATTTTTGGATGTTTTTCATTGTTGAGGTTGTTGTTGAATAAGTTGGTGTCTTTCAATGTTGAGGTTGTTGAATTTGTTGGTGTTTTTCAAAGTAGAGGTTTCTGATGAATTTTTTGGTGTTTTTCGTTTTTGAGGTTTTCGTTGAGTTTGTTGGTGTTTTTGAATGTGGACGTTGTTGTTTTTATTTTTCGTTGTTTTTCATTGTTGAGGTTTTTGTTGAATTTGTTGGAGATTTTCAATGTTGAGGTTGTTGATGAATTTGTAGGTGTTTTTTAATGTTGAGGTTGTTGAATTTGTTGGTTTTTTTCAAAGATGCGTTTGCTGTTGAATTTTTTGGTGTTTTTCATTGTTGAGGTTGTTGTTGTTGAATTTTTGGATGTTTTTCATTGTTGAGGTTGTGGTTGAATTTGTTGGTGTTTTTCAATGTTGGAGTTGTTGTTGAATTTTTTGGTGTTTTTCATTGTTGAGGTTGTTGTTGAATTTGTTGGTGTTGATTAATGTTGAGGTTGTTGTTGAATGTTTTGGTGTTTTTCATTGTTGAGGTTGTTGTTTTTGAAATTTTGTATTTTTTTCATTGTTGAGGTTGTTGTTGAATTTGATGGTGATTTTCAATATTGAGGTTGTTGTTGAATTTGTTGGTGTTTTTCAATGTTGAGGTTGTTGTTGAATTTTTTGGTGTTTTTCATTGTTGAGGTTGTTGTTGTTGAATTTTTTCATGTTTTTCATTGTTGAGGCTGTTGTTGAATTTGTTCGTGATTTTCAATAGTCAGGTCGTTGTTGAATTGGTTGGTGTTTTTCAATTTTGGGGTTGTTGTGGAACTTTTTGTTGTTTTTCATTTTTGAGGCTGTTGTGGAATTTGTTCGTGTTAATTAATGTTGAGGTTGTTGTTGAATGTTTTGGTGTTTTTCATTGTTGAGGTTGTTGTTTTTGAATTTTTGGATGTTTTTCATTGTTGAGGTTGTTGTTGAATTTGATTGTGATTTTCAATATGAAGGTTGTTGTTGAATTTGTGGGTGTTTTTCAATGTTGAGGTTGTTGTTGAATTTTTTGGTGTTTTTCATTGTTGAGGTTGTTGTTGTTGAATTTTTTCATGTTTTTCATTGTTGAGGTAGTTGTTGCATTTTTTGGTGATTTTCAATATTGAGTTTGTTGTTGAATTTGCTGCTGTTTTTCAATTTTGGGGCTGTTGTTGAATTTTTTGGTGTTTTTCATTGTTGAGGTTGTTGTGGAATTTCTTGGAGTTCTTCAATGTTGAGGTTGTTGAATTTGTTGGAGTTTTTGGATGTTGAGGTTGTAGTTGAATTTTTTGGTATTTTTCATTGTTGTGGTTGTTGATGAATTTGTTGGTGGTTTCCATTGTTGAGGTTTTTGTTGAATTCGTTAGTGATTAACAATATTGAGGTTGTAGTTGAATTTTTTGGTGCTTTTCAATGTTGAGGTTTTGGAATTGGATCGTGTTTTTCAAAGTTTAGGTTGTTTCTGCATATTTTGGTGTTTTTAAATGCTGAGGTTGTTGTTGAATTTTTTGGTGTATTCAATCTTTTTTTTAAAATCTTTTTGTATTTTTAAAATTAAGGTTGCTGTTGAATTTGTTGGTGTTTTTCATTGTTGAGGTTGTTATTGAAATTGTTGGAGTTTTTCAATTTTGAGGTTGCCGTTGAATTTGTTGGTGTTTTTCAAAGCTGAGGTTGTTGTTGAATTTGTTGGTGTATTTGAAAGTTGCGGTTGTTAAATCAGTTGGTGTTTTTGCAAAATTGAGGTTGTTGTTGAATTTTTTGGTGTATTTCATTGTTGAGGCTTTTGTTGAATTTGATGGTGATTTTCAATGTTGAGGTTGTTGTTGAATTTTTTGACGATTTTCATTGCTGTGGTTGTTGTTGAATTTGATGGTGTTTTTGAATGCTGAGATTGTTGTTGAATTTTTTGGTGTTTTTCATTGTTCAGGTTGTTGTTGAATAAGTTGGTGTCTTTCAATGTTGAGGTTGTTGAAATTGTTGGTGTTGTTCAAAGTAGAGGTTTTTGATGAATTTTTTGGTGTTTTTCGTTTTTGAGGTTTTCGTTGAGTTTGTTGGTGTTTTTGAATGTGGACGTTGTTGTTTTTATTTTTCGTTGTTTTTCATTGTTGAGGTTTTTGTTGAATTTGTTGGAGATTTTCAATGTTGAGGTTGTTGATGAATTTGTTGGTGTTTTTTAATGTTGAGGTTGTTGAATTTGTTGGTTTTTTTCAAAGATGAGTTTGCTGTTGAATTTTTTGGTGTTTTTCATTGTTGAGGTTGTTGTTGAATTTTTGGATGTTTTTCATTGTTGAGGTTGGGGTTGAATTTGTTGGTGTTTTTCAATGTTGCGGTTGTTGTTGAATTTTTTGGTGTTTTTCATTGTTGAGGTTGTTGTTGAATTTGTTGGTGTTGATTAATGTTGAGGTTGTTGTTGAATGTTTTGGTGTTTTTCATTGTTGAGGTTGTTGTTTTTGAATTTTTGGATGTTTTTCATTGTTGAGGTTGTTGTTGAATAAGTTGGTGTCTTTCAATGTTGAGGTTGTTGAATTTGTTGGTGTTTTTCAAAGTAGAGGTTTCTGATGAATTTTTTGGTGTTTTTCGTTTTTGAGGTTTTCGTTGAGTTTGTTGGTGTTTTTGAATGTGGACGTTGTTGTTTTTATTTTTCGTTGTTTTTCATTGTTGAGGTTTTTGTTGAATTTGTTGGAGATTTTCAATGTTGAGGTTGTTGATGAATTTGTAGGTGTTTTTTAATGTTGAGGTTGTTGAATTTGTTGGTTTTTTTCAAAGATGCGTTTGCTGTTGAATTTTTTGGTGTTTTTCATTGTTGAGGTTGTTGTTGTTGAATTTTTGGATGTTTTTCATTGTTGAGGTTGTGGTTGAATTTGTTGGTGTTTTTCAATGTTGGAGTTGTTGTTGAATTTTTTGGTGTTTTTCATTGTTGAGGTTGTTGTTGAATTTGTTGGTGTTGATTAATGTTGAGGTTGTTGTTGAATGTTTTGGTGTTTTTCATTGTTGAGGTTGTTGTTTTTGAAATTTTGTATTTTTTTCATTGTTGAGGTTGTTGTTGAATTTGATGGTGATTTTCAATATTGAGGTTGTTGTTGAATTTGTTGGTGTTTTTCAATGTTGAGGATGTTGTTGAATTTTTTGGTGTTTTTCATTGTTGAGGTTGTTGTTGAATTTTTTCATGTTTTTCATTGTTGAGGCTGTTGTTGCATTTTTTGGTGATTTTCAATATTGAGTTTGTTGTTGAATTTGCTGTGTTTTTCAATTTTGGGGATGTTGTTGAATTTATTGGTGTTTTTCATTGTTGAGGTTGTTGTGGAATTTCTTGGAGTTCTTCAATGTTGAGGTTGTTGAATTTGTTGGAGTTTTTGGATGTTGAGGTTGTAGTTGAATTTGTTGGTATTTTTCATTGTTGAGGTTGTTGATGAATTTGTTGGTGGTTTCCATTGTTGAGGTTTTTGTTGAATTCTTTAGTGATTAACAATATTGAGGTTGTAGTTGAATTTTTTGGTGCTTTTCAATGTTGAGGTTTTGGAATTGGATCGTGTTTTTCAAAGTTTAGGTTGTTTTTGAATATTTTGGTGTTTTTCAATGCTGAGGTTGTTGTTGAATTTTTTGGTGTATTCAATCATTTTTTAAAAAATCTTTTTGTATTTTTCAAATTGAGGTTGCTGTTGAATTTGTTGGTATTTTTCATTGTTGAGGTTGTTATTGAAATTGTTGGAGTTTTTCAATTTTGAGGTTGCCGTTGAATTTGTTGGTGTTTTTCAAAGCTGAGGTTGTTGTTGAATTTGTTGGTGTATTTGAAAGTTGCGGTTGTTAAATCTGTTGGTGTTTTTTCAAAATTGAGGTTGTTGTTGAATTTTTTGGTGTATTTCATTGTTGAGGTTTTTGTTGAATTTGATGGTGATTTTCAATGCTGTGTTTGTTGTCGAATTTTTAGGTGTTTTTCATTGTTGTGGTTGTTGTTGAAATTGTTGATGTTTTTGAATGTTGAGGTTGTTGTTGAATTTTTTGGTGTTATTGAATGTTGAGGTTTTTGTTGAATTTTATGGTGTTTTTCATTGTTGAGGTTGTTGTTGAATTTTTTGGTGTTTTTCAATGTTGAGGTTTTTGTTGAATTTGTTGGAGTTTTTGAATTTTGAGGTTGTTGTTGAATTTGTTGGTGTTTTTCAATGTTGAGGTTGTTGTTGAATTTTTTGGTGTTTTTCGTGGTTGAGGTTGTTGATGAATTTTTTGATGATTTTCATTGCTGAGGTTGCAGTTGAATTTGTTGGTGATTTTCAAAGCTGAGGTTGTTGTTGAATTTATTGGTGTATTTGGATGTTGAGATTGTTAAATCTGTTGGTGTTTTTCAAAATTGAGGTTGTTGTTGAATTTTATTTGTGATTTTCATTGTTGAGGTTTTTGTTGAATTTTTTTGGTTTTTTTCATTGTTGAGGATGTTGTTGAATTTTTTGATGTTTTTCATTATTGATGTTGTTGTTGAAATTGTTGGTGTTTTTGAATGTTGAGGTTGTTGTTGAATTTTTTGCCGTTTTTCATTGTTGAGGAAGTTGTTGAATTTGTTGGAGTTTTTCAATGCTGAGGTTGTTGTTGAATTTGTTGGCGTTTTTCAATGTTGAGTTTGTTGAATTTGTTGGTGTTTTTCAAATTTGAGGTTGTTGTTGAATTTTTTAGTGTTTTTCATTGTTGAGGTTTTGGTTGAATTTGTTGGTGTTTTTGAATGTTGAGGTTGTAGTTGAATTTGTTGGTGATTAACAATATTGAGGTTGTAGTTGAATTTTTTGGTGCTTTTCAATGTTGAGGTTTTGGAATTGGATCGTGCTTTTCAAAGTTGAGGTTGTTGTTGAATATTTTGGTGTTTTTCAATGTTGCGGATGTTGTTGAATTTTTTGTTGTATTCAATGTTGTTCTTTGATTCTTTTTGTATTTTTCAAAATTGTGGTTGCAGTTGAATTATTTGCTGTTTTTCATTGTTGAGTTTGTTATTCAAATTGTTGGAGTTTTTGAATGTTGAGGTTGCAGTTGAATTTGTTGGTGTTTTTCAAAGCTGAGGTTGTTGTTGAATTTGTTGGTGTATTTGAATGTTGAGGTTGTTAAATCTGTTGGTGTTTTTCAAAAGTGAGGTTGTTGTTGAATTTTATTGGTGTTTTTCATTGTTGAGGTTGTTGTTGAATAAGTTGGTGTCTTTCAATGTTGAGGTTGTTGAAATTGTTGGTGTTGTTCAAAGTAGAGGTTTTTGATGAATTTTTTGGTGTTTTTCGTTTTTGAGGTTTTCGTTGAGTTTGTTGGTGTTTTTGAATGTGGACGTTGTTGTTTTTATTTTTCGTTGTTTTTCATTGTTGAGGTTTTTGTTGAATTTGTTGGAGATTTTCAATGTTGAGGTTGTTGATGAATTTGTTGGTGTTTTTTAATGTTGAGGTTGTTGAATTTGTTGGTTTTTTTCAAAGATGAGTTTGCTGTTGAATTTTTTGGTGTTTTTCATTGTTGAGGTTGTTGTTGTTGAATTTTTGGATGTTTTTCATTGTTGAGGTTGGGGTTGAATTTGTTGGTGTTTTTCAATGTTGCGGTTGTTGTTGAATTTTTTGGTGTTTTTCATTGTTGAGGTTGTTGTTGAATTTGTTGGTGTTGATTAATGTTGAGGTTGTTGTTGAATGTTTTGGTGTTTTTCATTGTTGAGGTTGTTGTTTTTGAATTTTTGGATGTTTTTCATTGTTGAGGTTGTTGTTGAATAAGTTGGTGTCTTTCAATGTTGAGGTTGTTGAATTTGTTGGTGTTTTTCAAAGTAGAGGTTTCTGATGAATTTTTTGGTGTTTTTCGTTTTTGAGGTTTTCGTTGAGTTTGTTGGTGTTTTTGAATCTGGACGTTGTTGTTTTTAATATTCGTTGTTTTTCATTGTTGAGGTTTTTGTTGAATTTGTTGGAGATTTTCAATGTTGAGGTTGTTGAAGAATTTGTAGGTGTTTTTTAATGTTGAGGTTGTTGAATTTGTTGGTTTTTTTCAAAGATGCGTTTGCTGTTGAATTTTTTGGTGTTTTTCATTGTTGAGGTTGTTGTTGTTGAATTTTTGGATGTTTTTCATTGTTGAGGTTGTGGTTGAATTTGTTGGTGTTTTTCAATGTTGGAGTTGTTGTTGAATTTTTTGGTGTTTTTCATTGTTGAGGTTGTTGTTGAATTTGTTGGTGTTGATTAATGTTGAGGTTGTTGTTGAATGTTTTGGTGTTTTTCATTGTTGAGGTTGTTGTTTTTGAAATTTTGTATTTTTTTCATTGTTGAGGTTGTTGTTGAATTTGATGGTGATTTTCAATATTGAGGTTGTTGTTGAATTTGTTGGTGTTTTTCAATGTTGAGGTTGTTGTTGTTGAATTTTTTCATGTTTTTCATTGTTGAGGCTGTTGTTGAATTTGTTCGTGATTTTCAATAGTCAGGTCGTTGTTGAATTGGTTGGTGTTTTTCAATTTTGGGGTTGTTGTGGAACTTTTTGTTGTTTTTCATTTTTGAGGCTGTTGTGGAATTTGTTCGTGTTAATTAATGTTGAGGTTGTTGTTGAATGTTTTGGTGTTTTTCATTGTTGAGGTTGTTGTTTTTGAATTTTTGGATGTTTTTCATTGTTGAGGTTGTTGTTGAATTTGATTGTGATTTTCAATATGAAGGTTGTTGTTGAATTTGTGGGTGTTTTTCAATGTTGAGGTTGTTGTTGAATTTTTTGGTGTTTTTCATTGTTGAGGTTGTTGTTGTTGAATTTTTTCATGTTTTTCATTGTTGAGGTAGTTGTTGCATTTTTTGGTGATTTTCAATATTGAGTTTGTTGTTGAATTTGCTGCTGTTTTTCAATTTTGGGGCTGTTGTTGAATTTTTTGGTGTTTTTCATTGTTGAGGTTGTTGTGGAATTTCTTGGAGTTCTTCAATGTTGAGGTTGTTGAATTTGTTGGAGTTTTTGGATGTTGAGGTTGTAGTTGAATTTTTTGGTATTTTTCATTGTTGTGGTTGTTGATGAATTTGTTGGTGGTTTCCATTGTTGAGGTTTTTGTTGAATTCGTTAGTGATTAACAATATTGAGGTTGTAGTTGAATTTTTTGGTGCTTTTCAATGTTGAGGTTTTGGAATTGGATCGTGTTTTTCAAAGTTTAGGTTGTTTCTGCATATTTTGGTGTTTTTAAATGCTGAGGTTGTTGTTGAATTTTTTGGTGTATTCAATCTTTTTTTTAAAATCTTTTTGTATTTTTAAAATTAAGGTTGCTGTTGAATTTGTTGGTGTTTTTCATTGTTGAGGTTGTTATTGAAATTGTTGGAGTTTTTCAATTTTGAGGTTGCCGTTGAATTTGTTGGTGTTTTTCAAAGCTGAGGTTGTTGTTGAATTTGTTGGTGTATTTGAAAGTTGCGGTTGTTAAATCAGTTGGTGTTTTTGCAAAATTGAGGTTGTTGTTGAATTTTTTGGTGTTTTTCGTGGTTGAGGTTGTTGATGAATTTTTTGATGATTTTCATTGCTGAGGTTGCAGTTGAATTTGTTGGTGATTTTCAAAGCTGAGGTTGTTGTTGAATTTATTGGTGTATTTGGATGTTGAGATTGTTAAATCTGTTGGTGTTTTTCAAAATTGAGGTTGTTGTTGAATTTTATTTGTGATTTTCATTGTTGAGGTTTTTGTTGAATTTTTTTGGTTTTTTTCATTGTTGAGGATGTTGTTGAATTTTTTGATGTTTTTCATTATTGATGTTGTTGTTGAAATTGTTGGTGTTTTTGAATGTTGAGGTTGTTGTTGAATTTTTTGCCGTTTTTCATTGTTGAGGAAGTTGTTGAATTTGTTGGAGTTTTTCAATGCTGAGGTTGTTGTTGAATTTGTTGGCGTTTTTCAATGTTGAGTTTGTTGAATTTGTTGGTGTTTTTCAAATTTGAGGTTGTTGTTGAATTTTTTAGTGTTTTTCATTGTTGAGGTTTTGGTTGAATTTGTTGGTGTTTTTGAATGTTGAGGTTGTAGTTGAATTTGTTGGTGATTAACAATATTGAGGTTGTAGTTGAATTTTTTGGTGCTTTTCAATGTTGAGGTTTTGGAATTGGATCGTGCTTTTCAAAGTTGAGGTTGTTGTTGAATATTTTGGTGTTTTTCAATGTTGCGGATGTTGTTGAATTTTTTGTTGTATTCAATGTTGTTCTTTGATTCTTTTTGTATTTTTCAAAATTGTGGTTGCAGTTGAATTATTTGCTGTTTTTCATTGTTGAGTTTGTTATTCAAATTGTTGGAGTTTTTGAATGTTGAGGTTGCAGTTGAATTTGTTGGTGTTTTTCAAAGCTGAGGTTGTTGTTGAATTTGTTGGTGTATTTGAATGTTGAGGTTGTTAAATCTGTTGGTGTTTTTCAAAAGTGAGGTTGTTGTTGAATTTTATTGGTGTTTTTCATTGTTGAGGTTGTTGTTGAATAAGTTGGTGTCTTTCAATGTTGAGGTTGTTGAAATTGTTGGTGTTGTTCAAAGTAGAGGTTTTTGATGAATTTTTTGGTGTTTTTCGTTTTTGAGGTTTTCGTTGAGTTTGTTGGTGTTTTTGAATGTGGACGTTGTTGTTTTTATTTTTCGTTGTTTTTCATTGTTGAGGTTTTTGTTGAATTTGTTGGAGATTTTCAATGTTGAGGTTGTTGATGAATTTGTTGGTGTTTTTTAATGTTGAGGTTGTTGAATTTGTTGGTTTTTTTCAAAGATGAGTTTGCTGTTGAATTTTTTGGTGTTTTTCATTGTTGAGGTTGTTGTTGTTGAATTTTTGGATGTTTTTCATTGTTGAGGTTGGGGTTGAATTTGTTGGTGTTTTTCAATGTTGCGGTTGTTGTTGAATTTTTTGGTGTTTTTCATTGTTGAGGTTGTTGTTGAATTTGTTGGTGTTGATTAATGTTGAGGTTGTTGTTGAATGTTTTGGTGTTTTTCATTGTTGAGGTTGTTGTTTTTGAATTTTTGGATGTTTTTCATTGTTGAGGTTGTTGTTGAATAAGTTGGTGTCTTTCAATGTTGAGGTTGTTGAATTTGTTGGTGTTTTTCAAAGTAGAGGTTTCTGATGAATTTTTTGGTGTTTTTCGTTTTTGAGGTTTTCGTTGAGTTTGTTGGTGTTTTTGAATCTGGACGTTGTTGTTTTTAATATTCGTTGTTTTTCATTGTTGAGGTTTTTGTTGAATTTGTTGGAGATTTTCAATGTTGAGGTTGTTGAAGAATTTGTAGGTGTTTTTTAATGTTGAGGTTGTTGAATTTGTTGGTTTTTTTCAAAGATGCGTTTGCTGTTGAATTTTTTGGTGTTTTTCATTGTTGAGGTTGTTGTTGTTGAATTTTTGGATGTTTTTCATTGTTGAGGTTGTGGTTGAATTTGTTGGTGTTTTTCAATGTTGGAGTTGTTGTTGAATTTTTTGGTGTTTTTCATTGTTGAGGTTGTTGTTGAATTTGTTGGTGTTGATTAATGTTGAGGTTGTTGTTGAATGTTTTGGTGCTTTTCATTGTTGAGGTTGTTGTTTTTGAAATTTTGTATTTTTTTCATTGTTGAGGTTGTTGTTGAATTTGATGGTGATTTTCAATATTGAGGTTGTTGTTGAATTTGTTGGTGTTTTTCAATGTTGAGGATGTTGTTGAATTTTTTGGTGTTTTTCATTGTTGAGGTTGTTGTTGAATTTTTTCATGTTTTTCATTGTTGAGGCTGTTGTTGCATTTTTTGGTGATTTTCAATATTGAGTTTGTTGTTGAATTTGCTGTTGTTTTTCAATTTTGGGGATGTTGTTGAATTTATTGGTGTTTTTCATTGTTGAGGTTGTTGTGGAATTTCTTGGAGTTCTTCAATGTTGAGGTTGTTGAATTTGTTGGAGTTTTTGGATGTTGAGGTTGTAGTTGAATTTGTTGGTATTTTTCATTGTTGAGGTTGTTGATGAATTTGTTGGTGGTTTCCATTGTTGAGGTTTTTGTTGAATTCGTTAGTGATTAACAATATTGAGGTTGTAGTTGAATTTTTTGGTGCTTTTCAATGTTGAGGTTTTGGAATTGGATCGTGTTTTTCAAAGTTTAGGTTGTTTTTGAATATTTTGGTGTTTTTCAATGCTGAGGTTGTTGTTGAATTTTTTGGTGTATTCAATCATTTTTTAAAAAATCTTTTTGTATTTTTCAAATTGAGGTTGCCGTTGAATTTGTTGGTGTTTTTCAAAGCTGAGGTTGTTGTTGAATTTGTTGGTGTATTTGAAAGTTGCGGTTGTTAAATCTGTTGGTGTTTTTTCAAAATTGAGGTTGTTGTTGAATTTTTTGGTGTTATTCATTGTTGAGGTTGTTGTTGAATATGTTGGAGTTTTTCAATGTTGAGGTTGTTGTTGAATTTTTTGTTGATTTTCAATGTTGAGGTTGTTGAATTTGTTGGTGTTTTTCAAAGTTGAGGCTGTTGTTGAATTTTTTGGTATTTTTCATTGTTGAGGTTTTGGTTGAATTTGTTGGTGTTTTTGAATGTTGAGCTTGTTGGTTTTATTTTTTGGTGTTTTTGAATGTTGAGGTTGTTGTTGAATTTTTTTTCGTGTTTTTCATTGTTGAGGTTGTTGTTGAATTTGTTGGCGTTTTTCAATGTTGAGTTTGTTGAATTTGTTGGTGTTTTTCAAAGTTAAGGTTTTGTTGAATTTTTTGGTGTTTTTAATTGTTGAGGTTTTGGTTGAATTTGTTGGTGTTTTTGAGTTTTGAGGTTGTTGTTTTTCCTTTTTGGTGTTGTTGAATGTTAAGATTTTTGTTGAATTTTTTGGTGTTTTTCATTGTTGAGGTTGTTGTTGAATTTTTAGATGTTTTTCATTGCTGAGGTTGTTGTTGAAATTGTTGGTGTTTTTGAATGTTGAGGTTGTTGTTTTTATTTTTTGGTGTTGTTGAATGTTAAGGTTTTTGTTGAATTTTTTGGTGTTTTTCATTGTTGAGGTTGTTGTTGAATTTTTAGATGTTTTTCATTGCTGAGGTTGTTGTTGAAATTGTTGGTGTTTTTGAATGTTGAGGTTGTTGTTTTTATTTTTTGCTGTTTTTCATTGTTGAGGTTGTTGTTGAATTTGTTGGAGTTTTTCAATGTTGTGGTTGTTGCTGAATTTGTTGGTGTTTTTCAATGTTGAGGTTGTGAATTTGTTGATGTTTTTCAAAGTTGAGGCTGTTGTTGAATGTTTTGGTGTTTATCATTGTTGAGGTTTTGGTTGAATTTGTTGGTGTATTTGAATTTTGATGTTGTTTTTATTTTATGTTGTTTTTGAATGTTGAGGTTGTTGTTGCCTTTTTTGGTGTTTTTCATTGTTGAGGTTGTTGTGGAATTTTTTGGTGTTTTTCAATGTTGAGGTTTTTGTTGAATTTGTTGTTTTTTTTCAAAGTTGAGGTTGATGTTGAATTTGTTGGTGTTTTTGAATGTTGAGGTTGTTGTTTTTATTGTTTGGTGTTAATGAATGTTGAGGTTCTTCTTGAATTTTTTGGTGATTTTCAATGTTGAGGTTGTGGTTGAATTTGTTGGTGTTTTTCCATGTTGAGGTTTTTGAATTTGTTGGTGTTTTTCAAAGTTGAGGTTGTTGTTGAATTTGATGGTGATTTTCAATGTTCAGTTGGTTGTTTAATTTTTTGGTGTTTTTCATTGTTGAGGTTGTTGTTGTTGAATTTTTGGATGTTTTTCATTGTTGCATTTGTTGGTGATTTTCAATATTGAGGTTGTTGTTGAATTTGTTGGTGTTTTTCAATGTTGGGGTTGTTGTTGAATTTTATGGTGTTTTTCATTGTTGATGTTGTTGTTGTATTTCTTGGAGTTCTTCAATGTTGAGGTTGTTGAATTTGTTGGTGCTTTTGAATGTTGAGGTTGTTGATGAATTTTTTGGTGTTTTTCATTTTTGAGGTTTTTGCTGAATTTGTTGATGTTTTCCATTGCTGAGGTTTTTGTTGAATTTGTTGGTGTTTTTGAATGTTGAGGTTGTAGTTGAATTTGTTGGTGTTTTTCATTGTTGAGTTTTTTGATGAATTTGTTGGTGTTTTCCATTGTTGAGGTTTTTGTTGAATTTGTTGGTGTTTTTGAATGTTGCGGTTGTAGTTGAATTTGTTGGTGATTTACAGTATTGATGTTGTAGTTGAATTTTTTGGTGCTTTTCAATGTTGAGGTATTGGAATTGGATCGTGCTTTTCAAAGTTGAGGTTGTTGTTGAATATTTTGTTGTTTTTCAATGTTGAGGTTGTTGTTGAATTTTTTGGCGTTTTTCATTGTTGAGGATGTTGTTGAATTTGTTGGAGTTTTTCAATGTTGAGGTTGTTGTTGAATTTGTTGGCGTTTTTCAATGTTGAGTTTGTTGAATTTGTTGGTGTTATTCAAAGTTGAGGTTTTGTTGAATTTTTTGGTGTTTTTCATTGTTGAGGTTTTGGTTGAATTTATTGGTGTTTTTGAGTTTTGAGGTTGTTGTTTTTACTTTTTGGTGTTGTTGAATGTTAAGGTTTTTGTTGAATTTTTTTGGTGTTTTTCATTGTTGAGGTTGTTGTTGAATTTTTAGATGTTTTTCATTGCTGAGGTTGTTGTTGAATTTTTTGGTGTTTTTCAGTGTTGAGGTTGTTTTTGAATTTGTTGGTGTTTTTGAATGTTGAGGTTGTTGTTGTTGAATTTTTGGATGTTTTTAATTGTTGAGGTTTTTGTTGAATTTGATGGTGATTTTCAATATTGAGGTTGTTGTTGAAAATGTTGGTGTTTTTCATTGTTGAGGTTGTTGTTGTTGTAGAATTTTTGGATGTTTTTCATTGTTGAATTTGTTGGTGATTTTCAATATTGAGGTTGTTGTTGAATTTGTTGGTGTTTTTCAATATTGGGGTTGTTGTTGAATTTTTTGGTGTTTTTCATTGTTGAGGTTGTTGTTGTATTTCTTGGAGTTCTTCAATGTTGAGGTTGTTGAATTTGTTTGTGCTTTTGAATGTTGAGGTTGTTGATGAATTTTTTGGTGTTTTTCATCTTTGCGGTTTTTGATGAATTTGTTTTTGTTTTCCATTGTTGAGGTTTTTGTTGAATTTGTTGGTATTTTTGCACGTTGAGGTTTTAGTTGAATTTGTTGGTGATTAACAATATTGAGGTTGTAGTTGAATTTTTTGGTGCTTTTCAATGTTGAAGTTTTGGAATTGGATCGTGCTTTTCAAAGTTGAGGTTGTTTTTGAATATTTTGTTGATTTTCAATGTTGAGGTTGTTGTTGAATGTTTTGGTGTATTCAATGTTTTTTTTTTGACTCTTTTTGTATTTTTCAATGTTGAGGTTGTTGTTGATTTTTTTGGTGTTTTTCATTGTTGAGGTTTTGGTTGAATTTGTTGGTGTTTTTGAATGTTGAGGTTGTTGTTTTTATTGTTTGGTGTTAATGAATGTTGAGGTTCTTCTTGAATTTTTTGGTGATTTTCAATGTTGAGGTTGTGGTTGAATTTGTTGGTGTTTTTCCATGTTGAGGTTTTTGAATTTGTTGGTGTTTTTCAAAGATGAGGTTGTTGTTGAATTTGTTGGTGATTTTCAATGTTCAGTTTGTTGTTTAATTTTTTGGTGATTTTCATTGTTGAGGTTGTTGTTGTTGAATTTTTGGATGTTTTTCATTGTTGCATTTATTGGTGATTTTCAATATTGAGGTTGTTGTTGAATTTGTTGCTGTTTTTCAATGTTGGGGTAGTTGTTGAATTTTATGGTGTTTTTAATTGTTGATGTTGTTGTTGTATTTCTTGGAGTTCTTCAATGTTGAGGTTGTTGAATTTGTTTGTGCTTTTGAATGTTGAGGTTGTTGATGAATTTTTTGGTGTTTTTCATTTTTGAGGTTTTTGCTGAATTTGTTGGTGTTTTCCATTGCTGAGGTTTTTGTTGAATTTTTTGGTGTTTTTCACTGTTGAGGTTGCTGTTGAATATGTTGGTCTTTTTGAATGTTGAGGCTGTTGAATTTGTTGGTGTTTGTCAAAGTAGAGGTTGTTGTTTAATTTTATGGAGATTTTCATTTTTGAGGTTTTCGTTGAATTTTTTGGTCTTTTTGAATGTTGAGATTGTTGATGAATCTTTTGGTGTTATTCATTGTTGAGGTTGTTTTAGAATTTGTTGGTGTTTTTGAATGTTGAGGTTGTTGTTGTTGAATTTTTGGATGTTTTTAATTGTTGAGGTTGTTGTTGAATTTGATGGTGATTTTCAATATTGAGGTTGTTGTTGAATTTGTTGGTGTTTGTCATTGTTGAGGTTGTTGTTGTTGTTGAATTTTTGGATGTTTTTCATTGTTGAATTTGTTGGTGATTTTCAATATTGAGGTTGTTGTTGAATTTGTTGGTGTTTTTCAATATTGGGGTTGTTGTTGAATTTTTTGGTGTTTTTCATTGTTGAGGTTGTTGTTGTATTTCTTGGAGTTCTTCAATGTTGAGGTTGTTGAATTTGTTTGTGCTTTTGAATGTTGAGGTTGTTGATGAATTTTTTGGTGTTTTTCATCTTTGCGGTTTTTGATGAATTTGTTTTTGTTTTCCATTGTTGAGGTTTTTGTTGAATTTGTTGGTATTTTTGCACGTTGAGGTTTTAGTTGAATTTGTTGGTGATTAACAATATTGAGGTTGTAGTTGAATTTTTTGGGGCTTTTCAATGTTGAGGTTTTGGAATTAGATCGTGCTTTTCAAAGTTGAGGTTGTTATTGAATATTTTGTTGATTTTCAATGTTGAGGTTGTTGTTGAATGTTTTGGTGTATTCAATGTTTTTTTTTTGACTCTTTTTCTATTTTTCAATGTTGAGGTTGCTGTTGATTTTTTTGGTGTTTTTCATTGTTGAGGTTTTGGTTGAATTTGTTGGTGTTTTTGAATGTTGAGGTTGTTGTTTTTATTGTTTTGTGTTAATGAATGTTGAGGTTCTTCTTGAATTTTTTGGTGATTTTCAATGTTGAGGTTGTGGTTGAATTTGTTGGTGTTTTTCCATGTTGAGGTTTTTGAATTTGTTGGTGTTTTTCAAAGTTGAGGTTGTTGTTGAATTTGTTGGTGATTTTCAATGTTCAGTTTGTTGTTTAATTTTTTGGTGTTTTTCATTGTTGAGGTTGTTGTTGTTGAATTTTTGGATGTTTTTTATTGTTGCATTTATTGGTGATTTTCAATATTGAGGTTGTTGTTGAATTTGTTGGTGTTTTTCAATGTTGGGGTTGTTGTTGAATTTTATGGTGTTTTTCATTGTTGATGTTGTTGTTGTATTTCTTGGAGTTCTTCAATGTTGAGGTTGTTGAATTTGTTGGTGCTTTTGAATGTTGAGGTTGTTGATGAATTTTTTGGTGTTTTTCATTTTTGAGGTTTTTGCTGAATTTGTTGATGTTTTCCATTGCTGAGGTTTTTGTTGAATTTTTTGGTGTTTTTCACTGTTGAGGTTGTTGTTGAATATGTTGGTCTTTTTGAATGTTGAGGCTGTTGAATTTGTTGGTGTTTGTCAAAGTAGAGGTTGTTGTTTAATTTTATGGAGTTTTTCATTTTTGAGGTTTTCGTTGAATTTTTTGGTCTTTTTGAATGTTGAGATTGTTGATGAATTTTTTGGTGTTATTCATTGTTGAGGTTGTTTTAGAATTTGTTGGTGTTTTTGAATGTTGAGGTTGTTGTTGTTGAATTTTTGGATGTTTTTAATTGTTGAGGTTGTTGTTGAATTTGATGGTGATTTTCAATATTGAGGTTGTTGTTGAATTTGTTGGTGTTCTTCATTGTTGAGGTTGTTGTTGTTGTTGAATTTTTGGATGTTTTTCAATGTTGAATTTGTTGGTGATTTTCAATATTGAGGTTGTTGTTGAATTTGTTGGTGTTTTTCAATATTGGGGTTGTTGTTGAATTTTTTGGTGTTTTTCATTGTTGAGGTTGTTGTTGTATTTCTTGGAGTTCTTCAATGTTGAGGTTGTTGAATTTGTTTGTGCTTTTGAATGTTGAGGTTGTTGATGAATTTTTTGGTGTTTTTCATCTTTGCGGTTTTTGATGAATTTGTTTTTGTTTTCCATTGTTGAGGTTTTTGTTGAATTTGTTGGTATTTTTGCATGTTGAGGTTATAGTTGAATTTGTTGGTGATTAACAATATTGAGGTTGTAGTTGAATTTTTTGGGGCTTTTCAATGTTGAGGTTTTGGAATTGGATCGTGCTTTTCAAAGTTGAGGTTGTTATTGAATATTTTGTTGATTTTCAATGTTGAGGTTGTTGTTGAATGTTTTGGTGTATTCAATGTTTTATTTTGACTCTTTTTGTATTTTTCAATGTTGAGGTGGTTGTTGATTTTTTTGGTGTTTTTCATTGTTGAGGTTTTGGTTGAATTTGTTGGTGTTTTTGAATGTTGAGGTTGTTGTTTTTATTGTTTGGTGTTAATGAATGTTGAGGTTCTTCTTGAATTTTTTGGTGATTTTCAATGATGAGGTTGTGGTTGAATTTGTTGGTGATTTTCAATGTTCAGTTTGTGGTTTAATTTTTTGGTGTTTTTCATTGTTGAGGTTGTTGTTGTTGAATTTTTGGATGTTTTTCATTGTTGCATTTGTTGGTGATTTTCAATATTGAGGTTGTTGTTGAATTTGTTTGTGTTTTTCAATGTTGGGGTTGTTGTTGAATTTTATGGTGTTTTTCAATGTTGATGTTGTTGTTGTATTTCTTGGAGTTCTTCAATATTGAGGTTGTTGAATTTGTTGGTGCTTTTGAATGTTGAGGTTGTTGATGAATTTTTTGGTGTTTTTCATTTTTGAGGTTTTTGCTGAATTTGTTGGTGTTTTCCATTGCTGAGGTTTTTGTTGAATTTTTTGGTGTTTTTCACTGTTGAGGTTGTTGTTGAATATGTTGGTCTTTTTGAATGTTGAGGCTGTTGAATTTGTTGGTGTTTGTCAAAGTAGAGGTTGTTGTTTAATTTTATGGAGTTTTTCATTTTTGGGGTTTTCGTTGAATTTTTTGGTCTTTTTGAATGTTGAGATTGTTGATGAATCTTTTGGTGTTATTCATTGTTGAGGTTGTTTTTGAATTTGTTGGTGTTTTTGAATGTTGAGGTTGTTGTTGTTGAATTTTTGGATGTTTTTAATTGTTGAGGTTGTTGTTGAATTTGATGGTGATTTTCAATATTGAGGTTGTTGTTGAATTTGTTGCTGTTTTTCAATGTTGAGGTTGTTGTTGAATTTTATGGTCTTTTTCATTGTTGATGTTGTTCTTGTCTTTCTTGGAGTTCTTCAATGTTGAGGTTGTTGAATTTGTTGGTGCTTTTGAATGTTGAGGTTGTTGACGAATTTTTTGGTGTTTTTCATTTTTGAGGTTTTTGCTGAATTTGTTGATGTTTTCCATTGCTGAGGTTTTTGTTGAATTTGTTGGTGTTTTTGAATGTTGAGGTTGTAGTTGAATTTGTTGGTGTTTTTGAATGTTGAGGTTGTAGTTGAATTTGTTGGTGATTTACAATATTGAGGTTGTAGTTGAATTTTTTGGTGCTTTTCAATGTTGAGGTTTTGGAATTGGATCGTGCTTTTCAAAGTTGAGGTTGTTATTGAATATTTTGTTGTTTTTCAATGTTGAGGTTGTTGTTGAATTTTTTGGCGTTTTTCATTGTTGAGGATGTTGTTGAATTTGTTGGAGTTTTTCAATGTTGAGGTTGTTGTTGAATTTGTTGGCGTTTTTCAATGTTGAGTTTGTTGAATTTGTTGGTGTTTTTCAAAGTTGAGGTTTTGTTGAATTTTTTGGTGTTTTTGAGTTTAGAGGTTGTTGTTTTTACTTTTTGGTGTTGTTGAATGTTAAGGTTTTTGTTGAATTTTTTGGTGTTTTTCATTGTTGAGGTTGTTGTTGAATTTTTAGATGTTTTTCATTGCTGAGGTTGTTGTTGAAATTGTTGGTGTTTTTGAATGTTGAGGTTGTTGTTTTTATTTTTTGGTGTTGTTGAATGTTAAGATTTTTGTTGAATTTTTTGGTGTTTTTCATTGTTGAGGTTGTTGTTGAATTTTTAGATGTTTTTCATTGCTGAGGTTGTTGTTGAAATTGTTGGTGTTTTTGAATGTTGAGGTTGTTGTTTTTATTTTTTGGTGTTTTTCATTGTTGAGGTTGTTGTTGAATTTGTTGGAGTTTTTCAATGTTGTGGTTGTTGCTGAATTTGTTGGTGTTTTTCAATGTTGAGGTTGTTGAATTTGTTGATGTTTATCAAAGTTGAGGCTGTTGTTGAATGTTTTGTTGTTTTTCATTGTTGAGGTTTTGGTTGAATTTGTTGGTGTATTTGAATGTTGATGTTGTTGTTTTTATTTTATGTTGTTTTTGAATGTTGAGGTTGTTGTTGCCTTTTTTGGTGTTTTTCATTGTTGAGGTTGTTGTGGAATTTAATAGGTGTTTTTCAATGTTGAGGTTTTTGTTGAATTTGTTGTTGTTTTTCAAAGTTGAGGTTGATGTTGAATTTGTTGGTGTTTTTCATTGTTGATGTTGTTGTTGAATTTGTTGGTGTTATTGAATGCTGAGGTTGTTGATGAATTTTTTGGTGTTATTCATTGTTGAGGTTGTTTTTGAATATGTTGGTCTTTTTGAATGTTGAGGCTGTTGAATTTGTTGTTGCTTGTCAAAGTAGAGTTTGTTGTTGAATTTTATGGTGTTTTTCATTTTTGAGGTATTCGTTGAATTTTTTGGTCTTTTTGAATGTTGAGGTTGTTGATGAATTTTTTTTTGTTATTCATTGTTGAGGTTGTTTTTGAATTTGTTGGTGTTTTTGAATGTTGAGGTTGTTGTTGTTGAATTTTTGGATGTTTTTAATTGTTGAGGTTGTTGTTGAATTTGATGGTGATTTTCAATGTTGAGGTTGTTGTTGAATTTGTTGGCGTTTTTCAATGTTGAGTTTGTTGAATTTGTTGGTGTTTTTCAAAGTTGAGGTTTTGTTGAATTTTTTGGTGTTTTTCATTGTTGAGGTTTTGGTTGAATTTATTGGTGTTTTTGAGTTTTGAGGTTGTTGTTTTTACTTTTTGGTGTTGTTGAATGTTAAGGTTTTTGTTGAATTTTTTTGGTGTTTTTCATTGTTGAGGTTGTTGTTGAATTTTTAGATGTTTTTCATTGCTGAGGTTGTTGTTGAAATTGTTGGTGTTTTTGAATGTTGAAAAGCTGTTTTTATTTTTTGGTGTTGGTTAATGTTAAGGTTTTTTGTTGAATTTTTTGGTGTTTTTCATTGTTGAGGTTGTTTTTGAATTTGTTGGTGTTTTTGAATGTTGAGGTTGTTGTTGTTGAATTTTTGGATGTTTTTAATGGTTGAGGTTGTTGTTGAATTTGTTGGTGTTTTTCAATATTGAGGTTGTTGTTGAATTTGATGGTGTTTTTCATTGTTGAGGTTGTTGTTGTTGAATTTTTGGATGTTTTTCATTGTTGAATTTGTTGGTGATTTTCAATATTGAGGTTGTTGTTGAATTTGTTGGTGTTTTTCAATATTGGGGTTGTTGTTGAATTTTTTGGTGTTTTTCATTGTTGAGGTTGTTGTTGTATTTCTTGGAGTTCTTCAATGTTGAGGTTGTTGAATTTGTTTGTGCTTTTGAATGTTGAGGTTGTTGATGAATTTTTTGGTGTCTTTCATCTTTGCGGTTTTTGATGAATTTGTTTTTGTTTTCCATTGTTGAGGTTTTTGTTGAAATTGTTGGTATTTTTGCATGTTCAGGTTGTTGTTTTTATTTTTTTGTGTTAATGAATGTTGAGGTTCTTCTTGAATTTTTTGGTGATTTTCAACGTTGAGGTTGTGGTTGAATTTGTTGATGTTTTTCCATGTTGAGGTTTTTGAATTTGTTGGAGTTTTTCAAAGTTGAGGTTGTTGTTGAATTTGCTGGTGATTTTCAATGTTCAGTTTGTTGTTTAATTTTTTGGTGTTTTTCATTGTTGAGGTTGTTGTTGTTGAATTTTTGGATGTTTTTCATTGTTGAATTTGTTGATGATTTTCAATATTGAGGTTGTTGTTGAATTTGTTTGTGTTTTTCAATGTTGGGGTTGTTGTTGAATTTTATGGTGTTTTTCATTGTTGATGTTGTTGTTGTATTTCTTGGAGTTCTTCAATGTTGAGGTTGTTGAATTTGTTGGTGCTTTTGAATGTTGAGGTTGTTGATGAATTTGTTGGTGTTTTCCATTGTTGAGGTTTTTGTTGATTTTGTTGGTGTTTTTGAATGTTGAGGTTGTAGTTGAATTTCTTGGCGATTTACAATATTGAGGTTGTAGTTGAATTTTTTGGTGCTTTTCATTGTTGAGGTTTTGGAATTGGATCGTGCTTTTCAAAGTTGAGGTTGTTATTGAATATTTTGTTGTTTTTCAATGTTGAGGTTGTTGTTGAATTTTTTGGCGTTTTTCATTGTTGAGGATGTTGTTGAATTTGTTGGAGTTTTTCAATGTTGAGGTTGTTGTTGAATTTGTTGGCGTTTTTCAATGTTGAGTTTGTTGAATTTGTTGGTGTTTTTCAAAGTTGAGGTTTTGTTGAATTTTTTGGTGTTGTTCATTGCTGAGGTTTTGGTTGAATTTGTTGGTGTTTTTGAGTTTTGAGGTTGTTGTTTTTACTTTTTGGTGTTGTTGAATGTTAAGGTTTTTGTTGAATTTTTTGGTGTTTTTCATTGTTGAGGTTGTTGTTGAATTTTTAGATGTTTTTCATTGCTGAGGTTGTTGTTGAAATTGTTGGTGTTTTTGAATGTTGAGGTTGTTGTTTTTATTTTTTGGTGATGTTTAATGTTAAGGTTTTTTGTTGAATTTTTTGGTGTTTTTCATTGTTGAGGTTGTTTTTGAATTTGTTGGTGTTTTTGAATGTTGAGGTTGTTGTTGTTGAATTTTTGGATGTTTTTAATTGTTGAGGTTGTTGTTGAATTTGTTGGTGTTTTTCAATATTGAGGTTGTTGTTGAATTTGATGGTGTTTTTCATTGTTGAGGTTGTTGTTGTTGAATTTTTTAGATGTTTTTCATTGTTGAATTTGTTGGTGATTTTCAATATTGAGGTTGTTGTTGAATTTGTTGGTGTTTTTCAATATTGGGGTTGTTGTTGAATTTTTTGGTGTTTTTCATTGTTGAGGTTGTTGTTGTATTTCTTGGAGTTCTTCAATGTTGAGGTTGTTGAATTTGTTTGTGCTTTTGAATGTTGAGGTTGTTGATGAATTTTTTGGTGTCTTTCATCTTTGCGGTTTTTGATGAATTTGTTTTTGTTTTCCATTGTTGAGGTTTTTGTTGAATTTGTTGGTATTTTTGCATGTTGAGGTTGTAGTTGAATTTGTTGGTGATTAACAATATTGAGGTTGTAGTTGAATTTTTTGGTGCTTTTCAATGTTGAGGTTTTGGAATTGGATCGTGCTTTTCAAAGTTGAGGTTGTTATTGAATATTTTGTTGATATTCAATGTTGAAGTTGTTGTTGAATGTTTTGGTGTATTCAATGTTTTTTATTGACTCTTTTTGTATTTTTCAATGTTGAGGTTGTTGTTGATTTTTTTTGTGTTTTTCATTGTTGAGGTTTTGGTTGAATTTGTTGGTGTTTTTGAATGTTGAGGTTGTTGTTTTTATTTTTTTGTGTTAATGAATGTTGAGGTTCTTCTTGAATTATTTGGTGATTTTCAATGTTGAGGTTGTGGTTGAATTTGTTGATGTTTTTCCGTGTTGAGGTTTTTGAATTTGTTGGTGTTTTTCCATGTTGAGGTTGTTGTTGAATTTGTTGGTGATTTTCAATGTTCACTTTGTTGTTTAATTTTTTGGTGTTTTTCATTGTTGAGGTTGTTGTTTTTGAATTTTTGGATGTTTTTCATTGTTGAATTTGTTGGTGATTTTCAATATTGAGGTTGTTGTTGAATTTGTTTGTGTTTTTCAATGTTGGGGTTGTTGTTGAATTTTATGGTGTTTTTCATTGTTGATGTTGTTGTTGTATTTCTTGGAGTTCTTCAATGTTGAGGTTGTTGAATTTGTTGGTGCTTTTCCATGTTGAGGTTGTTGTTGAATTTGTTGGTGATTTTCAATGTTCAGTTTGTTGTTTAATTTTTTGGTGTTTTTCATTGTTGAGGTTGTTGTTGTTGAATTTTTGGATGTTTTTCATTGTTGAATTTGTTGGTGATTTTCAATATTGAGGTTGTTGTTGAATTTGTTTGTGTTTTTCAATGTTGGGGTTGTTGTTGAATTTTATGGTGTTTTTCATTGTTGATGTTGTTGTTGTATTTCTTGGAGTTCTTCAATGTTGAGGTTGTTGAATTTGTTGGTGCTTTTGAATGTTGAGGTTGTTGATGAATTTGTTGGTGTTTTCCATTGTTGAGGTTTTTGTTGATTTTGTTGGTGTTTTTGAATGTTGAGGTTGTAGTTGAATTTCTTGGTGATTTACAATATTGAGGTTGTAGTTGAATTTTTTGGTGCTTTTCATTGTTGAGGTTTTGGAATTGGATCGTGCTTTTCAAAGTTGAGGTTGTTATTGAATATTTTGTTGTTTTTCAATGTTGAGGTTGTTGTTGAATTTTTTGGCGTTTTTCATTGTTGAGGATGTTGTTGAATTTGTTGGAGTTTTTCAATGTTGAGGTTGTTGTTGAATTTGTTGGCGTTTTTCAATGTTGAGTTTGTTGAATTTGTTGGTGTTTTTCAAAGTTGAGGTTTTGTTGAATTTTTTGGTGTTTTTCATTGCTGAGGTTTTGGTTGAATTTGTTGGTGTTTTTGAGTTTTGAGGTTGTTGTTTTTACTTTTTGGTGTTGTTGAATGTTAAGGTTTTTGTTGAATTTTTTGGTGTTTTTCATTGTTGAGGTTGTTGTTGAATTTTTAGATGTTTTTCATTGCTGAGGTTGTTGTTGAAATTGTTGGTGTTTTTGAATGTTGAGGTTGTTGTTTTTATTTTTTGGTGATGTTTAATGTTAAGGTTTTTTGTTGAATTTTTTGGTGTTTTTCATTGTTGAGGTTGTTTTTGAATTTGTTGGTGTTTTTGAATGTTGAGGTTGTTGTTGTTGAATTTTTGGATGTTTTTAATTGTTGAGGTTGTTGTTGAATTTGTTGGTGTTTTTCAATATTGAGGTTGTTGTTGAATTTTTTGGATGTTTTTCATTGTTGAATTTGTTGGTGATTTTCAATATTGAGGTTGTTGTTGAATTTGTTGGTGTTTTTCAATATTGGGGTTGTTGTTGAATTTTTTGGTGTTTTTCATTGTTGAGGTTGTTGTTGTATTTCTTGGAGTTCTTCAATGTTGAGGTTGTTGAATTTGTTTGTGCTTTTGAATGTTGAGGTTGTTGATGAATTTTTTGGTGTTTTTCATCTTTGCGCTTTTTGATGAATTTGTTTTTGTTTTCCATTGTTGAGGTTTTTGTTGAATTTGTTGGTATTTTTGCATGTTGAGGTTGTAGTTGAATTTGTTGGTGATTAACAATATTGAGGTTGTAGTTGAATTTTTTGGTGCTTTTCAATGTTGAGGTTTTGGAATTGGATCGTGCTTTTCAATGTTGAGGTTGTTATTGAATATTTTGTTGATTTTCAATGTTGAGGTTGTTGTTGAATGTTTTGGTGTATTCAATGTTTTTTTTTTGACTCTTTTTGTATTTTTCAATGTTGAGGTTGCTGTTGATTTTTTTGGTGTTTTTCATTGTTGAGGTTTTGGTTGAATTTGTTGGTGTTTTTGAATGTTGAGGTTGTTGTTTTTATTGTTTGGTGTTAATGAATGTTGAGGTTCTTCTTGAATTTTTTGGTGATTTTCAATGTCGAGGTTGTGGTTGAATTTGCTGGTGTTTTTCCATGTTGAGGTTTTTGAATTTGTTGGTGTTTTTCAAAGTTGAGGTTGTTGTTGAATTTGTTGGTGATTTTCAATGTTCACTTTGTTGTTGAATTTTTTTGGTGTTTTTCATTGTTGAGGTTGTTGTTGTTGAATTTTTGGATGTTTTTCATTGTTGAATTTGTTGGTGATTTTCAATATTGAGGTTGTTGTTGAATTTGTTTGTGTTTTTCAATGTTGGGGTTGTTGTTGAATTTTATGGTGTTTTTCATTGTTGATGTTGTTGTTGTATTTCTTGGAGTTCTTCAATGTTGAGGTTGTTGAATTTGTTGGTGCTTTTGAATGTTGAGGTTGTTGATGAATTTTTTGGTGTTTTTCATTTTTTGAGGTTTTTGCTGAATTTGTTGGTGTTTTCCATTGCTGAGGTTTTTGTTGAATTTGTTGGTGTTTTTGAATGTTGAGGTTGTAGTTGAATTTGTTGGTGTTTATCATTGTTGAGGTTTTTGATGAATTTGTTGGTGTTTTCCATTGTTGAGGTTTTTGTTGAATTTGTTGGTGTTTTTGAATGTTGAGGTTGTAGTTGAATTTGTTGGTGAATTACAATATTGAGGTTGTAGTTGAATTTTTTGGTGCTTGTCAATGTTGAGGTTTTGGAATTGGATCGTGCTTTTCAAAGTTGAGGTTGCTTTTGAATATTTTGTTGTTTTTCAATGTTGAGGTTGTTGTTGAATTTTTTGGTGTATTCAATGTTTTTTTTTAAATCTTTTTGTATTTTTCAAAATTGTGGTTGCAGTTGAAATTGTAGGTGTTTTTCATTGTTGAGTTTGTTATTCAAATTGTTGTAGTTTTTGAATGTTGAGGTTGCAGTTGAATTTGTTGGTGTTTTGCAAAGCTGAGGTTGTTGTTGAATTTGTTGGTGTATTTGAATTTTGAGGTTGTTAAATCTGTTGGTGTTTTTCAAAATTGAGGTTGTTGTTGAATTTTATTGGTGTTTTTCATTGTTGAGGTTTTTGTTGAATTTGATGGTGATTTTCAATATTGAGTTTGTTGTCGAATTTTTAGGTGTTTTTCATTGTTGTGGTAATAGTTGAAATCCTTGGAGTTTTTCAATGTTGAGGTTTTTATTGATTTTTTTCGTTTTTTTCATTGTTGAGGTTGTTGTTGAATTTTTTTGTTGTTTTTCATTGTTGAGGATGTTGTTGAATTTTTTGAAGTTTTTCATTACTGAGGTTGTTGTTGAAGTTGTTGGTGTTTTTGAATGTTGAGGTTGTTGTTGAATTTTTTGGCGTTTTTCATTGTTGAGGATGTTGTCGAATTTGTTGGAGATTTTCAATGTTGAGGTTGTTGTTGAATTTGTTGGCGCTTATCAAAGTTGAGTTTGTTGAATTTGTTTGTGTTTTTCAAAGTTGAGGTTTTGTTGAATTATTTGGTGTTTTTCATTGTTGAGGTTTTGGTTGAATTTTTTGGTGTTTTTGAATTTTGAGGTTGTTGTTTTTACTTTTTGGTGTTTTTGAATGTTAAGTTTTTTGTTGAATTTTTTGGTGTTTTTCATTGTTGAGGTTGTTGTTGAATTTTTAGATGTTTTTCATTGCTGAGGTTGTTGTTGAAATAGTTGGTGTTTTTGAATGTTGAGGTTGTTGTTGAATTTTTTGGTGTTTTTCATTGTTGAGGTTGTTGTTGAATTTGTTGGAGTTTTTCAATGTTGAGGTTGTTGTTGAATTTGTTGGTGTTTTCAATGTTGAGGTTGTTGTATTTGTTGCTATTTTTCAAAGTTGAGTTTGTTGTTGAATTTTTTGGTGTTTTTCATTGTTGAGGTTGTTGTGGAATTTTTTGGTGTTTTTCATTGTTGAGGTTGTTGTTGAATTTGTTGGAGTTTTTCATTGTTGAGGTTGTTGTTGAATTTGTTAGCGTTTTTCATTGTTGAGGTTGTTGAATTTGCTGGTGATTTTTAAAGTTGAGGTTGTTGTTTAATTTTTTGGTGTTTTTCATTGTTGAGGTTGTTGTTGAATTTTTTGGTGTTTTTCAATGCTGAGGTGTTTATTGATTTTTATTGGTGTTTTTCATTGTCGAGGTTGTTGTTGAATTTTTTGATGTTATTCATTGCTGAGGTTGTTGTTGAAATTGTTGGTGTTTTTGAATAATGAGTTTGTTTTTGAATTATTTGGTGCTTTTCATTGTTGAGGTTGAATTTTTTGTAGTTTTTCACTGTTGCTGTTGTTGTTGAATTTGTTAGCGTTTTACAATGTTGAGGTTGTGGTATTTGTTGGTGTTTTTCAATGTTGAATTTGTTGTTGAATTTTTTGGTGTATTTCAATGTTGAAGTTTTGGTTGTATTTGCTGGTGTTTTTTAATGTTGAGGTTGTTGTATTTATTTTTCGGTGTTTTTGAATGTTGAGGTTGTTTTTTGAATTTTTTGGTGTTTTTCGTTGTTGATGTTGTTGTGGAATTTTTTGGTGTTTTTCAATGTTGAGGTTTTTATTGATTTTTTTTGGTGTTTTTCATTGTTGAGGTTGTTGATGAATTTTTTTGGTGTTTTTCATTGTTGAGGTTGTTGTTGAATTTTCTGATGTTTTTCATTGTTGAGGTTGTTTTTGAAATTGCTGGTGTTTGTGAATGTTGAGTTTGTTCAATTTTTTGATGTTTTTCATTGCTGAGGTTGTTGTTGAATTTGGTGGTGATATTCAATGTTGAGGTTGTTGAATTTATTGGTGTTTTTCATTGTTGAGGATGTTGTTGAATATGTTGGAGTTTTTCAATGTTGAGGTTGTTGTTGAATTTGTGGGTGTTTTTCAATGTTGAGGTTGGTGGATTAGTTGGTGTTTTTCAAAGTTCAGGCTGTTGTTGAATTTTTTGGTATTTTTCATTGTTGAGGTTTTGGTTGAATTTGTTGGTGTTTTTGAATGTTGAGGTTGTTGGTTTTATTTTTTGGTGTTTTTGAATGTTGAGGTTGTTGTTGAATTTTTTTGGTGTTTTTCATTTTTGAGGTTGTTGTTGAATTTTTTGGTGTTATTCATTGTTGAGGTTGTTGTTGAATTTGATGGACTTTTTCAATGTTGAGGTTGTTGCTGAATTTCTTGGTGTTTTTCAATGTTGAGGTTGTTGAATTTGTTGGTGTTTTTCAAAGTTGAGGTTGTTGTTGAATTTTTTGGTGTTTTTCATTGTTGAGGTTTTGGTTGAATTTGTTGGTGTATCTAAATGTTGAGGTTGTTGTCTTTATTTTATCTTATTTTTGAATGTTGAGGTTGTTGTTGAATTTTTTGTTGTTTTTCATTGTTGAGGTTGTTGTGGAATTTATTGGTGTTTTTCAATGTTGAGGTTTTTGTTGAATTTGTTGTTGTTTTTGAATGCTGAGGTTGTTGTTGAATTTTTTGGTGTTTTTCACTGTTGAGGTTGTTGTTGAATATGATTGTCTTTTTCAATGTTGAGGCTGTTGAATTTGTTGGTGTTTTTCAAAGTAGAGGTTGTTGTTGAATTTTTTGGTGTTTTTCATTTTTGAGGTTATCGTTGAATTTTTCGGTCTTTTTGAATGTTGAGATTGTTGATGAATTTTTTGGTGTTATTCATTGTTGAGGTTGTTTTTGAATTTGTTGGTGTTTTTGAATGTTGAGGTTGTTGTTGTTGAATTTTTGGATGTTTTTCATTGTTGAGGTTGTTGTTGAATTTGATGGTGATTTTCAATAATGAGGTTGTTGTTGAATTTGTTGGAGTTTTTCAATGTTGAGGTTGTTGTTGAATTTTTTGGTGTTTTTCATTGTTGAATTTGTTGGTGATTTTCTATATTGAGGTTGTTGTTGAATTGGTTGGTGTTTTTCAATGTTGGGGTTGTTGTTGAATTTTATGGTGTTTTTCATTGTTGAGGTTGTTGTTGTATTTCTTGGAGTTCTTCAATGTTGAGGTTGTTGAATTTGTTTGTGCTTTTGAATGTTGTGGTTGTTGATTAATTTTTTGGTGTTTTTCATTGTTGAGGTTGTTGTGGAATTTTTTGGTGTTTTTCAATGCTGAGGTGTTTATTGATTTTTATTGGTGTTTTTCATTGTCGAGGTTGTTGTTCAATTTTTTGGTGTTATTCATTGCTGAGGTTGTTGTTGGAATTGTTGGTGTTTCTGAATGTTGAGTTTTTTTTTGAATTTTTTGGTGCTTTTCATTGTTGTGGTTGAATTTTTTGTAGTTTTTCACTGTTGATGTTGTTGTTGAATTTGTTAGCGTTTTTCAATGTTGAGGTTGTGGTATTTG
Source organism: Cetorhinus maximus (assembly GCF_964194155.1). Taxonomy (NCBI): domain Eukaryota; kingdom Metazoa; phylum Chordata; class Chondrichthyes; order Lamniformes; family Cetorhinidae; genus Cetorhinus; species Cetorhinus maximus. Next base: position 60,505 of record NW_027596164.1, on the reverse strand, counting down.
TTGGTGTTTTTCAAAGTTGAGGTTTTGGTTGTATTTGCTGGTGTTTTTTAATGTTGAGGTTGTTGTATTTATTTTTCGGTGTTTTTGAATGTTGAGGTTGTTGTTGAATTTTTTGGTGTTTTTCGTTGTTGATGTTGTTGTGGAATTTTTTGGTGTTTTTCAATGTTGAGGTTTTTATTGATTTTTTTTGGTGTTTTTCATTGTTGAGGTTGTTGATGAATTTTTTTTGGTGTTTTTCATTGTTGAGGTTGTTGTTGAATTTTCTGATGTTTTTCATTGTTGAGGTTGTTTTTGAAATTGCTGGTGTTTGTGAATGTTGAGTTTGTTCAATTTTTTGATGTTTTTCATTGCTGAGGTTGTTGTTGAATTTGTTGGTGATATTCAATGTTGAGGTTGTTGAATATATTGGTGTTTTTCATTGTTGAGGATGTTGTTGAATATGTTGGAGTTTTTCAATGTTGAGGTTGTTGTTGAATTTGTGGGTGTTTTTCAATGTTGAGGTTGTTGGATTAGTTGGTGTTTTTCAAAGTTGAGGCTGTTGTTGAATTTTTTGGTATTTTTCATTGTTGAGGTTTTGGTTGAATTTGTTGGTGTTTTTGAATGTTGAGGTTGTTGGTTTTATTTTTTGGTGTTTTTGAATGTTGAGGTTGTTGTTGAATTTTTTTGGTGTTTTTCATTTTTGAGGTTGTTGTTGAATTTTTTGGTGTTATTCATTGTTGAGGTTGTTGTTGAATTTGATGGACTTTTTCAATGTTGAGGTTGTTGCTGAATTTCTTGGTGTTTTTCAATGTTGAGGTTGTTGAATTTGTTGGTGTTTTTCAAAGTTGAGGTTGTTGTTGAATTTTTTGGTGTTTTTCATTGTTGAGGTTTTGGTTGAATTTGTTGGTGTATCTAAATGTTGAGGTTGTTGTCTTTATTTTATCTTATTTTTGAATGTTGAGGTTGTTGTTGAATTTTTTGTTGTTTTTCATTGTTGAGGTTGTTGTGGAATTTATTGGTGTTTTTCAATGTTGAGGTTTTTGTTGAATTTGTTGTTGTTTTTGAATGCTGAGGTTGTTGTTGAATTTTTTGGTGTTTTTCACTGTTGAGGTTGTTGTTGAATATGATTGTCTTTTTCAATGTTGAGGCTGTTGAATTTGTTGGTGTTTTTCAAAGTAGAGGTTGTTGTTGAATTTTTTGGTGTTTTTCATTTTTGAGGTTATCGTTGAATTTTTCGGTCTTTTTGAATGTTGAGATTGTTGATGAATTTTTTGGTGTTATTCATTGTTGAGGTTGTTTTTGAATTTGTTGGTGTTTTTGAATGTTGAGGTTGTTGTTGTTGAATTTTTGGATGTTTTTCATTGTTGAGGTTGTTGTTGAATTTGATGGTGATTTTCATTGTTGAGGTTGTTGTTGAATTTGATGGTGATTTTCTATATTGAGGTTGTTGTTGAATTGGTTGGTGTTTTTCAATGTTGGGGTTGTTGTTGAATTTTATGGTGTTTTTCATTGTTGAGGTTGTTGTTGTATTTCTTGGAGTTCTTCAATGTTGAGGTTGTTGAATTTGTTTGTGCTTTTGAATGTTGTGGTTGTTGATGAATTTTTTGGTGTTTTTCATTTTTGAGGTTTTTGTTGAATTGGTTGGTGTTTTTGAATGTTGAGGTTGTAGTTGAATTTGTTGGTGTTTATCATTGTTGAGGTTTTTGATGAATTTGTTGGTGTTTTCCATTGTTGAGGTTTTTGTTGAATTTGTTGGTGTTTTTGCATGTTGAGGTTGTAGTTGAATTTGTTGGTGATTTACAATATTGAGGTTGTAGTTGAATTTTTTGGTGCTTGTGAATGTTGAGGTTTTGGAATTGGATCGTGCTTTTCAAAGTTGAGGTTGTTATTGAATATTTTGTTGTTTTTCAATGTTGAGGTTGTTGTTGAATTTTTTGGTGTATTCAATGTTTTTTTTTAAATCTTTTTGTATTTTTCAAAATTGTGGTTGCAGTTGAATTTGTTGGTGTTTTTCATTGTTGAGTTTGTTATTCAAATTGTTGGAGTTTTTGAATGTTGAGGTTGCAGTTGAATTTGTTGGTGTTTTTCAAAGATGAGGTTGTTGTTGAATTTGTTGGTGTATTTGATTGTTGAGGTTGTTAAATCTGTTGGTGTTTTTCAAAATTGAGGTTGTTGTTGAATTTTATTGGTGTTTTTCATTGTTGAGGTTTTTGTTGAATTTGATGGTGATTTTCAATATTGAGTTTGTTGTCGAATTTTTAGGTGTTTTTCATTGTTGTGGTAATAGTTGAAATCCTTGGAGTTTTTCAATGTTGAGGTTTTTATTGATTTTTTTCGTTTTTTTCATTGTTGAGGTGGTTGTTGAATTTTTTTGGTGTTTTTCATTTTTGAGGATGTTGTTGAATTTTTTGAAGTTTTTCATTACTGAGCTTGTTGTTGAAGTTGTTGGTGCTTTTGAATGTTGAGGTTGTTGTTGAATTTTTTGGCGTTTTTCATTGTTGAGGATGTTGTTGAATTTGTTGGAGTTTTTCAATGTTGAGGTTGTTGTTGAATTTGTTGGCGCTTATCAAAGTTGAGTTTGTTGAAATTGTTGGTGTTTTTCAAAGTTGAGGTTTTGTTGAATTTTTTGGTGTTTTTCATTGTTGAGGTTTTGGTTGAATTTGTTGGTGTTTTTCAATTTTGAGGTTGTTGTTTTTACTTTTTGGTGTCTTTGAATGTTAAGTTTTTTGTTGAATTTTTTGGTGTTTTTCATTGTTGAGGTTGTTGTTGAATTTTTAGATGTTTTTCATTGCTGAGTTTGTTGTTGAAATAGTTGGTGTTTTTGAATGTTGAGGTTGTTGTTGAATTTTTTGGTGTTTTTCATTGTTGAGGTTGTTGTTGAATTTGTTGGAGTTTTTCAATGTTGAGGTTGTTGTTGAATTTGTTGGTGTTTTCAATGTTGAGGTTGTTGTATTTGTTGCTGGTTTTAAAATTTGAGTTTGTTGTTGAATTTTTTGGTGTTTTTCATTGTTGAGGTTATTGTGTAATTTTTTGGTGCTTTTCATTGTTGAGGTTGTTGTTGAATTTGTTGGAGTATTTCATTGTTGAGGTTGTTGTGGAATTTTTTGGTGTTTTTCAATGCTGAGGTGTTTATTGATTTTTATTGGTGTTTTTCATTGTCGAGGTTGTTGTTGAATTTTTTGATGTTATTCATTGCTGAGGTTGTTGTTGAAATTGTTGGTGTTTTTGAATGTTGAGTTTGTTTTTGAATTATTTGGTGCTTTTCATTGTTGAGGTTGAATTTTTTGTAGTTTTTCACTGTTGATGTTGTTGTTGAATTTGTTAGCGTTTTTCAATGTTGAGGTTGTGGTATTTGTTGGTGTTTTTCAAAGTTGAATTTGTTGTTGAATTTTTTGGTGTTTTTCAATGTTGAGGTTTTGGATGTATTTGCTGGTGTTTTTTAATGTTGAGGTTGTTGTATTTATTTTTCGGTGTTTTTGAATGTTGAGGTTGTTGCTGAATTTTTTGGTGTTTTTCGTTGTTGATGTTGTTGTGGAATTTTTTGGTGATTTTCAATGTTGAGGTTTTTATTGATTTTTTTTGGTGTTTTTCATTGATAAGGTTGTTGATGAATTTTTTTGGTGTTTTTCATTGATGAGGTTGTTGTTGAATTTTCTGATGTTTTTCATTGTTGAGGTTGTTTTTGAAATTGCTGGTGTTTGTGAATGTTGAGTTTGTTCAATTTTTTGATGTTTTTCATTGCTGAGGTTGTTGTTGAATTTGTTGGTGATATTCAATGTTGAGGTTGTTGAATATATTGGTGTTTTTCATTGTTGAGGATGTTGTTGAATATGTTGGAGTTTTTCAATGTTGAGGTTGTTGTTGAATTTGTGGGTGTTTTTCAATGTTGAGGTTGTTGGATTAGTTGGTGTTTTTCAAAGTTGAGGCTGTTGTTGAATTTTTTGGTATTTTTCATTGTTGAGGTTTTGGTTGAATTTGTTGGTGTTTTTGAATGTTGAGGTTGTTGGTTTTATTTTTTGGTGTTTTTGAATGTTGAGGTTGTTGTTGAATTTTTTTGGTGTTTTTCATTTTTGAGGTTGTTGTTGAATTTTTTGGTGTTATTCATTGTTGAGGTTGTTGTTGAATTTGATGGACTTTTTCAATGTTGAGGTTGTTGCTGAATTTCTTGGTGTTTTTCAATGTTGAGGTTGTTGAATTTGTTGGTGTTTTTCAAAGTTGAGGTTGTTGTTGAATTTTTTGGTGTTTTTCATTGTTGAGGTTTTGGTTGAATTTGTTGGTGTATCTAAATGTTGAGGTTGTTGTCTTTATTTTATCTTATTTTTGAATGTTGAGGTTGTTGTTGAATTTTTTGTTGTTTTTCATTGTTGAGGTTGTTGTGGAATTTATTGGTGTTTTTCAATGTTGAGGTTTTTGTTGAATTTGTTGTTGTTTTTGAATGCTGAGGTTGTTGTTGAATTTTTTGGTGTTTTTCACTGTTGAGGTTGTTGTTGAATATGATTGTCTTTTTCAATGTTGAGGCTGTTGAATTTGTTGGTGTTTTTCAAAGTAGAGGTTGTTGTTGAATTTTTTGGTGTTTTTCATTTTTGAGGTTATCGTTGAATTTTTCGGTCTTTTTGAATGTTGAGATTGTTGATGAATTTTTTGGTGTTATTCATTGTTGAGGTTTTTTTGAATTTGTTGGTGTTTTTGAATGTTGAGGTTGTTGTTGTTGAATTTTTGGATGTTTTTCATTGTTGAGGTTGTTGTTGAATTTGATGGTGATTTTCAATATTGAGGTTGTTGTTGAATTTGTTGGAGTTTTTCAATGTTGAGGTTGTTGTTGAATTTTTTGGTGTTTTTCATTGTTGAATTTGTTGGTGATTTTCTATATTGAGGTTGTTGTTGAATTGGTTGGTGTTTTTCAATGTTGGGGTTGTTGTTGAATTTTATGGTGTTTTTCATTGTTGAGGTTGTTGTTGTATTTCTTGGAGTTCTTCAATGTTGAGGTTGTTGAATTTGTTTGTGCTTTTGAATGTTGTGGTTGTTGATGAATTTTTTGGTGTTTTTCATTTTTGCGGTTTTTGATGAATTTGTTGGTGTTTTCCATTTTTGAGGTTTTTGTTGAATTGGTTGGAGTTTTTGCATGTTGAGGTTGTAGTTGAATTTGTTGGTGATTAACAATATTGAGGTTGTAGTTGAATTTTTTGGTCTTTTCAATGTTGAGGTTTTGGAATTGGATCGTGCTTTTCAAAGTTTAGGTTGTTATTGAATATTTTGTTCTTTTTCAATGTTGAGGTTGTTGCTGAATTCTTTCGTGTATTCAATGATTTTATTTGAATCTTTTTGTATTTTTCAATGTTGAGGTTGTTGTTGATTTTTTTGGTTTTTTTCATTGTTGAGGTTTTGGTTGAATTTGTTGGTGTTTTTGAATGTTGAGGTTGTTGTTTTTATTGTTTGGTGTTATTGAATGTTGAGGTTCTTGTTGAACTTTTTGGTGATTTTCATTGTTGAGGATGTGGTTGAATTTGTTGGTGTTTTTCAATGTTGAGGTTGTTCTATTTGTTGCTGTTTTTCAAAGTTGAGTTTGTTGTTGATTTTTTTGGTGTTTTGGTGGTTGAATTTGTTGGTGTATTTGAATGTTGAAGTTGTTGGTTTTATTTTTTGGTGTTTTTGAATGTTGAGGTTGTTGTTCAATTTTTTATGGTGTTTTTCATTGTTGAGGTTGTTGTTGAATTTTTTGATGTTTTTCATTGTTGACTTTGCTGTTGAATTTTTTGGTGTTTTTCATTGTTGAGGTTGTTGTTGAATTTGTTGGAGTTTTTCAATGCTGAGGTTGTTCCTGAATTTGTTGGTGTTTTTCAAAGTTGAGGTTGATGTTGAATCTGTTGGTGTTTTTCATTGTTGATGTTGTTGTTGAATTTTTGGGTGTTTTTCATTGTTGATGTTTTTGTTGAATTTGTTGGTGTTTTTGAATGTTGAGGTTGTTGTTGAATTTGTTGATGTTTTTCAATGTTAATGGTGTTGTTGAATTATTTGGTGTTTTTCATTTTTGAGATTTTTGTGGAATTGGTTGGTGTTTATGAATGTTGAGGATTTTGATGAATTTTTGGGATTTTTCATTGTTGAGGTTTTGGTTGAATTTGTTGGTGTTTTCCATTTTTGAGGTTTTTGTTGAATTGGTTGGAGTTTTTGCATGTTGAGGTTGTAGTTGAATTTGTTGGTGATTAACAATATTGAGGTTGTAGTTGAATTTTTTGGTCTTTTCAATGTTGAGGTTTTGGAATTGGATCGTGCTTTTCAAAGTTTAGGTTGTTATTGAATATTTTGTTCTTTTTCAATGTTGAGGTTGTTGCTGAATTCTTTCGTGTATTCAATGATTTTATTTGAATCTTTTTGTATTTTTCAATGTTGAGGTTGTTGTTGATTTTTTTGGTTTTTTTCATTGTTGAGGTTTTGGTTGAATTTGTTGGTGTTTTTGAATGTTGAGGTTGTTGTTTTTATTGTTTGGTGTTATTGAATGTTGAGGTTCTTGTTGAACTTTTTGGTGATTTTCATTGTTGAGGATGTGGTTGAATTTGTTGGTGTTTTTCAATGTTGAGGTTGTTCTATTTGTTGCTGTTTTTCAAAGTTGAGTTTGTTGTTGATTTTTTTGGTGTTTTGGTGGTTGAATTTGTTGGTGTATTTGAATGTTGAAGTTGTTGGTTTTATTTTTTGGTGTTTTTGAATGTTGAGGTTGTTGTTCAATTTTTTATGGTGTTTTTCATTGTTGAGGTTGTTGTTGAATTTTTTGATGTTTTTCATTGTTGACTTTGCTGTTGAATTTTTTGGTGTTTTTCATTGTTGAGGTTGTTGTTGAATTTGTTGGAGTTTTTCAATGCTGAGGTTGTTCCTGAATTTGTTGGTGTTTTTCAAAGTTGAGGTTGATGTTGAATCTGTTGGTGTTTTTCATTGTTGATGTTGTTGTTGAATTTTTGGGTGTTTTTCATTGTTGATGTTTTTGTTGAATTTGTTGGTGTTTTTGAATGTTGAGGTTGTTGTTGAATTTGTTGATGTTTTTCAATGTTAATGGTGTTGTTGAATTATTTGGTGTTCTTCATTTTTGAGATTTTTGTGGAATTGGTTGGTGTTTTTGAATGTTGAGGATTTTGATGAATTTTTGGGATTTTTCATTGTTGAGGTTTTGGTTGAATTTGTTGGTGTTTTTCATTAATGAGGTTGTTGTTGAATTTGTTGGTGATTTTCAATATTGAGGTTGTAGTTGAATTTGTTGGTGTTTTTCCATGTTGAGGTTTTTGAGTTTGTTGGTGTTTTTCAAAGTTGAGGTTGTTGTTGAATATTTTGGTGTTTTTCAATGTTGAGGTTGTTGTTGAATTTTTTGGTGATTTTTAATATTGAGTTTGTTGTTGAAAATATTGGTGCATTCAATTGTTTTTTTTTGAATCATTTTGTATTTTTCAAAGTTGAGGTTGCAGTTGAATAAATTGCTGTTTCTCAATGTTGAAGTTCTTGAATTTTTTGGTGTTTTTCAAAGTTGAGGTTGTTGTTGAATTTTTTGGTGTTTTTCATTGTTGAGTTTTTTTGTTGAATTTGTTGTTGTTTTTGAATGTTGAGGTTGTTGTTGAATTTTTTGATGTTTTTCATTGTTGAGGTTGATGTTGAATTTGTTGATGATTTTCAATGTTGAGTTTGTTGTTGAATTTTTTGGAGTTTTTCATTGTTGCGGTACTTGTTGAATTTGTTGGTGTTTTTCATTGTTGAGGTTGTTGTTGAATTTTTTGATGTTTTTCATTGCTGAGGTTGTTGCTGAATTTGATGGTGATTTTCAATGTTGAGGTTGTTGCATTTATTGGTGTTTTATTTTGATCTTTTTTGTATTTTTCAAAGTTGAGGTTGCAGTTGAATTTGTTGGTGTTTTTCAAGGTTGTAGTTGTTGAATTTGTTGGTATTTTACAATGTGGATGTTGTTGTTGAATTTTTTCCTGTTTTTATTTGTTGAGGTTTTTGTTGAATTTGTAGGTGTTTTTGAATGTTGAGGTTGTCGTTGAATTTTTTGGTGATTTTCAATGTTGAGGTTGTTGAATTTTTTGGTGTTTTTCAATGTTGAGGCTGTTGTTGAATTTTTTGGTATTTTTCATTGTTGAGGTTTTGGTTGAATTTGTTGGAGTTTTTGAATGTTGAAGTTGTTGGTTTTATTTTTTGGTGTTTTTGAATGTTGAGGTTGTTGTTGAATTTTTTTTGGTGTTTTTCATTGTTGAGGTTGTTGTTGAATTTTTTGATGTTTTTCATTGTTGACTTTGTTGTTGAATTTTTTGGTGTTTTTCATTGTTGAGGTTGTTGTTGAATTTGTTGGAGTTTTTCAATGTTGAGGTTGTTGCTGAATTTGTTGGTGTTTTTCAATGTTGAGGTTGTTGAATTTGTTGGTTTTTTCAAAGTTGAGGTTGTTGTTGAATTTTTTGGTGTCTTTCAAAGTTGAGGTTGATGTTGAATTTGTTGGTGTTTTTCATTGTTGATGTTGTTGTTGAATTTTTGGGTGTTTTTCATTGTTGATGTTTTTGTTGAATTTGTTGTTGTCTTTCAAAGTTGAGGTTGATGTTGAATTTGTTGGTGTTTTTGAATGTTGAGGTTGTTGTTGAATTTGTTGATGTTTTTCAATGTTGATGGTGTTGTTGAATTATTTGGTGTTCTTCATTTTTGAGATTTTTGTGGAATTGGTTGGTGTTTTTGAATGTTGAGGATTTTGATGAATTTTTGGGATTTTTCATTGTTGAGGTTTTGGTTGAATTTGTTGGTGTTTTTCATTAATGAGGTTGTTGTTGAATTTGTTGGTGATTTTCAATATTGAGGTTGTAGTTGAATTTGTTGGTGTTTTTCCATGTTGAGGTTTTTGAGTTTGTTGGTGTTTTTCAAAGTTGAGGTTGTTGTTGAATATTTTGGTGTTTTTCAATGTTGAGGTTGTTGTTGAATTTTTTGGTGATTTTTAATATTGAGTTTGTTGTTGAAAATATTGGTGCATTCAATTGTTTTTTTTTGAATCATTTTGTATTTTTCAAAGTTGAGGTTGCAGTTGAATTTGTTGCTGTTTCTCAATGTTGAAGTTCTTGAATTTTTTGGTGTTTTTCAAAGTTGAGGTTGTTGTTGAATTTTTTGGTGTTTTTCAGTGTTGAGTTTTTTTGTTGAATTTGTTGTTGTTTTTGAATGTTGAGGTTGTTGTTGAATTTTTTGATGTTTTTCATTGTTGAGGTTGATGTTGAATTTGTTGATGATTTTCAATGTTGAGTTTGTTGTTGAATTTTTTGGTGTTTTTCATTGTTGAGTTTGTTGTTGAATTTTTTGGAGTTTTTCATTGTTGCGGTACTTGTTGAATTTGTTGGTGTTTTTCATTGTTGAGGTTGTTGTTGAATTTTTTGATGTTTTTCATTGCTGAGGTTGTTGCTGAATTTGATGGTGATTTTCAATGTTGAGGTTGTTGCATTTATTGGTGTTTTATTTTGATCTTTTTTGTATTTTTCAAAGTTGAGGTTGCAGTTGAATTTGTTGGTGTTTTTCAAGGTTGTAGTTGTTGAATTTGTTGGTATTTTACAATGTGGATGTTGTTGTTGAATTTTTTCCTGTTTTTATTTGTTGAGGTTTTTGTTGAATTTGTAGGTGTTTTTGAATGTTGAGGTTGTCGTTGAATTTTTTGGTGATTTTCAATGTTGAGGTTGTTGAATTTTTTGGTGTTTTTCAATGTTGAGGCTGTTGTTGAATTTTTTGGTATTTTTCATTGTTGAGGTTTTGGTTGAATTTGTTGGAGTTTTTGAATGTTGAAGTTGTTGGTTTTATTTTTTGGTGTTTTTGAATGTTGAGGTTGTTGTTGAATTTTTTTTGGTGTTTTTCATTGTTGAGGTTGTTGTTGAATTTTTTGATGTTTTTCATTGTTGACTTTGTTGTTGAATTTTTTGGTGTTTTTCATTGTTGAGGTTGTTGTTGAATTTGTTGGAGTTTTTCAATGTTGAGGTTGTTGCTGAATTTGTTGGTGTTTTTCAATGTTGAGGTTGTTGAATTTGTTGGTTTTTTCAAAGTTGAGGTTGTTGTTGAATTTTTTGGTGTCTTTCAAAGTTGAGGTTGATGTTGAATTTGTTGGTGTTTTTCATTGTTGATGTTGTTGTTGAATTTTTGGGTGTTTTTCATTGTTGATGTTTTTGTTGAATTTGTTGTTGTCTTTCAAAGTTGAGGTTGATGTTGAATTTGCTGGTGTTTTTGAATGTTGAGGTTGTTGTTGAATTTGTTGATGTTTTTCAATGTTGATGGTGTTGTTGAATTATTTGGTGTTCTTCATTTTTGAGATTTTTGTGGAATTGGTTGGTGTTTTTGAATGTTGAGGATTTTGATGAATTTTTGGGATTTTTCATTGTTGAGGTTTTGGTTGAATTTGTTGGTGTTTTTCATTAATGAGGTTGTTGTTGAATTTGTTGGTGATTTTCAATATTGAGGTTGTAGTTGAATTTGTTGGTGTTTTTCCATGTTGAGGTTTTTGAGTTTGTTGGTGTTTTTCAAAGTTGAGGTTGTTGTTGAATATTTTGGTGTTTTTCAATGTTGAGGTTGTTGTTGAATTTTTTGGTGATTTTTAATATTGAGTTTGTTGTTGAAAATATTGGTGCATTCAATTGTTTTTTTTTGAATCATTTTGTATTTTTCAAAGTTGAGGTTGCAGTTGAATTTGTTGCTGTTTCTCAATGTTGAAGTTCTTGAATTTTTTGGTGTTTTTCAAAGTTGAGGTTGTTGTTGAATTTTTTGGTGTTTTTCAGTGTTGAGTTTTTTTGTTGAATTTGTTGTTGTTTTTGAATGTTGAGGTTGTTGTTGAATTTTTTGATGTTTTTCATTGTTGAGGTTGATGTTGAATTTGTTGATGATTTTCAATGTTGAGTTTGTTGTTGAATTTTTTGGTGTTTTTCATTGTTGAGTTTGTTGTTGAATTTTTTGGAGTTTTTCATTGTTGCGGTACTTGTTGAATTTGTTGGTGTTTTTCATTGTTGAGGTTGTTGTTGAATTTTTTGATGTTTTTCATTGCTGAGGTTGTTGCTGAATTTGATGGTGATTTTCAATGTTGAGGTTGTTGCATTTATTGGTGTTTTATTTTGATCTTTTTTGTATTTTTCAAAGTTGAGGTTGCAGTTGAATTTGTTGGTGTTTTTCAAGGTTGTAGTTGTTGAATTTGTTGGTATTTTACAATGTGGATGTTGTTGTTGAATTTTTTCCTGTTTTTATTTGTTGAGGTTTTTGTTGAATTTGTAGGTGTTTTTGAATGTTGAGGTTGTCGTTGAATTTTTTGGTGATTTTCAATGTTGAGGTTGTTGAATTTTTTGGTGTTTTTCAATGTTGAGGCTGTTGTTGAATTTTTTGGTATTTTTCATTGTTGAGGTTTTGGTTGAATTTGTTGGAGTTTTTGAATGTTGAAGTTGTTGGTTTTATTTTTTGGTGTTTTTGAATGTTGAGGTTGTTGTTGAATTTTTTTTGGTGTTTTTCATTGTTGAGGTTGTTGTTGAATTTTTTGATGTTTTTCATTGTTGACTTTGTTGTTGAATTTTTTGGTGTTTTTCATTGTTGAGGTTGTTGTTGAATTTGTTGGAGTTTTTCAATGTTGAGGTTGTTGCTGAATTTGTTGGTGTTTTTCAATGTTGAGGTTGTTGAATTTGTTGGTTTTTTCAAAGTTGAGGTTGTTGTTGAATTTTTTGGTGTCTTTCAAAGTTGAGGTTGATGTTGAATTTGTTGGTGTTTTTCATTGTTGATGTTGTTGTTGAATTTTTGGGTGTTTTTCATTGTTGATGTTTTTGTTGAATTTGTTGTTGTCTTTCAAAGTTGAGGTTGATGTTGAATTTGCTGGTGTTTTTGAATGTTGAGGTTGTTGTTGAATTTGTTGATGTTTTTCAATGTTGATGGTGTTGTTGAATTATTTGGTGTTTTTCATTTTTGAGATTTTTGTGGAATTGGTTGGTGTTTTTGAATGTTGAGGATTTTGATGAATTTTTGGGATTTTTCATTGTTGAGGTTTTGGTTGAATTTGTTGGTGTTTTTCATTAATGAGGTTGTTGTTGAACTTGTTGGTGATTTTCAATATTGAGGTTGTAGTTGAATTTGTTGGTGTTTTTCCATGTTGAGGTTTTTGAGTTTGTTGGTGTTTTTCAAAGTTGAGGTTGTTTTTGAATATTTTGGTGTTTTTCAATGTTGAGGTTGTTGTTGAATTTTTTGGTGATTTTTAATATTGAGGTTGTTGTTGAAAATATTGGTGCATTCAATTGTTTTTTTTTGAATCATTTTGTATTTTTCAAAGTTGAGGTTGCAGTTGAATTTGTTGCTGTTTCTCAATGTTGAAGTTCTTGAATTTTTTGGTGTTTTTCAAAGTTGAGGTTGTTGTTGAATTTTTTGGTGTTTTTCATTGTTGAGTTTTTTTGTTGAATTTGTTGTTGTTTTTGAATGTTGAGGTTGTTGTTGAATTTTTTGATGTTTTTCATTGTTGAGGTTGATGCTGAATTTGTTGATGATTTTCAATGTTGAGTTTGTTGTTGAATTGTTTGGTGTTTTTCATTGTTGAGTTTGTTGTTGAATTTTTTGGAGTTTTTCATTGATGCGGTATTTGTTGAATTTGTTGGTGTTTTTCTTTGTTGAGGTTGTTGTTGAATTTTTTGATGTTTTTCATTGCTGAGGTTGTTGCTGAATTTGATGGTGATTTTCAATGTTGAGGTTGTTGCATTTATTGGTGTTTTATTTTGATCTTTTTTGTATTTTTCAAAGTTGAGGTTGCAGTTGAATTTGTTGGTGTTTTTCAATGTTGTAGTTGTTGAATTTGTTGGTATTTTACAATGTGGATGTTGTTGTTGAATTTTTTCCTGTTTTTATTTGTTGAGGTTTTTGTTGAATTTGTAGGTGTTTTTGAATGTTGAGGTTGTCGTTGAATTTTTTGGTGATTTTCAATGTTGAGGTTGTTGAATTTTTTGGTGTTTTTCAATGTTGAGGCTGTTGTTGAATTTTTTGGTATTTTTCATTGTTGAGGTTTTGGTTGAATTTGTTGGAGTTTTTGAATGTTGAAGTTGTTGGTTTTATGTTTTGGTGTTTTTGAATGTTGAGGTTGTTGTTGAATTTTTTTTGGTGTTTCTCATTGTTGAAGTTGTTGTTGAATTTTTTGATGTTTTCATTGTTGACTTTGTTGTTGAATTTTTTGGTGTTTTTCATTGTTGAGGTTGTTGTTGAATTTGTTGGAGTTTTTCAATGTTGAGGTTGTTGCTGAATTTGTTGGTGTTTTTCAATGTTGAGGTTGTTGAATTTGTTGGTTTTTTTCAAAGTTGAGGTTGATGTTGAATATGTTGGTGTATTTCATTGTTGATGTTGTTGTTGAATTTTTGGGTGTTTTTCATTGTTGATGTTTTTGTTGAATTTGTTGTTGTTTTTCAAAGTTGAGGTTGATGTTGAATTTGTTGGTGTTTTTCATTGTTGATGTTGTTGTTGAATTTTTGGTTGTTTTTCATTGTTGATGTTTTTGTTGAATTTATTGGTGTTTTTGAATGTTGAGGATTTTGCTGAATTTATTGGTGTTTTTCATTGTTGAGGTTTTGGTTGAATTTGTTGGTGTTTTTGAATGTTGAGGTTGTTGTTTTAATTTTTTGGTGTTTTTCAATGTTGCGGTTGTTGTTGAATTTTTTGGTGTTTTTCATTGTTGACTGTGTTGTTGAATTTTTTGGTGTTTTTCATTGATGAGGTTGTTGTTGAATTTGTTGGAGTTTTTCAATGTTGAGGTTGTTGCTGAATTTGTTGGTGTTTTTCAATGTTGAGGTTGTTGAATTTGTTGGGTTTTTTTCAAAGTTGAGGTTGTTGTTGAATTTTTTGGTGTTTTTCAAAGTTGAGGTTGATGTTGAATTTCTTGGTGTTTTTCATTGTTGATGTTGTTGTTGAATTTTTGGGTGTTTTTCATTGTTGATGTTTTTGTTGAATTTGTTGTTGTTTTTCAAAGTTGAGGTTGATGTTGAATTTGTTGGTGTTTTTCATTGTTGATGTTGCTGTTGAATTTTTGGTTGTTTTTCATTGTTGATGTTTTTGTTGAATTTGTTGGTGTTTTTGAATGTTGAGGATGTTGCTGAATTTTTTGTTGTTATTCAATGTTGAGCTTTTTGTTGAATTTGTTGGTGTTTTTGAATGTTGAGGTTGTTGTTGAATTTGTTGATGTTTTTCAATGTTGATGGTGTTGTTGAATTATTTGGTGTTTTTCATTTTTGAGATTTTTGTGGAATTGGTTGGTGTTTTTGAATGTTGAGGATTTTGATGAATTTTTGGGATTTTTCACTGTTGAGGTTTTTGTTGAATTTGTTGGTGTTTTTCATTTATGAGGTTGTTGTTGAATTTGTTGGTGATTTTCAATATTGAGGTTGTAGTTGAATTTGTTGGTGCTTTTCCATGTTGAGGTTTTTGAATTTGTTGGTGTTTTTCAAAGTTGAGGTTGTTGTTGAATATTTTGGTGTTTTTCAATGTTGAGGTTGTTGTTGAATTTTTTGGTGATTTTTAATATTGAGGTTGTTGTTGAAAATATTGGTGCATTCAATTGTTTTTTTTTGAATCATTTTGTATTTTTCAAAGTTGAGGTTGCAGTTGAATTTGTTGCTGTTTCTCAATGTTGAAGTTCTTGAATTTTTTGGTGTTTTTCAAAGTTGAGGTTGTTGTTGCATTTTTTGGTGTTTTTCATTGTTGAGTTTTTTTGTTGAATTTGTTGTTGTTTTTGAATGTTGAGGTTGTTGTTGAATTTTTTGATGTTTTTCATTGTTGAGGTTGATGCTGAATTTGTTGATGATTTTCAATGTTGAGTTTGTTGTTGAATTGTTTGGTGTTTTTCATTGTTGAGTTTGTTGTTGAATTTTTTGGAGTTTTTCATTGATGCGGTATTTGTTGAATTTGTTGGTGTTTTTCTTTGTTGAGGTTGTTGTTGAATTTTTTGATGTTTTTCATTGCTGAGGTTGTTGCTGAATTTGATGGTGATTTTCAATGTTGAGGTTGTTGCATTTATTGGTGTTTTATTTTGATCTTTTTTGTATTTTTCAAAGTTGAGGTTGCAGTTGAATTTGTTGGTGTTTTTCAATGTTGTAGTTGTTGAATTTGTTGGTATTTTACAATGTGGATGTTGTTGTTGAATTTTTTCCTGTTTTTATTTGTTGAGGTTTTTGTTGAATTTGTAGGTGTTTTTGAATGTTGAGGTTGTCGTTGAATTTTTTGGTGATTTTCAATGTTGAGGTTGTTGAATTTTTTGGTGTTTTTCAATGTTGAGGCTGTTGTTGAATTTTTTGGTATTTTTCATTGTTGAGGTTTTGGTTGAATTTGTTGGAGTTTTTGAATGTTGAAGTTGTTGGTTTTATTTTTTGGTGTTTTTGAATGTTGAGGTTGTTGTTGAATTTTTTTTGGTGTTTCTCATTGTTGAAGTTGTTGTTGAATTTTTTGATGTTTTCATTGTTGACTTTGTTGTTGAATTTTTTGGTGTTTTTCATTGTTGAGGTTGTTGTTGAATTTGTTGGAGTTTTTCAATGTTGAGGTTGTTGCTGAATTTGTTGGTGTTTTTCAATGTTGAGGTTGTTGAATTTGTTGGTTTTTTTCAAAGTTGAGGTTGATGTTGAATATGTTGGTGTATTTCATTGTTGATGTTGTTGTTGAATTTTTGGGTGTTTTTCATTGTTGATGTTTTTGTTGAATTTGTTGTTGTTTTTCAAAGTTGAGGTTGATGTTGAATTTGTTGGTGTTTTTCATTGTTGATGTTGTTGTTGAATTTTTGGTTGTTTTTCATTGTTGATGTTTTTGTTGAATTTATTGGTGTTTTTGAATGTTGAGGATTTTGCTGAATTTATTGGTGTTTTTCATTGTTGAGGTTTTGGTTGAATTTGTTGGTGTTTTTGAATGTTGAGGTTGTTGTTTTAATTTTATGGTGTTTTTCAATGTTGCGGTTGTTGTTGAATTTTTTGCTGTTTTTCATTGTTGACTGTGTTGTTGAATTTTTTGGTGTTTTTCATTGATGAGGTTGTTGTTGAATTTGTTGGAGTTTTTCAATGTTGAGGTTGTTGCTGAATTTGTTGGTGTTTTTCAATGTTGAGGTTGTTGAATTTGTTGGGTTTTTTTCAAAGTTGAGGTTGATGTTGAATTTCTTGGTGTTTTTCATTGTTGATGTTGTTGTTGAATTTTTGGGTGTTTTTCATTGTTGATGTTTTTGTTGAATTTGTTGTTGTTTTTCAAAGTTGAGGTTGATGTTGAATTTGTTGGTGTTTTTCATTGTTGATGTTGCTGTTGAATTTTTGGTTGTTTTTCATTGTTGATGTTTTTGTTGAATTTGTTGGTGTTTTTGAATGTTGAGGATGTTGCTGAATTTTTTGTTGTTATTCAATGTTGAGCTTTTTGTTGAATTTGTTGGTGTTTTTGAATGTTGAGGTTGTTGTTGAATTTGTTGATGTTTTTCAATGTTGATGGTGTTGTTGAATTATTTGGTGTTTTTCATTTTTGAGATTTTTGTGGAATTGGTTGGTGTTTTTGAATGTTGAGGATTTTGATGAATTTTTGGGATTTTTCACTGTTGAGGTTTTTGTTGAATTTGTTGGTGTTTTTCATTTATGAGGTTGTTGTTGAATTTGTTGGTGATTTTCAATATTGAGGTTGTAGTTGAATTTGTTGGTGCTTTTCCATGTTGAGGTTTTTGAATTTGTTGGTGTTTTTCAAAGTTGAGGTTGTTGTTGAATATTTTGGTGTTTTTCAATGTTGAGGTTGTTGTTGAATTTTTTGGTGATTTTCAATATTGAGGATGTTGTTGAAATTATTGGTGCATTCAATGTTTTTTCTTGAATCTTTTTTTATTTTTCAAAGTTGAGGTTGCAGTTGAATTTGTTGCTGTTTCTCAATGTTGAGGTTCTTGAATTTTTTGGTGTTTTTCAAAGTTGAGGTTGTTGTTGAATTTTTTGGTGTTTTTCATTGTTGAGTTTTTTGTTGAATTTGTTGGTGTTTTTCATTGTTGAGGTTGCTGTTGAATTTGCTGGTGATTTTCAATGTTGAGTTTGTTGATGATTTTTTTGGTGTTTTTCATTGTTGAGTTTGTTGTTGAATTTTTTGGTGTTTTTCATTGTTGCGGTACTTGTTGAATTTGTTGGTGTATTTCATTGTTGAGGTTGTTGTTGAATTTTTTGATTTTTTTAATTGCTGAGGTTGTTGCTGAATTTGTTGATGATTTTCAATGTTGAGGTTTTTGCATTTATTGGTGTTTTTTTTTGATCTTTTTTGTATTTTTCAAAGTTGAGGTTGCAGTTGAATTTGTTGGTGTTTTTCAATGTTGAGGTTGTTGAATTTGTTGGTATTTTTCAGTGTGGATGTTGTTGTTGAATTGTTTCCTGTTTTTATTTGTTTTGGTTTATGTTGAATTTGTTGGTGTTTTTGAATGTTGAGGTTATCGTTGAATTTTTTGGTGATTTTGAATGTTGAGGTTGTTGTTGAATTTGTTGATGTTTTTCAATGTTGATGGTGTTGTTGAATTATTTGGTGTTCTTCATTTTTGAGATTTTTGTGGAATTGGTTGGTGTTTTTGAATGTTGAGGATTTTGATGAATTTTTGATGTTTTTCAATGTTGATGGTGTTGTTGAATTATTTGGTGTTCTTCATTTTTGAGATTTTTGTGGAATTGGTTGGTGTTTTTGAATGTTGAGGATTTTGATGAATTTTTGGGATTTTTCATTGTTGAGGTTTTGGTTGAATTTGTTGGTGTTTTTCATTAATGAGGTTGTTGTTGAATTTGTTGGTGATTTTCAATATTGAGGTTGTAGTTGAATTTGTTGGTGTTTTTCCATGTTGAGGTTTTTGAGTTTGTTGGTGTTTTTCAAAGTTGAGGTTGTTGTTGAATATTTTGGTGTTTTTCAATGTTGAGGTTGTTGTTGAATTTTTTGGTGATTTTTAATATTGAGTTTGTTGTTGAAAATATTGGTGCATTCAATTGTTTTTTTTTGAATCATTTTGTATTTTTCAAAGTTGAGGTTGCAGTTGAATTTGTTGCTGTTTCTCAATGTTGAAGTTCTTGAATTTTTTGGTGTTTTTCAAAGTTGAGGTTGTTGTTGAATTTTTTGGTGTTTTTCAGTGTTGAGTTTTTTTGTTGAATTTGTTGTTGTTTTTGAATGTTGAGGTTGTTGTTGAATTTTTTGATGTTTTTCATTGTTGAGGTTGATGTTGAATTTGTTGATGATTTTCAATGTTGAGTTTGTTGTTGAATTTTTTGGTGTTTTTCATTGTTGAGTTTGTTGTTGAATTTTTTGGAGTTTTTCATTGTTGCGGTACTTGTTGAATTTGTTGGTGTTTTTCATTGTTGAGGTTGTTGTTGAATTTTTTGATGTTTTTCATTGCTGAGGTTGTTGCTGAATTTGATGGTGATTTTCAATGTTGAGGTTGTTGCATTTATTGGTGTTTTATTTTGATCTTTTTTGTATTTTTCAAAGTTGAGGTTGCAGTTGAATTTGTTGGTGTTTTTCAAGGTTGTAGTTGTTGAATTTGTTGGTATTTTACAATGTGGATGTTGTTGTTGAATTTTTTCCTGTTTTTATTTGTTGAGGTTTTTGTTGAATTTGTAGGTGTTTTTGAATGTTGAGGTTGTCGTTGAATTTTTTGGTGATTTTCAATGTTGAGGTTGTTGAATTTTTTTGGTGTTTTTCAATGTTGAGGCTGTTGTTGAATTTTTTGGTATTTTTCATTGTTGAGGTTTTGGTTGAATTTGTTGGAGTTTTTGAATGTTGAAGTTGTTGGTTTTATTTTTTGGTGTTTTTGAATGTTGAGGTTGTTGTTGAATTTTTTTTGGTGTTTTTCATTGTTGAGGTTGTTGTTGAATTTTTTGATGTTTTTCATTGTTGACTTTGTTGTTGAATTTTTTGGTGTTTTTCATTGTTGAGGTTGTTGTTGAATTTGTTGGTGTTTTTCAATGTTGAGGTTGTTGAATTTGTTGGTTTTTTCAAAGTTGAGGTTGTTGTTGAATTTTTTGGTGTCTTTCAAAGTTGAGGTTGATGTTGAATTTGTTGGTGTTTTTCATTGTTGATGTTGTTGTTGAATTTTTGGGTGTTTTTCAATGTTGATGGTGTTGTTGAATTATTTGGTGTTTTTCATTGTTGAGGTTGTTGTTGAATTTGTTGGAGTTTTTCAATGTTGAGGTTGTTGCTGAATTTGTTGGTGTTTTTCAATGTTGAGGTTGTTGAATTTGTTGGTTTTTTTCAAAGTTGAGGTTGATGTTGAATATGTTGGTGTATTTCATTGTTGATGTTGTTGTTGAATTTTTGGGTGTTTTTCATTGTTGATGTTTTTGTTGAATTTGTTGTTGTTTTTCAAAGTTGAGGTTGATGTTGAATTTGTTGGTGTTTTTCATTGTTGATGTTGTTGTTGAATTTTTGGTTGTTTTTCATTGTTGATGTTTTTGTTGAATTTATTGGTGTTTTTGAATGTTGAGGATTTTGCTGAATTTATTGGTGTTTTTCATTGTTGAGGTTTTGGTTGAATTTGTTGGTGTTTTTGAATGTTGAGGTTGTTGTTTTAATTTTTTGGTGTTTTTCAATGTTGCGGTTGTTGTTGAATTTTTTGGTGTTTTTCATTGTTGACTGTGTTGTTGAATTTTTTGGTGTTTTTCATTGATGAGGTTGTTGTTGAATTTGTTGGAGTTTTTCAATGTTGAGGTTTTTGCTGAATTTGTTGGTGTTTTTCAATGTTGAGGTTGTTGAATTTGTTGGGTTTTTTTCAAAGTTGAGGTTGTTGTTGAATTTTTTGGTGTTTTTCAAAGTTGAGGTTGATGTTGAATTTCTTGGTGTTTTTCATTGTTGATGTTGTTGTTGAATTTTTGGGTGTTTTTCATTGTTGATGTTTTTGTTGAATTTGTTGTTGTTTTTCAAAGTTGAGGTTGATGTTGAATTTGTTGGTGTTTTTCATTGTTGATGTTGCTGTTGAATTTTTGGTTGTTTTTCATTGTTGATGTTTTTGTTGAATTTGTTGGTGTTTTTGAATGTTGAGGATGTTGCTGAATTTTTTGTTGTTATTCAATGTTGAGCTTTTTGTTGAATTTGTTGGTGTTTTTGAATGTTGAGGTTGTTGTTGAATTTGTTGATGTTTTTCAATGTTGATGGTGTTGTTGAATTATTTGGTGTTTTTCATTTTTGAGATTTTTGTGGAATTGGTTGGTGTTTTTGAATGTTGAGGATTTTGATGAATTTTTGGGATTTTTCACTGTTGAGGTTTTTGTTGAATTTGTTGGTGTTTTTCATTTATGAGGTTGTTGTTGAATTTGTTGGTGATTTTCAATATTGAGGTTGTAGTTGAATTTGTTGGTGCTTTTCCATGTTGAGGTTTTTGAATTTGTTGGTGTTTTTCAAAGTTGAGGTTGTTGTTGAATATTTTGGTGTTTTTCAATGTTGAGGTTGTTGTTGAATTTTTTGGTGATTTTTAATATTGAGGTTGTTGTTGAAAATATTGGTGCATTCAATTGTTTTTTTTTGAATCATTTTGTATTTTTCAAAGTTGAGGTTGCAGTTGAATTTGTTGCTGTTTCTCAATGTTGAAGTTCTTGAATTTTTTGGTGTTTTTCAAAGTTGAGGTTGTTGTTGAATTTTTTGGTGTTTTTCATTGTTGAGTTTTTTTGTTGAATTTGTTGTTGTTTTTGAATGTTGAGGTTGTTGTTGAATTTTTTGATGTTTTTCATTGTTGAGGTTGATGCTGAATTTGTTGATGATTTTCAATGTTGAGTTTGTTGTTGAATTGTTTGGTGTTTTTCATTGTTGAGTTTGTTGTTGAATTTTTTGGAGTTTTTCATTGATGCGGTATTTGTTGAATTTGTTGGTGTTTTTCTTTGTTGAGGTTGTTGTTGAATTTTTTGATGTTTTTCATTGCTGAGGTTGTTGCTGAATTTGATGGTGATTTTCAATGTTGAGGTTGTTGCATTTATTGGTGTTTTATTTTGATCTTTTTTGTATTTTTCAAAGTTGAGGTTGCAGTTGAATTTGTTGGTGTTTTTCAATGTTGTAGTTGTTGAATTTGTTGGTATTTTACAATGTGGATGTTGTTGTTGAATTTTTTCCTGTTTTTATTTGTTGAGGTTTTTGTTGAATTTGTAGGTGTTTTTGAATGTTGAGGTTGTCGTTGAATTTTTTGGTGATTTTCAATGTTGAGGTTGTTGAATTTTTTGGTGTTTTTAAATGTTGAGGCTGTTGTTGAATTTTTTGGTATTTTTCATTGTTGAGGTTTTGGTTGAATTTGTTGGAGTTTTTGAATGTTGAAGTTGTTGGTTTTATTTTTTGGTGTTTTTGAATGTTGAGGTTGTTGTTGAATTTTTTTTGGTGTTTCTCATTGTTGAAGTTGTTGTTGAATTTTTTGATGTTTTCATTGTTGACTTTGTTGTTGAATTTTTTGGTGTTTTTCATTGTTGAGGTTGTTGTTGAATTTGTTGGAGTTTTTCAATGTTGAGGTTGTTGCTGAATTTGTTGGTGTTTTTCAATGTTGAGGTTGTTGAATTTGTTGGTTTTTTTCAAAGTTGAGGTTGATGTTGAATATGTTGGTGTATTTCATTGTTGATGTTGTTGTTGAATTTTTGGGTGTTTTTCATTGTTGATGTTTTTGTTGAATTTGTTGTTGTTTTTCAAAGTTGAGGTTGATGTTGAATTTGTTGGTGTTTTTCATTGTTGATGTTGTTGTTGAATTTTTGGTTGTTTTTCATTGTTGATGTTTTTGTTGAATTTATTGGTGTTTTTGAATGTTGAGGATTTTGCTGAATTTATTGGTGTTTTTCATTGTTGAGGTTTTGGTTGAATTTGTTGGTGTTTTTGAATGTTGAGGTTGTTGTTTTAATTTTTTGGTGTTTTTCAATGTTGCGGTTGTTGTTGAATTTTTTGGTGTTTTTCATTGTTGACTGTGTTGTTGAATTTTTTGGTGTTTTTCATTGATGAGGTTGTTGTTGAATTTGTTGGAGTTTTTCAATGTTGAGGTTGTTGCTGAATTTGTTGGTGTTTTTCAATGTTGAGGTTGTTGAATTTGTTGGGTTTTTTTCAAAGTTGAGGTTGATGTTGAATTTCTTGGTGTTTTTCATTGTTGATGTTGTTGTTGAATTTTTGGGTGTTTTTCATTGTTGATGTTTTTGTTGAATTTGTTGTTGTTTTTCAAAGTTGAGGTTGATGTTGAATTTGTTGGTGTTTTTCATTGTTGATGTTGCTGTTGAATTTCTGGTTGTTTTTCATTGTTGATGTTTTTGTTGAATTTGTTGGTGTTTTTGAATGTTGAGGATGTTGCTGAATTTTTTGTTGTTATTCAATGTTGAGCTTTTTGTTGAATTTGTTGGTGTTTTTGAATGTTGAGGTTGTTGTTGAATTTGTTGATGTTTTTCAATGTTGATGGTGTTGTTGAATTATTTGGTGTTTTTCATTTTTGAGATTTTTGTGGAATTGGTTGGTGTTTTTGAATGTTGAGGATTTTGATGAATTTTTGGGATTTTTCACTGTTGAGGTTTTTGTTGAATTTGTTGGTGTTTTTCATTTATGAGGTTGTTGTTGAATTTGTTGGTGATTTTCAATATTGAGGTTGTAGTTGAATTTGTTGGTGCTTTTCCATGTTGAGGTTTTTGAATTTGTTGGTGTTTTTCAAAGTTGAGGTTGTTGTTGAATATTTTGGTGTTTTTCAATGTTGAGGTTGTTGTTGAATTTTTTGGTGATTTTCAATATTGAGGATGTTGTTGAAATTATTGGTGCATTCAATGTTTTTTCTTGAATCTTTTTTTATTTTTCAAAGTTGAGGTTGCAGTTGAATTTGTTGCTGTTTCTCAATGTTGAGGTTCTTGAATTTTTTGGTGTTTTTCAAAGTTGAGGTTGTTGTTGAATTTTTTGGTGTTTTTCATTGTTGAGTTTTTTGTTGAATTTGTTGGTGTTTTTCATTGTTGAGGTTGCTGTTGAATTTGCTGGTGATTTTCAATGTTGAGTTTGTTGATGATTTTTTTGGTGTTTTTCATTGTTGAGTTTGTTGTTGAATTTTTTGGTGTTTTTCATTGTTGCGGTACTTGTTGAATTTGTTGGTGTATTTCATTGTTGAGGTTGTTGTTGAATTTTTTGATTTTTTTAATTGCTGAGGTTGTTGCTGAATTTGTTGATGATTTTCAATGTTGAGGTTTTTGCATTTATTGGTGTTTTTTTTTGATCTTTTTTGTATTTTTCAAAGTTGAGGTTGCAGTTGAATTTGTTGGTGTTTTTCAATGTTGAGGTTGTTGAATTTGTTGGTATTTTTCAGTGTGGATGTTGTTGTTGAATTGTTTCCTGTTTTTATTTGTTTTGGTTTATGTTGAATTTGTTGGTGTTTTTGAATGTTGAGGTTATCGTTGAATTTTTTGGTGATTTTGAATGTTGAGGTTGTTGTTGAATTTGTTGATGTTTTTCAATGTTGATGGTGTTGTTGAATTATTTGGTGTTCTTCATTTTTGAGATTTTTGTGGAATTGGTTGGTGTTTTTGAATGTTGAGGATTTTGATGAATTTTTGATGTTTTTCAATGTTGATGGTGTTGTTGAATTATTTGGTGTTCTTCATTTTTGAGATTTTTGTGGAATTGGTTGGTGTTTTTGAATGTTGAGGATTTTGATGAATTTTTGGGATTTTTCATTGTTGAGGTTTTGGTTGAATTTGTTGGTGTTTTTCATTAATGAGGTTGTTGTTGAATTTGTTGGTGATTTTCAATATTGAGGTTGTAGTTGAATTTGTTGGTGTTTTTCCATGTTGAGGTTTTTGAGTTTGTTGGTGTTTTTCAAAGTTGAGGTTGTTGTTGAATATTTTGGTGTTTTTCAATGTTGAGGTTGTTGTTGAATTTTTTGGTGATTTTTAATATTGAGTTTGTTGTTGAAAATATTGGTGCATTCAATTGTTTTTTTTTGAATCATTTTGTATTTTTCAAAGTTGAGGTTGCAGTTGAATAAATTGCTGTTTCTCAATGTTGAAGTTCTTGAATTTTTTGGTGTTTTTCAAAGTTGAGGTTGTTGTTGAATTTTTTGGTGTTTTTCAGTGTTGAGTTTTTTTGTTGAATTTGTTGTTGTTTTTGAATGTTGAGGTTGTTGTTGAATTTTTTGATGTTTTTCATTGTTGAGGTTGATGTTGAATTTGTTGATGATTTTCAATGTTGAGTTTGTTGTTGAATTTTTTGGTGTTTTTCATTGTTGAGTTTGTTGTTGAATTTTTTGGAGTTTTTCATTGTTGCGGTACTTGTTGAATTTGTTGGTGTTTTTCATTGTTGAGGTTGTTGTTGAATTTTTTGATGTTTTTCATTGCTGAGGTTGTTGCTGAATTTGATGGTGATTTTCAATGTTGAGGTTGTTGCATTTATTGGTGTTTTATTTTGATCTTTTTTGTATTTTTCAAAGTTGAGGTTGCAGTTGAATTTGTTGGTGTTTTTCAAGGTTGTAGTTGTTGAATTTGTTGGTATTTTACAATGTGGATGTTGTTGTTGAATTTTTTCCTGTTTTTATTTGTTGAGGTTTTTGTTGAATTTGTAGGTGTTTTTGAATGTTGAGGTTGTTGTTGAATTTTTTGGTGATTTTCAATGTTGAGGTTGTTGAATTTTTTGGTGTTTTTCAATGTTGAGGCTGTTGTTGAATTTTTTGGTATTTTTCATTGTTGAGGTTTTGGTTGAATTTGTTGGAGTTTTTGAATGTTGAAGTTGTTGGTTTTATTTTTTGGTGTTTTTGAATGTTGAGGTTGTTGTTGAATTTTTTTTGGTGTTTTTCATTGTTGAGGTTGTTGTTGAATTTTTTGATGTTTTTCATTGTTGACTTTGTTGTTGAATTTTTTGGTGTTTTTCATTGTTGAGGTTGTTGTTGAATTTGTTGGTGTTTTTCAATGTTGAGGTTGTTGAATTTGTTGGTTTTTTCAAAGTTGAGGTTGTTGTTGAATTTTTTGGTGTCTTTCAAAGTTGAGGTTGATGTTGAATTTGTTGGTGTTTTTCATTGTTGATGTTGTTGTTGAATTTTTGGGTGTTTTTCATTGTTGATGTTTTTGTTGAATTTGTTGTTGTCTTTCAAAGTTGAGGTTGATGTTGAATTTGCTGGTGTTTTTGAATGTTGAGGTTGTTGTTGAATTTGTTGATGTTTTTCAATGTTGATGGTGTTGTTGAATTATTTGGTGTTTTTCATTTTTGAGATTTTTGTGGAATTGGTTGGTGTTTTTGAATGTTGAGGATTTTGATGAATTTTTGGGATTTTTCATTGTTGAGGTTTTGGTTGAATTTGTTGGTGTTTTTCATTAATGAGGTTGTTGTTGAACTTGTTGGTGATTTTCAATATTGAGGTTGTAGTTGAATTTGTTGGTGTTTTTCCATGTTGAGGTTTTTGAGTTTGTTGGTGTTTTTCAAAGTTGAGGTTGTTTTTGAATATTTTGGTGTTTTTCAATGTTGAGGTTGTTGTTGAATTTTTTGCTGATTTTTAATATTGAGGTTGTTGTTGAAAATATTGGTGCATTCAATTGTTTTTTTTTGAATCATTTTGTATTTTTCAAAGTTGAGGTTGCAGTTGAATTTGTTGCTGTTTCTCAATGTTGAAGTTCTTGAATTTTTTGGTGTTTTTCAAAGTTGAGGTTGTTGTTGAATTTTTTGGTGTTTTTCATTGTTGAGTTTTTTTGTTGAATTTGTTGTTGTTTTTGAATGTTGAGGTTGTTGTTGAATTTTTTGATGTTTTTCATTGTTGAGGTTGATGCTGAATTTGTTGATGATTTTCAATGTTGAGTTTGTTGTTGAATTGTTTGGTGTTTTTCATTGTTGAGTTTGTTGTTGAATTTTTTGGAGTTTTTCATTGATGCGGTATTTGTTGAATTTGTTGGTGTTTTTCTTTGTTGAGGTTGTTGTTGAATTTTTTGATGTTTTTCATTGCTGAGGTTGTTGCTGAATTTGATGGTGATTTTCAATGTTGAGGTTGTTGCATTTATTGGTGTTTTATTTTGATCTTTTTTGTATTTTTCAAAGTTGAGGTTGCAGTTGAATTTGTTGGTGTTTTTCAATGTTGTAGTTGTTGAATTTGTTGGTATTTTACAATGTGGATGTTGTTGTTGAATTTTTTCCTGTTTTTATTTGTTGAGGTTTTTGTTGAATTTGTAGGTGTTTTTGAATGTTGAGGTTGTCGTTGAATTTTTTGGTGATTTTCAATGTTGAGGTTGTTGAATTTTTTGGTGTTTTTCAATGTTGACTTTGTTGTTGAATTTTTTGGTGTTTTTCATTGTTGAGGTTGTTGTTGAATTTGTTGGAGTTTTTCAATGTTGAGGTTGTTGCTGAATTTGTTGGTGTTTTTCAATGTTGAGGTTGTTGAATTTGTTGGTTTTTTTCAAAGTTGAGGTTGATGTTGAATATGTTGGTGTATTTCATTGTTGATGTTGTTGTTGAATTTTTGGGTGTTTTTCATTGTTGATGTTTTTGTTGAATTTGTTGTTGTTTTTCAAAGTTGAGGTTGATGTTGAATTTGTTGGTGTTTTTCATTGTTGATGTTGTTGTTGAATTTTTGGTTGTTTTTCATTGTTGATGTTTTTGTTGAATTTATTGGTGTTTTTGAATGTTGAGGATTTTGCTGAATTTATTGGTGTTTTTCATTGTTGAGGTTTTGGTTGAATTTGTTGGTGTTTTTGAATGTTGAGGTTGTTGTTTTAATTTTTTGGTGTTTTTCAATGTTGCGGTTGTTGTTGAATTTTTTGGTGTTTTTCATTGTTGACTGTGTTGTTGAATTTTTTGGTGTTTTTCATTGATGAGGTTGTTGTTGAATTTGTTGGAGTTTTTCAATGTTGAGGTTGTTGCTGAATTTGTTGGTGTTTTTCAATGTTGAGGTTGTTGAATTTGTTGGGTTTTTTTCAAAGTTGAGGTTGTTGTTGAATTTTTTCGTGTTTTTCAAAGTTGAGGTTGATGTTGAATTTCTTGGTGTTTTTCATTGTTGATGTTGTTGTTGAATTTGTTGGGTTTTTTTCAAAGTTGAGGTTGTTGTTGAATTTGTTGGTGTTTTTCAAAGTTGAGGTTGATGTTGAATTTCTTGGTGTTTTTCATTGTTGATGTTGTTGTTGAATTTTTGGGTGTTTTTCATTGTTGATGTTTTTGTTGAGTTTGTTGTTGTTTTTCAAAGTTGAGGTTGATGTTGAATTTGTTGGTGTTTTTCATTGTTGATGTTGCTGTTGAATTTTTGGTTGTTTTTCATTGTTGATGTTTTTGTTGAATTTGTTGGTGTTTTTGAATGTTGAGGATGTTGCTGAATTTTTTGTTGTTATTCAATGTTGAGCTTTTTGTTGAATTTGTTGGTGTTTTTGAATGTTGAGGTTGTTGTTGAATTTGTTGATGTTTTTCAATGTTGATGGTGTTGTTGAATTATTTGGTGTTCTTCATTTTTGAGATTTTTGTGGAATTGGTTGGTGTTTTTGAATGTTGAGGATTTTGATGAATTTTTGGGATTTTTCATTGTTGAGGTTTTGGTTGAATTTGTTGGTGTTTTTCATTAATGAGGTTGTTGTTGAATTTGTTGGTGATTTTCAATATTGAGGTTGTAGTTGAATTTGTTGGTGTTTTTCCATGTTGAGGTTTTTGAGTTTGTTGGTGTTTTTCAAAGTTGAGGTTGTTGTTGAATATTTTGGTGTTTTTCAATGTTGAGGTTGTTGTTGAATTTTTTGGTGATTTTTAATATTGAGTTTGTTGTTGAAAATATTGGTGCATTCAATTGTTTTTTTTTGAATCATTTTGTATTTTTCAAAGTTGAGGTTGCAGTTGAATAAATTGCTGTTTCTCAATGTTGAAGTTCTTGAATTTTTTGGTGTTTTTCAAAGTTGAGGTTGTTGTTGAATTTTTTGGTGTTTTTCATTGTTGAGTTTTTTTGTTGAATTTGTTGTTGTTTTTGAATGTTGAGGTTGTTGTTGAATTTTTTGATGTTTTTCATTGTTGAGGTTGATGTTGAATTTGTTGATGATTTTCAATGTTGAGTTTGTTGTTGAATTTTTTGGTGTTTTTCATTGTTGAGTTTGTGGTTGAATTTTTTGGAGTTTTTCATTGTTGCGGTACTTGTTGAATTTGTTGGTGTTTTTCATTGTTGAGGTTGTTGTTGAATTTTTTGATGTTTTTCATTGCTGAAGTTGTTGCTGAATTTGATGGTGATTTTCAATGTTGAGGTTGTTGCATTTATTGCTGTTTTATTTTGATCTTTTTTGTATTTTTCAAAGTTGAGGTTGCAGTTGAATTTGTTGGTGTTTTTCAAGGTTGTAGTTGTTGAATTTGTTGGTATTTTACAATGTGGATGTTGTTGTTGAATTTTTTCCTGTTTTTATTTGTTGAGGTTTTTGTTGAATTTGTAGGTGTTTTTGAATGTTGAGGTTGTCGTTGAATTTTTTGGTGATTTTCAATGTTGAGGTTGTTGAATTTTTTGGTGTTTTTCAATGTTGAGGCTGTTGTTGAATTTTTTGGTATTTTTCATTGTTGAGGTTTTGGTTGAATTTGTTGGAGTTTTTGAATGTTGAAGTTGTTGGTTTTATTTTTTGGTGTTTTTGAATGTTGAGGTTGTTGTTGAATTTTTTTTGGTGTTTTTCATTGTTGAGGTTGTTGTTGAATTTTTTGATGTTTTTCATTGTTGACTTTGTTGTTGAATTTTTTGGTGTTTTTCATTGTTGAGGTTGTTGTTGAATTTGTTGGAGTTTTTCAATGTTGAGGTTGTTGCTGAATTTGTTGGTGTTTTTCAATGTTGAGGTTGTTGAATTTGTTGGTTTTTTCAAAGTTGAGGTTGTTGTTGAATTTTTTGGTGTCTTTCAAAGTTGAGGTTGATGTTGAATTTGTTGGTGTTTTTCATTGTTGATGTTGTTGTTGAATTTTTGGGTGTTTTTCATTGTTGATGTTTTTGTTGAATTTGTTGTTGTCTTTCAAAGTTGAGGTTGATGTTGATTTTGCTGGTGTTTTTGAATGTTGAGGTTGTTGTTGAATTTGTTGATGTTTTTCAATGTTGATGGTGTTGTTGAATTATTTGGTGTTTTTCATTTTTGAGATTTTTGTGGAATTGGTTGGTGTTTTTGAATGTTGAGGATTTTGATGAATTTTTGGGATTTTTCATTGTTGAGGTTTTGGTTGAATTTGTTGGTGTTTTTCATTAATGAGGTTGTTGTTGAACTTGTTGGTGATTTTCAATATTGAGGTTGTAGTTGAATTTGTTGGTGTTTTTCCATGTTGAGGTTTTTGAGTTTGTTGGTGTTTTTCAAAGTTGAGGTTGTTTTTGAATATTTTGGTGTTTTTCAATGTTGAGGTTGTTGTTGAAAATATTGGTGCATTCAATTGTTTTTTTTTGAATCATTTTGTATTTTTCAAAGTTGAGGTTGCAGTTGAATTTGTTGCTGTTTCTCAATGTTGAAGTTCTTGAATTTTTTGGTGTTTTTCAAAGTTGAGGTTGTTGTTGAATTTTTTGGTGTTTTTCATTGTTGAGTTTTTTTGTTGAATTTGTTGTTGTTTTTGAATGTTGAGGTTGTTGTTGAATTTTTTGATGTTTTTCATTGTTGAGGTTGATGCTGAATTTGTTGATGATTTTCAATGTTGAGTTTGTTGTTGAATTGTTTGGTGTTTTTCATTGTTGAGTTTGTTGTTGAATTTTTTGGAGTTTTTCATTGATGCGGTATTTCTTGAATTTGTTGGTGTTTTTCTTTGTTGAGGTTGTTGTTGAATTTTTTGATGTTTTTCATTGCTGAGGTTGTTGCTGAATTTGATGATGATTTTCAATGTTGAGGTTGTTGCATTTATTGGTGTTTTATTTTGATCTTTTTTGTATTTTTCAAAGTTGAGGTTGCAGTTGAATTTGTTGGTGTTTTTCAATGTTGTAGTTGTTGAATTTGTTGGTATTTTACAATGTGGATGTTGTTGTTGAATTTTTTCCTGTTTTTATTTGTTGAGGTTTTTGTTGAATTTGTAGGTGTTTTTGAATGTTGAGGTTGTCGTTGAATTTTTTTGGTGATTTTCAATGTTGAGGTTGTTGAATTTTTTGGTGTTTTTCAATGTTGAGGCTGTTGTTGAATTTTTTGGTATTTTTCATTGTTGAGGTTTTGGTTGAATTTGTTGGAGTTTTTGAATGTTGAAGTTGTTGGTTTTATTTTTTGGTGTTTTTGAATGTTGAGGTTGTTGTTGAATTTTTTTTGGTGTTTCTCATTGTTGAAGTTGTTGTTGAATTTTTTGATGTTTTCATTGTTGACTTTGTTGTTGAATTTTTTGGTGTTTTTCATTGTTGAGGTTGTTGTTGAATTTGTTGGAGTTTTTCAATGTTGAGGTTGTTGCTGAATTTGTTGGTGTTTTTCAATGTTGAGGTTGTTGAATTTGTTGGGTTTTTTCAAAGTTGAGGTTGATGTTGAATATGTTGGTGTATTTCATTGTTGATGTTGTTGTTGAATTTTTGGGTGTTTTTCATTGTTGATGTTTTTGTTGAATTTGTTGTTGTTTTTCAAAGTTGAGGTTGATGTTGAATTTGTTGGTGTTTTTCATTGTTGATGTTGTTGTTGAATTTTTGGTTGTTTTTCATTGTTGATGTTTTTGTTGAATTTATTGGTGTTTTTGAATGTTGAGGATTTTGCTGAATTTATTGGTGTTTTTCATTGTTGAGGTTTTGGTTGAATTTGTTGGTGTTTTTGAATGTTGAGGTTGTTGTTTTAATTTTTTGGTGTTTTTCAATGTTGCGGTTGTTGTTGAATTTTTTGGTGTTTTTCATTGTTGACTGTGTTGTTGAATTTTTTGGTGTTTTTCATTGATGAGGTTGTTGTTGAATTTGTTGGAGTTTTTCAATGTTGAGGTTGTTGCTGAATTTGTTGGTGTTTTTCAATGTTGAGGTTGTTGAATTTGTTGGGTTTTTTTCAAAGTTGAGGTTGTTGTTGAATTTTTTGGTGTTTTTCAAAGTTGAGGTTGATGTTGAATTTCTTGGTGTTTTTCATTGTTGATGTTGTTGTTGAATTTTTGGGTGTTTTTCATTGTTGATGTTTTTGTTGAATTTGTTGTTGTTTTTCAAAGTTGAGGTTGATGTTGAATTTGTTGGTGTTTTTCATTGTTGATGTTGCTGTTGAATTTTTGGTTGTTTTTCATTGTTGATGTTTTTGTTGAATTTGTTGGTGTTTTTGAATGTTGAGGATGTTGCTGAATTTTTTGTTGTTATTCAATGTTGAGCTTTTTGTTGAATTTGTTGGTGTTTTTGAATGTTGAGGTTGTTGTTGAATTTGTTGATGTTTTTCAATGTTGATGGTGTTGTTGAATTATTTGGTGTTTTTCATTTTTGAGATTTTTGTGGAATTGGTTGGTGTTTTTGAATGTTGAGGATTTTGATGAATTTTTGGGATTTTTCACTGTTGAGGTTTTTGTTGAATTTGTTGGTGTTTTTCATTTATGAGGTTGTTGTTGAATTTGTTGGTGATTTTCAATATTGAGGTTGTAGTTGAATTTGTTGGTGCTTTTCCATGTTGAGGTTTTTGAATTTGTTGGTGTTTTTCAAAGTTGAGGTTGTTGTTGAATATTTTGGTGTTTTTCAATGTTGAGGTTGTTGTTGAATTTTTTGGTGATTTTTAATATTGAGGTTGTTGTTGAAAATATTGGTGCATTCAATTGTTTTTTTTTGAATCATTTTGTATTTTTCAAAGTTGAGGTTGCAGTTGAATTTGTTGCTGTTTCTCAATGTTGAAGTTCTTGAATTTTTTGGTGTTTTTCAAAGTTGAGGTTGTTGTTGAATTTTTTGGTGTTTTTCATTGTTGAGTTTTTTTGTTGAATTTGTTGGTGTTTTTGAATGTTGAGGTTGTTGTTGAATTTGTTGATGTTTTTCAATGTTGATGGTGTTGTTGAATTATTTGGTGTTCTTCATTTTTGAGATTTTTGTGGAATTGGTTGGTGTTTTTGAATGTTGAGGATTTTGATGAATTTTTGGGATTTTTCATTGTTGAGGTTTTGGTTGAATTTGTTGGTGTTTTTCATTAATGAGGTTGTTGTTGAATTTGTTGGTGATTTTCAATATTGAGGTTGTAGTTGAATTTGTTGGTGTTTTTCCATGTTGAGGTTTTTGAGTTTGTTGGTGTTTTTGAAAGTTGAGGTTGTTGTTGAATATTTTGGTGTTTTTCAATGTTGAGGTTGTTGTTGAATTTTTTGGTGATTTTTAATATTGAGTTTGTTGTTGAAAATATTGGTGCATTCAATTGTTTTTTTTTGAATCATTTTGTATTTTTCAAAGTTGAGGTTGCAGTTGAATAAATTGCTGTTTCTCAATGTTGAAGTTCTTGAATTTTTTGGTGTTTTTCAAAGTTGAGGTTGTTGTTGAATTTTTTGGTGTTTTTCATTGTTGAGTTTTTTTGTTGAATTTGTTGTTGTTTTTGAATGTTGAGGTTGTTGTTGAATTTTTTGATGTTTTTCATTGTTGAGGTTGATGTTGAATTTGTTGATGATTTTCAATGTTGAGTTTGTTGTTGAATTTTTTGGTGTTTTTCATTGTTGAGTTTGTGGTTGAATTTTTTGGAGTTTTTCATTGTTGCGGTACTTGTTGAATTTGTTGGTGTTTTTCATTGTTGAGGTTGTTGTTGAATTTTTTGATGTTTTTCATTGCTGAAGTTGTTGCTGAATTTGATGGTGATTTTCAATGTTGAGGTTGTTGCATTTATTGGTGTTTTATTTTGATCTTTTTTGTATTTTTCAAAGTTGAGGTTGCAGTTGAATTTGTTGGTGTTTTTCAAGGTTGTAGTTGTTGAATTTGTTGGTATTTTACAATGTGGATGTTGTTGTTGAATTTTTTCCTGTTTTTATTTGTTGAGGTTTTTGTTGAATTTGTAGGTGTTTTTGAATGTTGAGGTTGTCGTTGAATTTTTTGGTGATTTTCAATGTTGAGGTTGTTGAATTTTTTGGTGTTTTTCAATGTTGAGGCTGTTGTTGAATTTTTTGGTATTTTTCATTGTTGAGGTTTTGGTTGAATTTGTTGGAGTTTTTGAATGTTGAAGTTGTTGGTTTTATTTTTTGGTGTTTTTGAATGTTGAGGTTGTTGTTGAATTTTTTTTGGTGTTTTTCATTGTTGAGGTTGTTGTTGAATTTTTTGATGTTTTTCATTGTTGACTTTGTTGTTGAATTTTTTGGTGTTTTTCATTGTTGAGGTTGTTGTTGAATTTGTTGGAGTTTTTCAATGTTGAGGTTGTTGCTGAATTTGTTGGTGTTTTTCAATGTTGAGGTTGTTGAATTTGTTGGTTTTTTCAAAGTTGAGGTTGTTGTTGAATTTTTTGGTGTCTTTCAAAGTTGAGGTTG
Organism: Cetorhinus maximus; assembly: GCF_964194155.1. Lineage (NCBI taxonomy): Eukaryota > Metazoa > Chordata > Chondrichthyes > Lamniformes > Cetorhinidae > Cetorhinus > Cetorhinus maximus. Next base: position 27,283 of record NW_027596164.1, on the reverse strand, counting down.
ATGTTGAATTTGTTGGTGTTTTTCATTGTTGATGTTGTTGTTGAATTTTTGGGTGTTTTTCATTGTTGATGTTTTTGTTGAATTTGTTGTTGTCTTTCAAAGTTGAGGTTGATGTTGATTTTGCTGGTGTTTTTGAATGTTGAGGTTGTTGTTGAATTTGTTGATGTTTTTCAATGTTGATGGTGTTGTTGAATTATTTGGTGTTTTTCATTTTTGAGATTTTTGTGGAATTGGTTGGTGTTTTTGAATGTTGAGGATTTTGATGAATTTTTGGGATTTTTCATTGTTGAGGTTTTGGTTGAATTTGTTGGTGTTTTTCATTAATGAGGTTGTTGTTGAACTTGTTGGTGATTTTCAATATTGAGGTTGTAGTTGAATTTGTTGGTGTTTTTCCATGTTGAGGTTTTTGAGTTTGTTGGTGTTTTTCAAAGTTGAGGTTGTTTTTGAATATTTTGGTGTTTTTCAATGTTGAGGTTGTTGTTGAAAATATTGGTGCATTCAATTGTTTTTTTTTGAATCATTTTGTATTTTTCAAAGTTGAGGTTGCAGTTGAATTTGTTGCTGTTTCTCAATGTTGAAGTTCTTGAATTTTTTGGTGTTTTTCAAAGTTGAGGTTGTTGTTGAATTTTTTGGTGTTTTTCATTGTTGAGTTTTTTTGTTGAATTTGTTGTTGTTTTTGAATGTTGAGGTTGTTGTTGAATTTTTTGATGTTTTTCATTGTTGAGGTTGATGCTGAATTTGTTGATGATTTTCAATGTTGAGTTTGTTGTTGAATTGTTTGGTGTTTTTCATTGTTGAGTTTGTTGTTGAATTTTTTGGAGTTTTTCATTGATGCGGTATTTCTTGAATTTGTTGGTGTTTTTCTTTGTTGAGGTTGTTGTTGAATTTTTTGATGTTTTTCATTGCTGAGGTTGTTGCTGAATTTGATGATGATTTTCAATGTTGAGGTTGTTGCATTTATTGGTGTTTTATTTTGATCTTTTTTGTATTTTTCAAAGTTGAGGTTGCAGTTGAATTTGTTGGTGTTTTTCAATGTTGTAGTTGTTGAATTTGTTGGTATTTTACAATGTGGATGTTGTTGTTGAATTTTTTCCTGTTTTTATTTGTTGAGGTTTTTGTTGAATTTGTAGGTGTTTTTGAATGTTGAGGTTGTCGTTGAATTTTTTTGGTGATTTTCAATGTTGAGGTTGTTGAATTTTTTGGTGTTTTTCAATGTTGAGGCTGTTGTTGAATTTTTTGGTATTTTTCATTGTTGAGGTTTTGGTTGAATTTGTTGGAGTTTTTGAATGTTGAAGTTGTTGGTTTTATTTTTTGGTGTTTTTGAATGTTGAGGTTGTTGTTGAATTTTTTTTGGTGTTTCTCATTGTTGAAGTTGTTGTTGAATTTTTTGATGTTTTCATTGTTGACTTTGTTGTTGAATTTTTTGGTGTTTTTCATTGTTGAGGTTGTTGTTGAATTTGTTGGAGTTTTTCAATGTTGAGGTTGTTGCTGAATTTGTTGGTGTTTTTCAATGTTGAGGTTGTTGAATTTGTTGGTTTTTTTCAAAGTTGAGGTTGATGTTGAATATGTTGGTGTATTTCATTGTTGATGTTGTTGTTGAATTTTTGGGTGTTTTTCATTGTTGATGTTTTTGTTGAATTTGTTGTTGTTTTTCAAAGTTGAGGTTGATGTTGAATTTGTTGGTGTTTTTCATTGTTGATGTTGTTGTTGAATTTTTGGTTGTTTTTCATTGTTGATGTTTTTGTTGAATTTATTGGTGTTTTTGAATGTTGAGGATTTTGCTGAATTTATTGGTGTTTTTCATTGTTGAGGTTTTGGTTGAATTTGTTGGTGTTTTTGAATGTTGAGGTTGTTGTTTTAATTTTTTGGTGTTTTTCAATGTTGCGGTTGTTGTTGAATTTTTTGGTGTTTTTCATTGTTGACTGTGTTGTTGAATTTTTTGGTGTTTTTCATTGATGAGGTTGTTGTTGAATTTGTTGGAGTTTTTCAATGTTGAGGTTGTTGCTGAATTTGTTGGTGTTTTTCAATGTTGAGGTTGTTGAATTTGTTGGGTTTTTTTCAAAGTTGAGGTTGTTGTTGAATTTTTTGGTGTTTTTCAAAGTTGAGGTTGATGTTGAATTTCTTGGTGTTTTTCATTGTTGATGTTGTTGTTGAATTTTTGGGTGTTTTTCATTGTTGATGTTTTTGTTGAATTTGTTGTTGTTTTTCAAAGTTGAGGTTGATGTTGAATTTGTTGGTGTTTTTCATTGTTGATGTTGCTGTTGAATTTTTGGTTGTTTTTCATTGTTGATGTTTTTGTTGAATTTGTTGGTGTTTTTGAATGTTGAGGATGTTGCTGAATTTTTTGTTGTTATTCAATGTTGAGCTTTTTGTTGAATTTGTTGGTGTTTTTGAATGTTGAGGTTGTTGTTGAATTTGTTGATGTTTTTCAATGTTGATGGTGTTGTTGAATTATTTGGTGTTTTTCATTTTTGAGATTTTTGTGGAATTGGTTGGTGTTTTTGAATGTTGAGGATTTTGATGAATTTTTGGGATTTTTCACTGTTGAGGTTTTTGTTGAATTTGTTGGTGTTTTTCATTTATGAGGTTGTTGTTGAATTTGTTGGTGATTTTCAATATTGAGGTTGTAGTTGAATTTGTTGGTGCTTTTCCATGTTGAGGTTTTTGAATTTGTTGGTGTTTTTCAAAGTTGAGGTTGTTGTTGAATATTTTGGTGTTTTTCAATGTTGAGGTTGTTGTTGAATTTTTTGGTGATTTTTAATATTGAGGTTGTTGTTGAAAATATTGGTGCATTCAATTGTTTTTTTTTGAATCATTTTGTATTTTTCAAAGTTGAGGTTGCAGTTGAATTTGTTGCTGTTTCTCAATGTTGAAGTTCTTGAATTTTTTGGTGTTTTTCAAAGTTGAGGTTGTTGTTGAATTTTTTGGTGTTTTTCATTGTTGAGTTTTTTTGTTGAATTTGTTGTTGTTTTTGAATGTTGAGGTTGTTGTTGAATTTTTTGATGTTTTTCATTGTTGAGGTTGATGCTGAATTTGTTGATGATTTTCAATGTTGAGTTTGTTGTTGAATTGTTTGGTGTTTTTCATTGTTGAGTTTGTTGTTGAATTTTTTGGAGTTTTTCATTGATGCGGTATTTGTTGAATTTGTTGGTGTTTTTCTTTGTTGAGGTTGTGGTTGAATTTTTTGATGTTTTTCATTGCTGAGGTTGTTGCTGAATTTGATGGTGATTTTCAATGTTGAGGTTGTTGCATTTATTGGTGTTTTATTTTGATCTTTTTTGTATTTTTCAAAGTTGAGGTTGCAGTTGAATTTGTTGGTGTTTTTCAATGTTGTAGTTGTTGAATTTGTTGGTATTTTACAATGTGGATGTTGTTGTTGAATTTTTTCCTGTTTTTATTTGTTGAGGTTTTTGTTGAATTTGTAGGTGTTTTTGAATGTTGAGGTTGTCGTTGAATTTTTTGGTGATTTTCAATGTTGAGGTTGTTGAATTTTTTGGTGTTTTTCAATGTTGAGGCTGTTGTTGAATTTTTTGGTATTTTTCATTGTTGAGGTTTTGGTTGAATTTGTTGGAGTTTTTGAATGTTGAAGTTGTTGGTTTTATTTTTTGGTGTTTTTGAATGTTGAGGTTGTTGTTGAATTTTTTTTGGTGTTTCTCATTGTTGAAGTTGTTGTTGAATTTTTTGATGTTTTCATTGTTGACTTTGTTGTTGAATTTTTTGGTGTTTTTCATTGTTGAGGTTGTTGTTGAATTTGTTGGAGTTTTTCAATGTTGAGGTTGTTGCTGAATTTGTTGGTGTTTTTCAATGTTGAGGTTGTTGAATTTGTTGGTTTTTTTCAAAGTTGAGGTTGATGTTGAATATGTTGGTGTATTTCATTGTTGATGTTGTTGTTGAATTTTTGGGTGTTTTTCATTGTTGATGTTTTTGTTGAATTTGTTGTTGTTTTTCAAAGTTGAGGTTGATGTTGAATTTGTTGGTGTTTTTCATTGTTGATGTTGTTGTTGAATTTTTGGTTGTTTTTCATTGTTGATGTTTTTGTTGAATTTATTGGTGTTTTTGAATGTTGAGGATTTTGCTGAATTTATTGATGTTTTTCATTGTTGAGGTTTTGGTTGAATTTGTTGGTGTTTTTGAATGTTGAGGTTGTTGTTTTAATTTTTTGGTGTTTTTCAATGTTGCGGTTGTTGTTGAATTTTTTGGTGTTTTTCATTGTTGACTGTGTTGTTGAATTTTTTGGTGTTTTTCATTGATGAGGTTGTTGTTGAATTTGTTGGAGTTTTTCAATGTTGAGGTTGTTGCTGAATTTGTTGGTGTTTTTCAATGTTGAGGTTGTTGAATTTGTTGGGTTTTTTTCAAAGTTGAGGTTGTTGTTGAATTTTTTGGTGTTTTTCAAAGTTGAGGTTGATGTTGAATTTCTTGGTGTTTTTCATTGTTGATGTTGTTGTTGAATTTTTGGGTGTTTTTCATTGTTGATGTTTTTGTTGAATTTGTTGTTGTTTTTCAAAGTTGAGGTTGATGTTGAATTTGTTGGTGTTTTTCATTGTTGATGTTGCTGTTGAATTTTTGGTTGTTTTTCATTGTTGATGTTTTTGTTGAATTTGTTGGTGTTTTTGAATGTTGAGGATGTTGCTGAATTTTTTGTTGTTATTCAATGTTGAGCTTTTTGTTGAATTTGTTGGTGTTTTTGAATGTTGAGGTTGTTGTTGAATTTGTTGATGTTTTTCAATGTTGATGGTGTTGTTGAATTATTTGGTGTTTTTCATTTTTGAGATTTTTGTGGAATTGGTTGGTGTTTTTGAATGTTGAGGATTTTGATGAATTTTTGGGATTTTTCACTGTTGAGGTTTTTGTTGAATTTGTTGGTGTTTTTCATTTATGAGGTTGTTGTTGAATTTGTTGGTGATTTTCAATATTGAGGTTGTAGTTGAATTTGTTGGTGCTTTTCCATGTTGAGGTTTTTGAATTTGTTGGTGTTTTTCAAAGTTGAGGTTGTTGTTGAATATTTTGGTGTTTTTCAATGTTGAGGTTGTTGTTGAATTTTTTGGTGATTTTCAATATTGAGGATGTTGTTGAAATTATTGGTGCATTCAATGTTTTTTCTTGAATCTTTTTTTATTTTTCAAAGTTGAGGTTGCAGTTGAATTTGTTGCTGTTTCTCAATGTTGAGGTTCTTGAATTTTTTGGTGTTTTTCAAAGTTGAGGTTGTTGTTGAATTTTTTGGTGTTTTTCATTGTTGAGTTTTTTGTTGAATTTGTTGGTGTTTTTCATTGTTGAGGTTGCTGTTGAATTTGCTGGTGATTTTCAATGTTGAGTTTGTTGTTGATTTTTTTGGTGTTTTTCATTGTTGAGTTTGTTGTTGAATTTTTTGGTGTTTTTCATTGTTGCGGTACTTGTTGAATTTGTTGGTGTATTTCATTGTTGAGGTTGTTGTTGAATTTTTTGATTTTTTTAATTGCTGAGTTTGTTGCTGAATTTGTTGATGATTTTCAATGTTGAGGTTTTTGCATTTATTGGTGTTTTTTTTTGATCTTTTTTGTATTTTTCAAAGTTGAGGTTGCAGTTGAATTTGTTGGTGTTTTTCAATGTTGAGGTTGTTGAATTTGTTGGTATTTTTCAGTGTGGATGTTGTTGTTGAATTTTTTCCTGTTTTTATTTGTTTTGGTTTATGTTGAATTTGTTGGTGTTTTTGAATGTTGAGGTTATAGTTGAATTTTTTGGTGATTTTGAATGTTGAGGTTGTCATTGAATTTGTTGATGTTTTTCAATGTTGATGGTGTTGTTGAATTATTTGGTGTTCTTCATTTTTGAGATTTTTGTGGAATTGGTTGGTGTTTTTGAATGTTGAGGATTTTGATGAATTTTTGATGTTTTTCAATGTTGATGGTGTTGTTGAATTATTTGGTGTTCTTCATTTTTGAGATTTTTGTGGAATTGGTTGGTGTTTTTGAATGTTGAGGATTTTGATGAATTTTTGGGATTTTTCATTGTTGAGGTTTTGGTTGAATTTGTTGGTGTTTTTCATTAATGAGGTTGTTGTTGAATTTGTTGGTGATTTTCAATATTGAGGTTGTAGTTGAATTTGTTGGTGTTTTTCCATGTTGAGGTTTTTGAGTTCGTTGGTGTTTTTCAAAGTTGAGGTTGTTGTTGAATATTTTGGTGTTTTTCAATGTTGAGGTTGTTGTTGAATTTTTTGGTGATTTTTAATATTGAGTTTGTTGTTGAAAATATTGGTGCATTCAATTGTTTTTTTTTGAATCATTTTGTATTTTTCAAAGTTGAGGTTGCAGTTGAATAAATTGCTGTTTCTCAATGTTGAAGTTCTTGAATTTTTTGGTGTTTTTCAAAGTTGAGGTTGTTGTTGAATTTTTTGGTGTTTTTCATTGTTGAGTTTTTTTGTTGAATTTGTTGTTGTTTTTGAATGTTGAGGTTGTTGTTGAATTTTTTGATGTTTTTCATTGTTGAGGTTGATGTTGAATTTGTTGATGATTTTCAATGTTGAGTTTGTTGTTGAATTTTTTGGTGTTTTTCATTGTTGAGTTTGTTGTTGAATTTTTTGGAGTTTTTCATTGTTGCGGTACTTGTTGAATTTGTTGGTGTTTTTCATTGTTGAGGTTGTTGTTGAATTTTTTGATGTTTTTCATTGCTGAGGTTGTTGCTGAATTTGATGGTGATTTTCAATGTTGAGGTTGTTGCATTTATTGGTGTTTTATTTTGATCTTTTTTGTATTTTTCAAAGTTGAGGTTGCAGTTGAATTTGTTGGTGTTTTTCAAGGTTGTAGTTGTTGAATTTGTTGGTATTTTACAATGTGGATGTTGTTGTTGAATTTTTTCCTGTTTTTATTTGTTGAGGTTTTTGTTGAATTTGTAGGTGTTTTTGAATGTTGAGGTTGTCGTTGAATTTTTTGGTGATTTTCAATGTTGAGGTTGTTGAATTTTTTGGTGTTTTTCAATGTTGAGGCTGTTGTTGAATTTTTTGGTATTTTTCATTGTTGAGGTTTTGGTTGAATTTGTTGGAGTTTTTGAATGTTGAAGTTGTTGGTTTTATTTTTTGGTGTTTTTGAATGTTGAGGTTGTTGTTGAATTTTTTTTGGTGTTTTTCATTGTTGAGGTTGTTGTTGAATTTTTTGATGTTTTTCATTGTTGACTTTGTTGTTGAATTTTTTGGTGTTTTTCATTGTTGAGGTTGTTGCTGAATTTGTTGGTGTTTTTCAATGTTGAGGTTGTTGAATTTGTTGGTTTTTTCAAAGTTGAGGTTGTTGTTGAATTTTTTGGTGTCTTTCAAAGTTGAGGTTGATGTTGAATTTGTTGGTGTTTTTCATTGTTGATGTTGTTGTTGAATTTTTGGGTGTTTTTCATTGTTGATGTTTTTGTTGAATTTGTTGTTGTCTTTCAAAGTTGAGGTTGATGTTGAATTTGCTGGTGTTTTTGAATGTTGAGGTTGTTGTTGAATTTGTTGATGTTTTTCAATGTTGATGGTGTTGTTGAATTATTTGGTGTTTTTCATTTTTGAGATTTTTGTGGAATTGGTTGGTGTTTTTGAATGTTGAGGATTTTGATGAATTTTTGGGATTTTTCATTGTTGAGGTTTTGGTTGAATTTGTTGGTGTTTTTCATTTATGAGGTTGTTGTTGAATTTGTTGGTGATTTTCAATATTGAGGTTGTAGTTGAATTTGTTGGTGTTTTTCCATGTTGAGGTTTTTGAGTTTGTTGGTGTTTTTCAAAGTTGAGGTTGTTGTTGAATATTTTGGTGTTTTTCAATGTTGAGGTTGTTGTTGAATTTTTTGGTGATTTTTAATATTGAGTTTGTTGTTGAAAATATTGGTGCATTCAATTGTTTTTTTTTGAATCATTTTGTATTTTTCAAAGTTGTGGTTGCAGTTGAATAAATTGCTGTTTCTCAATGTTGAAGTTCTTGAATTTTTTGGTGTTTTTCAAAGTTGAGGTTGTTGTTGAATTTTTTGGTGTCTTTCAAAGTTGAGGTTGATGTTGAATTTGTTGGTGTTTTTCATTGTTGATGTTGTTGTTGAATTTTTGGGTGTTTTTCATTGTTGATGTTTTTGTTGAATTTGTTGTTGTCTTTCAAAGTTGAGGTTGATGTTGAATTTGCTGGTGTTTTTGAATGTTGAGGTTGTTGTTGAATTTGTTGATGTTTTTCAATGTTGATGGTGTTGTTGAATTATTTGGTGTTCTTCATTTTTGAGATTTTTGTGGAATTGGTTGGTGTTTTTGAATGTTGAGGATTTTGATGAATTTTTGGGATTTTTCATTGTTGAGGTTTTGGTTGAATTTGTTGGTGTTTTTCATTAATGAGGTTGTTGTTGAATTTGTTGGTGATTTTCAATATTGAGGTTGTAGTTGAATTTGTTGGTGTTTTTCCATGTTGAGGTTTTTGAGTTTGTTGGTGTTTTTGAAAGTTGAGGTTGTTGTTGAATATTTTGGTGTTTTTCAATGTTGAGGTTGTTGTTGAATTTTTTGGTGATTTTTAATATTGAGTTTGTTGTTGAAAATATTGGTGCATTCAATTGTTTTTTTTTGAATCATTTTGTATTTTTCAAAGTTGAGGTTGCAGTTGAATAAATTGCTGTTTCTCAATGTTGAAGTTCTTGAATTTTTTGGTGTTTTTCAAAGTTGAGGTTGTTGTTGAATTTTTTGGTGTTTTTCATTGTTGAGTTTTTTTGTTGAATTTGTTGTTGTTTTTGAATGTTGAGGTTGTTGTTGAATTTTTTGATGTTTTTCATTGTTGAGGTTGATGTTGAATTTGTTGATGATTTTCAATGTTGAGTTTGTTGTTGAATTTTTTGGTGTTTTTCATTGTTGAGTTTGTGGTTGAATTTTTTGGAGTTTTTCATTGTTGCGGTACTTGTTGAATTTGTTGGTGTTTTTCATTGTTGAGGTTGTTGTTGAATTTTTTGATGTTTTTCATTGCTGAAGTTGTTGCTGAATTTGATGGTGATTTTCAATGTTGAGGTTGTTGCATTTATTGGTGTTTTATTTTGATCTTTTTTGTATTTTTCAAAGTTGAGGTTGCAGTTGAATTTGTTGGTGTTTTTCAAGGTTGTAGTTGTTGAATTTGTTGGTATTTTACAATGTGGATGTTGTTGTTGAATTTTTTCCTGTTTTTATTTGTTGAGGTTTTTGTTGAATTTGTAGGTGTTTTTGAATGTTGAGGTTGTCGTTGAATTTTTTGGTGATTTTCAATGTTGAGGTTGTTGAATTTTTTGGTGTTTTTCAATGTTGAGGCTGTTGTTGAATTTTTTGGTATTTTTCATTGTTGAGGTTTTGGTTGAATTTGTTGGAGTTTTTGAATGTTGAAGTTGTTGGTTTTATTTTTTGGTGTTTTTGAATGTTGAGGTTGTTGTTGAATTTTTTTTGGTGTTTTTCATTGTTGAGGTTGTTGTTGAATTTTTTGATGTTTTTCATTGTTGACTTTGTTGTTGAATTTTTTGGTGTTTTTCATTGTTGAGGTTGTTGTTGAATTTGTTGGAGTTTTTCAATGTTGAGGTTGTTGCTGAATTTGTTGGTGTTTTTCAATGTTGAGGTTGTTGAATTTGTTGGTTTTTTCAAAGTTCAGGTTGTTGTTGAATTTTTTGGTGTCTTTCAAAGTTGAGGTTGATGTTGAATTTGTTGGTGTTTTTCATTGTTGATGTTGTTGTTGAATTTTTGGGTGTTTTTCATTGTTGATGTTTTTGTTGAATTTGTTGTTGTCTTTCAAAGTTGAGGTTGATGTTGAATTTGCTGGTGTTTTTGAATGTTGAGGTTGTTGTTGAATTTGTTGATGTTTTTCAATGTTGATGGTGTTGTTGAATTATTTGGTGTTTTTCATTTTTGAGATTTTTGTGGAATTGGTTGGTGTTTTTGAATGTTGAGGATTTTGATGAATTTTTGGGATTTTTCATTGTTGAGGTTTTGGTTGAATTTGTTGGTGTTTTTCATTAATGAGGTTGTTGTTGAACTTGTTGGTGATTTTCAATATTGAGGTTGTAGTTGAATTTGTTGGTGTTTTTCCATGTTGAGGTTTTTGAGTTTGTTGGTGTTTTTCAAAGTTGAGGTTGTTTTTGAATATTTTGGTGTTTTTCAATGTTGAGGTTGTTGTTGAATATTTTGGTGATTTTTAATATTGAGGTTGTTGTTGAAAATATTGGTGCATTCAATTGTTTTTTTTTGAATCATTTTGTATTTTTCAAAGTTGAGGTTGCAGTTGAATTTGTTGCTGTTTCTCAATGTTGAAGTTCTTGAATTTTTTGGTGTTTTTCATTGTTGAGTTTTTTTGTTGAATTTGTTGTTGTTTTTGAATGTTGAGGTTGTTGTTGAATTTTTTGATGTTTTTCATTGTTGACTTTGTTATTGAATTTTTTGGTGTTTTTCATTGTTGAGGTTGTTGTTGAATTTGTTGGAGTTTTTCAATGTTGAGGTTGTTGCTGAATTTGTTGGTGTTTTTCAATGTTGAGGTTGTTGAATTTGTTGGTTTTTTCAAAGTTGAGGTTGTTGTTGAATTTTTTGGTGTCTTTCAAAGTTGAGGTTGATGTTGAATTTGTTGGTGTTTTTCATTGTTGATGTTGTTGTTGAATTTTTGGGTGTTTTTCATTGTTGATGTTTTTGTTGAATTTGTTGTTGTCTTTCAAAGTTGAGGTTGATGTTGAATTTGCTGGTGTTTTTGAATGTTGAGGTTGTTGTTGAATTTGTTGATGTTTTTCAATGTTGATGGTGTTGTTGAATTATTTGGTGTTTTTCATTTTTGAGATTTTTGTGGAATTGGTTGGTGTTTTTGAATGTTGAGGATTTTGATGAATTTTTGGGATTTTTCATTGTTGAGGTTTTGGTTGAATTTGTTGGTGTTTTTCATTAATGAGGTTGTTGTTGAACTTGTTGGTGATTTTCAATATTGAGGTTGTAGTTGAATTTGTTGGTGTTTTTCCATGTTGAGGTTTTTGAGTTTGTTGGTGTTTTTCAAAGTTGAGGTTGTTTTTGAATATTTTGGTGTTTTTCAATGTTGAGGTTGTTGTTGAATTTTTTGGTGATTTTTAATATTGAGGTTGTTGTTGAAAATATTGGTGCATTCAATTGTTTTTTTTTGAATCATTTTGTATTTTTCAAAGTTGAGGTTGCAGTTGAATTTGTTGCTGTTTCTCAATGTTGAAGTTCTTGAATTTTTTGGTGTTTTTCAAAGTTGAGGTTGTTGTTGAATTTTTTGGTGTTTTTCATTGTTGAGTTTTTTTGTTGAATTTGTTGTTGTTTTTGAATGTTGAGGTTGTTGTTGAATTTTTTGATGTTTTTCATTGTTGAGGTTGATGCTGAATTTGTTGATGATTTTCAATGTTGAGTTTGTTGTTGAATTGTTTGGTGTTTTTCATTGTTGAGTTTGTTGTTGAATTTTTTGGAGTTTTTCATTGATGCGGTATTTGTTGAATTTGTTGGTGTTTTTCTTTGTTGAGGTTGTTGTTGAATTTTTTGATGTTTTTCATTGCTGAGGTTGTTGCTGAATTTGATGGTGATTTTCAATGTTGAGGTTGTTGCATTTATTGGTGTTTTATTTTGATCTTTTTTGTATTTTTCAAAGTTGAGGTTGCAGTTGAATTTGTTGGTGTTTTTCAAGGTTGTAGTTGTTGAATTTGTTGGTATTTTACAATGTGGATGTTGTTGTTGAATTTTTTCCTGTTTTTATTTGTTGAGGTTTTTGTTGAATTTGTAGGTGTTTTTGAATGTTGAGGTTGTCGTTGAATTTTTTGGTGATTTTCAATGTTGAGGTTGTTGAATTTTTTGGTGTTTTTCAATGTTGAGGCTGTTGTTGAATTTTTTGGTATTTTTCATTGTTGAGGTTTTGGTTGAATTTGTTGGAGTTTTTGAATGTTGAAGTTGTTGGTTTTATTTTTTGGTGTTTTTGAATGTTGAGGTTGTTGTTGAATTTTTTTTGGTGTTTCTCATTGTTGAAGTTGTTGTTGAATTTTTTGATGTTTTCATTGTTGACTTTGTTGTTGAATTTTTTGGTGTTTTTCATTGTTGAGGTTGTTGTTGAATTTGTTGGAGTTTTTCAATGTTGAGGTTGTTGCTGAATTTGTTGGTGTTTTTCAATGTTGAGGTTGTTGAATTTGTTGGTTTTTTTCAAAGTTGAGGTTGATGTTGAATATGTTGGTGTATTTCATTGTTGATGTTGTTGTTGAATTTTTGGGTGTTTTTCATTGTTGATGTTTTTGTTGAATTTGTTGTTGTTTTTCAAAGTTGAGGTTGATGTTGAATTTGTTGGTGTTTTTCATTGTTGATGTTGTTGTTGAATTTTTGGTTGTTTTTCATTGTTGATGTTTTTGTTGAATTTATTGGTGTTTTTGAATGTTGAGGATTTTGCTGAATTTATTGGTGTTTTTCATTGTTGAGGTTTTGGTTGAATTTGTTGGTGTTTTTGAATGTTGAGGTTGTTGTTTTAATTTTTTGGTGTTTTTCAATGTTGCGGTTGTTGTTGAATTTTTTGGTGTTTTTCATTGTTGACTGTGTTGTTGAATTTTTTGGTGTTTTTCATTGATGAGGTTGTTGTTGAATTTGTTGGAGTTTTTCAATGTTGAGGTTGTTGCTGAATTTGTTGGTGTTTTTCAAAGTTGAGGTTGATGTTGAATTTCTTGGTGTTTTTCATTGTTGATGTTGTTGTTGAATTTTTGGGTGTTTTTCATTGTTGATGTTTTTGTTGAATTTGTTGTTGTTTTTCAAAGTTGAGGTTGATGTTGAATTTGTTGGTGTTTTTCATTGTTGATGTTGCTGTTGAATTTTTGGTTGTTTTTCATTGTTGATGTTTTTGTTGAATTTGTTGGTGTTTTTGAATGTTGAGGATGTTGCTGAATTTTTTGTTGTTATTCAATGTTGAGCTTTTTGTTGAATTTGTTGGTGTTTTTGAATGTTGAGGTTGTTGTTGAATTTGTTGATGTTTTTCAATGTTGATGGTGTTGTTGAATTATTTGGTGTTTTTCATTTTTGAGATTTTTGTGGAATTGGTTGGTGTTTTTGAATATTGAGGATTTTGATGAATTTTTGGGATTTTTCACTGTTGAGGTTTTTGTTGAATTTGTTGGTGTTTTTCATTTATGAGGTTGTTGTTGAATTTGTTGGTGATTTTCAATATTGTGGTTGTAGTTGAATTTGTTGGTGCTTTTCCATGTTGAGGTTTTTGAATTTGTTGGTGTTTTTCAAAGTTGAGGTTGTTGTTGAATATTTTGGTGTTTTTCAATGTTGAGGTTGTTGTTGAATTTTTTGGTGATTTTCAATATTGAGGATGTTGTTGAAATTATTGGTGCATTCAATGTTTTTTTTTGAATCTTTTTTTATTTTTCAAAGTTGAGGTTGCAGTTGAATTTGTTGCTGTTTCTCAATGTTGAAGTTCTTGAATTCTTTGGTGTTTTTCAAAGTTGAGGTTGTTGTTGAATTTTTTGGTGTTTTTCATTGTTGAGTTTTCTGTTGAATTTGTTGTTGTTTTTGAATGTTGAGGTTGTTGTTGAATTTTATGATGTTTTTCATTGTTGAGGTTGATGTTGAATTTGTTGATGATTTTCAATGTTGAGTTTGTTGTTGATTTTTTTGGTGTTTTTCATTGTTGAGTTTGTTGTTGAATTTTTTGGTGTTTTTCATTGTTGCGGTACTTGTTGAATTTGTTGGTGTATTTCATTGTTGAGGTTGTTGTTGAATTTTTTGATTTTTTTAATTGCTGAGGTTGTTGCTGAATTTGTTGATGATTTTCAATGTTGAGGTTTTTGCATTTATTGGTGTTTTTTTTTGATCTTTTTTGTATTTTTCAAAGTTGAGGTTGCAGTTGAATTTGTTGGTGTTTTTCAATGTTGAGGTTGTTGAATTTGTTGGTATTTTTCAGTGTGGATGTTGTTGTTGAATTTTTTCCTGTTTTTATTTGTTTTGGTTTATGTTGAATTTGTTGGTGTTTTTGAATGTTGAGGTTATCGTTGAATTTTTTGGTGATTTTCATTGTTGAGGTTGTCATTGAATTTGTTGGTGTTTTTCAAAGTTGAGCTGTTGTTGAATTTTTTGGTGTTTTTCAGTGGTGAGGTTTTTTTTGAATTTGTTGGTGTTGTTGAATGTTGAGGTTTTTGTTGAATTTGTTGGTATTTTTCAAAGTTGAGGTGGTTGAATTATTTGGTTTTTATGAAAGTTGAGGTTGTTGTTGAATTTTTTGGTGTTTTTCATTGTTGAGGTTTATGTTGAATTTGTTGTTGTTTTTGATAGTTGAGGTTGTTGTTCAATATTTTGCTGTTTTTCATTGTTGAGGTTGTTGTTGAAATTGTTGGAGTTTTTCAATGTTGAGGTTGTTGTTGAATTTTTTGGTGTTTTTCATTGTTGAGGTCGTTGTTGTTGATTTTTTGCTGTTTTTCATTGTTGAGGTTGTTGATGAATTTGTTGGTGTTTTTCAATGTTGAGGTTGTTGAATTTGTTGGTGTTTTTCAAAGTTGAGGTTGTTGTTGAATTTTTTGGTGCTTTTCATTGTTGAGGATTTGGTTGAATTTGTTGGTGTATTTGAATGTTGAGGTTGTTGTTTTTATTTTTTGGTGTTTTTGAATGTTGAGGTTGTTATGGAAAGTTTTGGTGTTTTTCAATGTTGAGGTTTTTGTTGAATTTGTTGGTGTTTTTCAATGTTGAGGTTGTTGTTGAATTTGTTGGTGTTTTTCATTGTTGATGTTGTTGTTAAATTTTTGGGTGTTTTTCATTGTTGAGGTTTTTGTTGAATTTTTTGGTATTTTTGAATGTTGAGGATGTTGATGAATTTTTTGGCGTTTTTCATTGTTGATGTTTTTGTTGAATTTGATGGTGATTTTCAATGTTGAGTTTGTTGTGGAATTTTTCGTGTTTTTAATTGTTGCGGTAGATGGTGAAATTCTTGCAGTTTTTCAATGTTGAGGTTACAATTGATTTTTTTAAGGTTTTTCATTGTTGAGGTTTTTGTTGAAATTGTTGGTGTTTTTGAATGTTGAGGTTGTTGAATTTGTTTGTGTTTTTAATTGTTGAGGTTTTTGTTGAATTTGATGCTGATTTTCAATGTTGAGTTTGTTGTCGAATTTTTTGGTGTTTTTCATTTTTACGGTAGTTGCTGAAATTGTTGGAGTTATTCAATGTTGAGGTTGTTATTGATTTTTTTGGTGTGTTTCATTGTTGAGTTTGTTGTTGAATTTTTTGGTGTTTTTCATTGTTGATGTTGTTGTTGAATCTTTGGTTGTTTTTCATTGTTGATGTTTTTGTTGAATTTGTTGGTGTTTTTGAATGTTGAGGATGTTGCTGAATTTTTTGGTGTTTTTCATTGTTGAGGTTTTTGTTGAATTCGATGGTGATTTTCAATGTTGAGTTTGTTGTCGAATATTTCGTGTTTTTAATTGTTGCAGTAGATGTTGAAATTCTTGTAGTTTTTCAATGTTGAGGTTACAAATGATTTTTTAAAGGTTTTTCATTGTTGAGGTTTTTGTTGAAATTGTTGGTGTTTTTGAATGTTGAGGTTGTTATTGAATTTTTTGGTGTTTTTCATTGTTGAGGTTGTTGTTGAATTGGTTGGAGTTTTTCAATGTTGAGGTTGTTGAATTTGTTGGTGTTTTTCAAAGTTGAGGTTTTTGTAGAATTTTTTGGTGTTTTTCATTGTGGAGGTTGTAGTGGAATTTTTTGGTGTTTTTCAATTTTGAGGTTTTTATTGATTTTTTTGTGGTTTTTCATTGTTGAGGTCGTTGTTGCATTTATTTGGTGTTTTTCATTGTTGAGGTTGTTGTTGAATTTTTTGAAGTTTATCATTGCTGAGGTTCTTGTTGAAATTGTTAGTGTTTTTGAATGTTGAGTTTGTTGTTGAATGTTTTGGTGTTATTCATTGTTGAGGTTGTTTTTGAATATGTTGGAGTTTTTCGATGTTGAGGTTGTTGTTGAATTTGTTGGTCTATTTCAATGTTGAGGTTGTTGTTGATTTTGTTTGTGTTTTTCAATGTTGAGGTTGTTGAATTTGTTGGTGTTTTTCAAAGTTGAGGCTGTTGTTGAATTTTTTGGTATTTTTCATTTTTGAGGTTTTTCTTGAATGTGTTGGTGTTTTTGAATGTTGAAGTTGTTGGTTTTATTTTTTGGTGTTTTTGAATGTTGAGGTTGTTGTTGAATTTTTTTTGGTGTTTTTCATTGTTGAGGTTGTTGTTGAATTTTTTGATGTTTTTCATTGTTGACTTTGTTGTTGAATTTTTTGGTGTTTTTCATTGTTGAGGTTGTTGTTGAATTTGTTGGAGTTTTTCAATGCTGAGGTTGTTGCTGAATTTGTGGGTGTTTTGCATTGTTGAGGTTGTTGAATTTGTTGGTTTTTTTCAAAGTTGAGGATTTTGTTGAATTTTTTGGTGTTTTTCAAAGTTGAGGTTGATGTTGAATTTGTTGGTGTTTTTCATTGTTGATGTTTTTGTTGAATTTTTGGTTGTTTTTCATTGTTGATGTTTTTGTTGAATTTGTTGGTGTTTTTGAATGTTGAGGATGTTGCTGAATTTTTTGGTGTTTTTCATTGTTGATGTTATTGTTGAATTCGATGGTGATTTTCAATGTTGAGTTTGTTGTCGAATTTTTGGTGTTTTTAATTGTTGTGGCAGTTGTTGAAATTGTTGGAGTTTTTCAATGTTGAGGTTATTATTGCTTTGTTTGGTCTATTTCATTGTTGAGGTTATTGTTGAATTTTTTTTGTTGATTTTCATTGTTGAGGTTGTTGTTGAATTTTTTGATGTTTTTCATTGCTGAGGTTGTTGTTGAGATAGTTGGTGTTTTTGAATGTTGAGGTTGTTGTTGAATTTTTTGGTGTTTTTCATTGTTGAGGTTGTTGTTGAATTGGTTGGAGTATTTCAATGTTGAGGTTGTTGTTGAAATTGTTGGTATTTTTCAGTGTTGAGGTTGTTGTTGAATGTTTTGGTGTTTTTCATTGTTGAGGTTTTAGTTGAATTTGTTGGTGTTTTTGAATGTTGAGGTTGTTGTTTTTATTTTTTGGTGTTTTTCAATGTTGAGGTTGTTGTTGAATTTTTTGGTGTTTTTCATTGTTGAGGTTGTTGTTGAATTTTTTGTTGTTATTCAATGTTGAGGTTTTTGTTGAATTTGTTGGTGTTTTTGAATGTTGAGGTTGTTGTTGAATTTGTTGATGTTTTTCAATGTTGATGGTGTTGTTGAATTATTTGGTGTTTTTCATTTTTGAGATTTTTGTGGAATTGGTAGGTGTTTTTGAATGTTGAGGATTTTGATGAATTTTTGGGATTTTTCATTGTTGAGGTTTTTGTTGAATTTGTTGGTGTTTTTCATTTATGAGGTTGTTGTTGAATTTGTTGGTGATTTTCAATATTGAGGTTGTATTTGAACTTGTTGGTGTTTTTCCATGTTGAGGTTTTTGAATTTGTTGGTGTTTATCAAAGTTGAGGTTGTTGTTGAATATTTTGGTGTTTTTCAATGTTGAGGTTGTTGTTGAATTTTTTGGTGATTTTCAATATTGAGGATGTTGTTGAAATTATTGGTGCATTCAATGTTTTTTTTGAATCTTTTTGTATTTTTCAAAGTTGAGGTTGCAGTTGAATTTGTTGCTGTTTCTCAATGTTGAGGTTCTTGAATTTTTTGGTGTTTTTCAAAGTTGAGGTTGTGGTTGAATTTTTTGGTGTTTTTCATTGTTGAGTTTTTTTGTTGAATTTGTTGTTGTTTTTGAATGTTGAGGTTGTTGTTGAATTTTATGATGTTTTTCATTGTTGAGGTTGATGTTGAATTTGTTGATGAATTTCAATGTTGAGTTTGTTGTTGAATTTTTTTTTGTTTTTCATTATTGAGTTTGTTGTTGAATTTTTTGGTGTTTTTCATTGTTGCGGTACTTGTTGAATTTGTTGGTGTTTTTCATTGTTGAGGTTGTTGTTGAATTTTTTGATGTTTTTCATTGTTGAGGTTGTTGTTGAATATGTTGGTGATTTTCAATGTTGAGGTTCTGGCATTTATTGGTGTTTTTTTTTTGATCTTTTTTGTATTTTTCAAAGTTGAGGTTGCAGTTGAATTTGTTGGTGTTTTTCAATGTTGAGGTTGTGAATTTGTTGGTATTTTTCACTGTGGATGTTGTTGTTGAATTTTTTCCTGTTTTTATTTGTTGAGGTTTTTGTTGAATTTGTTGGTGTTTTTGAATGTTGAGGTTGTCGTTGAATTTTTTTGTGATTTTCATTGTTGAGGTTGTCATTGAATTTGTTGATGTTTTTCAATGTTGAGGTTGTTGAATTTGTTGGTGTTTTTGAAAGTTGAGGGATTTGTTCAATTTTTTGGTGTTTTTCATTGTTGAGGTATGTGTTGAATTTGTTGGTTGTTTTGAATGTTGAGGTTGTTGAATCTGTTGGTGTTTTTCAAAGTTGAGGTGTTGTTGAATTTTTTGGTGTTTTTCAGTGGTGAGGTTTTTGTTGAATTTGTTGGTGTTGTTGAATGTTGAGGTTTTTGTTGAATTTGTTGGTATTTTTCAAAGTTGAGGTGGTTGAATTTTTTGGTTATTATGAAAGTTGAGGTTGTTGTTGAATTTTTTGGTGTATTTCATTGTTGAGGTTTATGTTGAATTTGTTGCTGTTTTTGAACGTTGAGGCTGTTGTTGAATTTTATGATGTTTTTCATTGTTGAGGTTGTTGTTGGATTTGTTGGTGATTTTCAATGTTGAGAATGTTGTTCAATATTATGTTGTTTTTCATTGTTGAGGTTGTTGTTGAAATTGTTGGAGTTTTTCAATGTTGAGGTTGTTGTTGAATTTTTTGGTGTTTTTCATTGTTGAAGTCGTTGTAGTTGAATTTTTGCTGTTTTTAATTGTTGAGGATGTTGATGAATTTGTTGGTGTTTTTCAATGTTGAGGTTATTGAATTTGTTGGTTTTTTTGAAAGTTGAGGTTGTTGTTGAATTTTTTGGTGTTTTTCATTGTTGAGGATTTGGTTGAATTTGTTGGTGTATTTGAATGTTGAGGTTGTTGCTTTTATTTATTGGTGTTTTTGAATGTTGAGGCTGTTATGGAAATTTTTGGTGTTTTTCAATGTTGAGGTTTTTGTTGAATTTGTTCGTGTTTCTCAATGTTGAGGTTGTTGTTGAATTTGTTGGTGTTTTTTATTGTTGATGTTGTTGTTAAATTTTTGGGTGTTTTTCATTGTTGAGGTTTTTGTTGAATTTTTTGGTATTTTTGAATGTTGAGGATGTTGATGAATTTTTTTGGTGTTTTTCATTCTTGAGGTTTTTGTTGAATTTGATGGTGATTTTCAATGTTGAGTTTGTTGTGGAATTTTTCGTATTTTTAATTGTTGCGGTAGATGTTGAAATTCTTGGAGTTTTTCAATCTTGAGGTTACAATTCATTTTTTTGGTGTTTTTCATTGTTGAGATTGTTGCTGAATTTTTTGATGTTTTTCATTGTTGAGGTTGTTGTTGAAATTGTTGGTGTTTTTGAATGTTGAGGTTGTTGTTGAATTTTTTGGTGTTTTTCATTGTTGAGGTTGTTGTTGAATTGTTTGGAGATATTCAATGTTGAGGTTGTTGAATTTGTTGGTGTTTTTCAAAGTTGATGTTTTTGTTGAATTTTTTGGTGTTTTTCATTGTTGAGGTTTTGGTTGAATTTGTTGGTGTTTTTGAATGTTGAGGTTGTTGTTGAATTTGTTGATGTTTTTCAATGTTGATGGTGTTGTTGAATTTATTGGTGTTTTTAATTGTTGAGATTTTTGGCGAATTTGTTGGTGTTTTTGAATGTTGAGGATGTTGATGAATTTTTTGGGATTTTTCATTGTTGAGGTTTTTGTTGAATTTGTTGGTGTTTTTCATTAAATAGGTTGTTGTTGAATTTGTTGGTGATTTTCAATATTGAGGTTGTAGTTGAATTTGTTGGTGTTTTTCCAATTTGTGGTTTTTGAATTTGTTGTTGTTTTTCAAAGTTGAGGTTGTTGTTGAATATTTTGATGTTTTTCAATGTTGTGGTTGTTGTTGAATTTTTTGGTGATATTCAATATTGAGGTTGTTGTTGGAATTATTGATGCATTCAATTTTTTTTTTGAATCTTTTTGTATTTTTCAAGGTTGAGGTTGCAGTTGAATTTGTTGCTGTTTCTCAATGTTGTGGTTGTTGAATTTTTTGGTGTTTTTCATTGTTGAGTTTTTTTGTTGAATTTGTTGTTGTTTTTGAATGTTGAGTTTGTTGTTGAATTTTTTGATGTTTTTCATTGTTGTGGTTGATGTTGAATTTGTTGATGATTTTCAATGTTGAGTTTGTTGTTGAATTTTTTGGTGTTTTTCATTGTTCAGGTTGTTGTTGCATTTTTTGGTGTTTTTCATTGTTGCGGTACTTGTTGAATTATTTGATGTTTTTCATTGCTGAGGTTGTTGTTGAATTTGTTGGTGATTTTCAATGTTGAGGTTGTTGAATTTGTTGGTGTTTTCAAAGTTGAGGATGTTGAATTTGTTGGTGTTTTTCAAAGTTGATGTTGTTGTCAAATTTTTTCGTGTTTTAAATTGTTGAGGTTTTTGTTGAATTTGTTGGAGTTTTTGAATGTTGAGGTTGTCGTTGAATTTTTTGGTGATTTTCATTGTTGAGTTTGTTGTTGAATTTGTTGGAGTTTTTCAATGTTGAGGTTGTTGAATTTGTTGGTATTTTTGAAAGTTGAGGAAGTTGTTCAATTTTTTGATGTTTTTCATTGTTGAGGTATGTGTTGAGTTTGTTGGTTGTTTTGATTCTTGACGTTGTTGAATCTGTTGGTGTTCTTCAAAGTTGAGGTGTTGTTGAATTTTTTGGTGTTTTTCATTGTTGAGGTTATTGTTGAATTAGTTGGTGTTGTTGAATGTCGAGGTTGTTGTTGAATTTGTTGGTATTTTTCAATGTTGAGCCTGTTGAATTTTTTGGTGTTTATGAAAGTTGAGGTTGTTGTTGAATTTTTTCGTGTTTTTCATTGTTGAGTCTTTTTGTTGAATTTGATGTTGTTTTTGAATGTTGAGGTTGTTGTTGAATTTTTTGATGTTTTTCATTGTTGAGGTTGGTGTTGAATTTGTTGATGATTTTCAATGTTGAGTTTGTTGTTGAATTTTTTGGTGTTTTTCATTGTTGAGGTTGTTGTTGAATTTTTTGGTGTTTTTCATTGTTGCGGTACTTGTTGAATTTGTTGGTGTTTTTCATTGTTGAGGTTGTTGTTGAATTTTTTGATGTTTTTCATTGCTGAGGTTGTTGCTGAATTTTTTGGTGATTTTCAATGTTGAGGTTGTTGCATTTATTGGTGTTATCAATGGTTTTTTTTTAATCTTTTTTGTATTTTTCAAAGTTGAGGTTGCAGTTGAATTTGTTGGTGTTTTTCAATGTTGAGGTTGTGAATTTGTTGGTATTTTTCAATGTGGATGTTGTTGTTGAATTTTTTCCTGTTTTTATTTGTTGAGGTTTTTGTTGAATTTGTTGGTGTTTTTGAATGTTGAGGTTGTCGTTGAATTTTTTTGTGATTTTCATTGTTGAGGTTGTCATTGAATTTGTTGATGTTTTTCAATGTTGAGGTTGTTGAATTTGTTGGTGTTTTTGAAAGTTGAGGGATTTGTTCAATTTTTTGGTGTTTTTCATTGTTGAGGTATGTGTTGAATTTGTTGGTTGTTTTGAATGTTGAGGTTGTTGAATCTGTTGGTGTTTTTCAAAGTTGAGGTGTTGTTGAATTTTTTGGTGTTTTTCAGTGGTGAGGTTTTTGTTGAATTTGTTGGTGTTGTTGAATGTTGAGGTTTTAGTTGAATTTGTTGGTATTTTTCAAAGTTGAGGTGGTTGAATTTTTTGGTTATTATGAAAGTTGAGGTTGTTGTTGAATTTTTTGGTGTATTTCATTGTTGAGGTTTATGTTGAATTTGTTGCTGTTTTTGAACGTTGAGGTTGTTGTTGAATTTTATGATGTTTTTCATTGTTGAGGTTGTTGTTGGATTTGTTGGTGATTTTCAATGTTGAGATTGTTGTTCAATATTATGTTGTTTTTCATTGTTGAGGTTGTTGTTGAAATTGTTGGAGTTTTTCAATGTTGAGGTTGTTGTTGAATTTTTTGGTGTTTTTCATTGTTGAGGTCGTTGTAGTTGAATTTTTGCTGTTTTTATTGTTGAGGATGTTGATGAATTTGTTGGTGTTTTTCAATGTTGAGGTTGTTGAATTTGTTGGTTTTTTCAAAGTTGAGGTTGTTGTTGAATTTTTTGGTGTTTTTCATTGTTGAGGATTTGGTTGAATTTGTTGGTGTATTTGAATGTTGAGGTTGTTGTTTTTATTTTTTGGTGTTTTTGAATGTTGAGGTTGTTATGGAAATTTTTGGTGTTTATCAATGTTGAGGTTTTTGTTGAATTTGTTCGTGTTTCTCAATGTTGAGGTTGTTGTTGAATTTGTTGGTGTTTTTTATTGTTGATGTTGTTGTTAAATTGTTGGAGTTTTTCATTGTGGAGGTTTTTGTTGAATTTTTTGGTATTTTTGAATGTTGAGGATGTTGATGAATTTTTTGGTGTTTTTCATTCTTGAGGTTTTTGTTGAATTTGATGGTGATTTTCAATGTTGAGTTTGTTGTGGAATTTTTCATGTTTTTAATTGTTGCGGTAGATGTTGAAATTCTTGGAGTTATTCAATTTTGAGGTTACAATTCATTTTTTTGGTGTTTTTCATTCTTGAGATTGTTGCTGAATTTTTTGATGTTTTTCATTGCTGAGGTTGTTGTTGAAATTGTTGGTGTTTTTGAATGTTGAGGTTGTTGTTGAATTTTTTGGTGTTTTTCATTGTTGAGGTTGTTGTTGAATTGTTTGGAGATATTCAATGTTGAAGTTGTTGAATTTGTTGGTGTTTTTCAAAGTTGATGTTTTTGTTGAATTTTTTGGTGTTTTTCATTGTTGAGGTTTTGGTTGAATTTGTTGGTGTTTTTGAATGTTGAGGTTGTTGTTGAATTTGTTGATGTTTTTCAATGTTGATGGTGTTGTTGAATTTATTGGTGTTTTTAATTGTTGAGATTTTTGGCGAATTTGTTGGTGTTTTTGAACGTTGAGGATGTTGATGAATTTTTTGGGATTTTTCATTGTTGAGGTTTTTGTTGAATTTGTTGGTGTTTTTCATTAAATAGGTTGTTGTTGAATTTGTTGGTGATTTTCAATATTGAGGTTGTAGTTGAATTTGTTGGTGTTTTTCCAATTTGTGGTTTTTGAATTTGTTGTTGCTTTTCAAAGTTGAGGTTGTTGTTGAATATTTTGATGTTTTTCAATGTTGTGGTTGTTGTTGAATTTTTTGGTGATATTCAATATTGAGGTTGTTGTTGGAATTATTGATGCATTCAATGTTTTTTTTTGAATCTTTTTGTATTTTTCAAGGTTGAGGTTGCAGTTGAATTTGTTGCTGTTTCTCAATGTTGTGGTTGTTGAATTTTTTGGTGTTTTTCATTGTTGAGTTTTTTTGTTGAATTTGTTGTTGTTTTTGAATGTTGAGTTTGTTGTTGAATTTTTTGATGTTTTTCATTGTTGTGGTTGATGTTGAATTTGTTGATGATTTTCAATGTTGAGTTTGTTGTTGAATTTTTTGGTGTTTTTCATTGTTCAGGTTGTTGTTGCATTTATTGGTGTTTTTCATTGTTGCGGTACTTGTTGAATTTTTTGATGTTTTTCATTGCTGAGGTTGTTGTTGAATTTGTTGGTGATTTTCAATGTTGAGGTTGTTGAATTTGTTGGTGTTTTTCAAAGTTGAGGATGTTGAATTTGTTGGTGTTTTTCAAAGTTGATGTTGTTGTCAAATTTTTTCGTGTTTTAAATTGTTGAGGCTTTTGTTGAATTTGTTGGAGTTTTTGAATGTTGAGGTTGTCGTTGAATTTTTTGGTGATTTTCATTGTTGAGTTTGTTGTTGAATTTGTTGGAGTTTTTCAATGTTGAGGTTGTTGAATTTGTTGGTATTTTTGAAAGTTGAGGAAGTTGTTCAATATTTTCATGTTTTTCATTGTTGAGGTATGTGTTGAGTTTGTTGGTTGTTTTGATTGTTGACGTTGTTGAATCTGTTGGTGTTCTTCAAAGTTGAGGTGTTGTTGAATTTTTTGGTGTTTTTCATTGTTGAGGTTTTTGTTGAATTAGTTGGTGTTTTTCAATGTTGAGGTTGTTGAATTTGATGGTGTTTTTGAAAGTTGAGGGATTTGTTCAATTTTTTGGTGTTTTTCACTGCTGAGGTATGTGTTGAATTTGTTGGTGTTGTTGAATGTTGAGGTTTTTGTTGAATTTGTTGGTATTTTTCAATGTTGAGGTGTTTGAATTTTTTGGTTTTTATGAAAGTTGAGTTTGTTGTTGAATTTTTTGGTGTTTTTCATTGATGAGGTTTATGTTGAATTTGTTGTTGTCTTTGAACGTTGAGGTTGTTGTTGAATTTTTTGATGTTTTTCATTGTTGAGGTTGTTGTTGAATTTGTTGGTGATTTTCAATGTTGAGTTTGTTGTTCAATATTTTGTTGTTTTTCATTGTTGAGGTTGTTGTTGGAATTGTTGGAGTTTTTCAATGTTGAGGTTGTTGTTGAATTTTTTGGTGTTTTTCATTATTGAGGTCGTTGTTGTTGAATTTTTGCTGTTTTTTATTGTTGAGGTTGTTGATGGATTTGTTGATGTTTTTCAATGTTGAGGTTGTTGAATTTGTTGGTGTTTTTCAAAGTTGAGGTTGTTGTTGAATTTTTTGGTGTTTTTCAATGTTGAGGATTTGGTTGAAATAGTTGGTGTATTTGAATGTTGAGGTTGTTGTTTTTATTTTTTGGTGTCTTTGAATGTTGAGCTTGTTATGGTATTTTTTGGTGTTTTTCAATGTTGAGGTTTTTGTTGAATTTGTTGGAGTTTATCAATTTTGAGGTTGTTGTTGAATTTGTTGATGTTTTTCATTGTTGATGTTGTTGTTGAATTTATGGGTGTTTTTCATTGTTGCGGTTTTTGTTGAATTTTTTGGTATTTTTGAATGTTGAGGATGTTGATGAATTTTTGGGTGTTTTCATTGTTGAGGGTTTTGTTGAATTTGATGGTGATTTTCAATGTTGAGTTTGTTGTCGAATTTTTGGTGTTTTGTTGTGGTAGTTGTTGAAATTCTTGGAGTTTTTCCATGTTGAGGTTACAATTGATTTTATTGGTGTTTTTTATTGTTGAGGTTTTTGTTGAATTTTTTTGGTGTTTTTCATTGTTGAGATTGTTGATAAATTTTTTGATGTTTTTCATTGCTGAGGTTTTTGTTGAAATTGTTGGTGTTTTTGAATGTTGAGGTTGTTGTTGAATTGGTTCGGGTTTTTCATTGTTGAGGTTGTTGTTCAATTGGTTGGTGTTTTTCCATGTTGAGGTTTTTGAATTTGTTGGTGTTTATCAAAGTTGAGGTTGTTGTTGAATATTTTGGTGTTTTTCAATGTTGAGGTTGTTGTTGAATTTTTTGGTGATTTTCAATATTGAGGATGTTGTTGAAATTATTGGTGCATTCAATGTTTTTTTTGAATCTTTTTGTATTTTTCAAAGTTGAGGTTGCAGTTGAATTTGTTGCTGTTTCTCAATGTTGAGGTTCTTGAATTTTTTGGTGTTTTTCAAAGTTGAGGTTGTGGTTGAATTTTTTGGTGTTTTTCATTGTTGAGTTTTTTTGTTGAATTTGTTGTTGTTTTTGAATGTTGAGGTTGTTGTTGAATTTTATGATGTTTTTCATTGTTGAGGTTGATGTTGAATTTGTTGATGAATTTCAATGTTGAGTTTGTTGTTGAATTTTTTTTTGTTTTTCATTATTGAGTTTGTTGTTGAATTTTTTGGTGTTTTTCATTGTTGCGGTACTTGTTGAATTTGTTGGTGTTTTTCATTGTTGAGGTTGTTGTTGAATTTTTTGATGTTTTTCATTGTTGAGGTTGTTGTTGAATATGTTGGTGATTTTCAATGTTGAGGTTCTGGCATTTATTGGTGTTTTTTTTTTGATCTTTTTTGTATTTTTCAAAGTTGAGGTTGCAGTTGAATTTGTTGGTGTTTTTCAATGTTGAGGTTGTGAATTTGTTGGTATTTTTCACTGTGGATGTTGTTGTTGAATTTTTTCCTGTTTTTATTTGTTGAGGTTTTTGTTGAATTTGTTGGTGTTTTTGAATGTTGAGGTTGTCGTTGAATTTTTTTGTGATTTTCATTGTTGAGGTTGTCATTGAATTTGTTGATGTTTTTCAATGTTGAGGTTGTTGAATTTGTTGGTGTTTTTGAAAGTTGAGGGATTTGTTCAATTTTTTGGTGTTTTTCATTGTTGAGGTATGTGTTGAATTTGTTGGTTGTTTTGAATGTTGAGGTTGTTGAATCTGTTGGTGTTTTTCAAAGTTGAGGTGTTGTTGAATTTTTTGGTGTTTTTCAGTGGTGAGGTTTTTGTTGAATTTGTTGGTGTTGTTGAATGTTGAGGTTTTTGTTGAATTTGTTGGTATTTTTCAAAGTTGAGGTGGTTGAATTTTTTGGTTATTATGAAAGTTGAGGTTGTTGTTGAATTTTTTGGTGTATTTCATTGTTGAGGTTTATGTTGAATTTGTTGCTGTTTTTGAACGTTGAGGCTGTTGTTGAATTTTATGATGTTTTTCATTGTTGAGGTTGTTGTTGGATTTGTTGGTGATTTTCAATGTTGAGAATGTTGTTCAATATTATGTTGTTTTTCATTGTTGAGGTTGTTGTTGAAATTGTTGGAGTTTTTCAATGTTGAGGTTGTTGTTGAATTTTTTGGTGTTTTTCATTGTTGAAGTCGTTGTAGTTGAATTTTTGCTGTTTTTAATTGTTGAGGATGTTGATGAATTTGTTGGTGTTTTTCAATGTTGAGGTTATTGAATTTGTTGGTTTTTTTGAAAGTTGAGGTTGTTGTTGAATTTTTTGGTGTTTTTCATTGTTGAGGATTTGGTTGAATTTGTTGGTGTATTTGAATGTTGAGGTTGTTGCTTTTATTTATTGGTGTTTTTGAATGTTGAGGCTGTTATGGAAATTTTTGGTGTTTTTCAATGTTGAGGTTTTTGTTGAATTTGTTCGTGTTTCTCAATGTTGAGGTTGTTGTTGAATTTGTTGGTGTTTTTTATTGTTGATGTTGTTGTTAAATTTTTGGGTGTTTTTCATTGTTGAGGTTTTTGTTGAATTTTTTGGTATTTTTGAATGTTGAGGATGTTGATGAATTTTTTTGGTGTTTTTCATTCTTGAGGTTTTTGTTGAATTTGATGGTGATTTTCAATGTTGAGTTTGTTGTGGAATTTTTCGTATTTTTAATTGTTGCGGTAGATGTTGAAATTCTTGGAGTTTTTCAATCTTGAGGTTACAATTCATTTTTTTGGTGTTTTTCATTGTTGAGATTGTTGC